>NC_088602.1:131961804-132261804 GCF_036013475.1 Columba livia
ATATTTCATTAGATTTTTTCCTGCCCAACTCTCCAGCCTGTCCAGGTCCCGCCTGGCATATCAGCCACTCCTCCCAGCTTCATGTCGTCAGAAAACTTCCTGATAGTCCACTCTATTCCCTCATCCAAATCATTGATTAATATATGGAATAATATAAGCCCCAGTACTCACCCCTGTGGCACTCCACTAGATACAGGCCTCCAAGTAGACTTCTCCCCATTGACCACGACTCTCTGGCTTCTTCCCTTCAGCCATTTTGCAGTCCACCTCACTACCCGGTCGTCCAGACCGCACTCCCTCAATTTAGCTGTGAGAATACTGTGGGAGACGGTGTCCAATGCCTTACTCAAGTCAAGGTAGACCACGTCCACCACTCTGCCATCATCCATCCATTTTGTTATGTCCTCATAAAAGTCAATGAGGTTGGTCAAGCACGACTTCCCTTTGGTGAAGCCATGTTGACTGCCCCTAATGACCCTCTTATCCCTTGAGATGGCACCAAGGATGAGTTGTTCCATCACTTTCCCAGGGCTGGAGGTGAGGCTGACCGGTCTATAGTTACCTGGGTCCTCCTTCTTGCCCTTTTTGAACACTGGAGTGACATTTGCTTTCCTCCATTCCTCAGGCACCTCTCCTGTTTCCCAAGACTTGGCAAAGATGATGGAGAATGGCCCAGCAATGACCTCAGCCAGCTTCCTCAGTACCTGCAGGGGCATCCCATCTGGACCCATGGATTTATGGATGTCCAGATTGCCTAACTGCTCCCTAACCCAGTCCTCATCAACCGAGGCAAACTCCTCCATTATCCTGCCTTCCTCTGGGGCCTATAGAATATATGCTTCTTGTCTATATAATGCACTTTGAGGTAGTCATGCAGGGTAAAATTAGGCTTGGTTTCACAGCATTTTGGGTTTTGTCCCATCAAGCTCTTCCTTCTGTTTCTCCTTTTGGTTCACGCAGTAGGGAGTTTCTTCAAGTGAGTCAAGTCCGTATCCTTAAACATATTGCACTGAAGAGCACCACCACCACCACTTAGTGGTCAATCCTCATCTGAACAGCCTGGAAGCAAAGCAAAAACTGAGCAAGTGTCACCTCTCTGCTGCAAGACAACAGTCAGTGCTGACAGAGTCCTGGTGCAACATGTCTCTGACAGAAGGGTATGATTCAGTTGCTGACAGAAACAATCTTGACAAATAAACTCTGAAGTCTGCCTGCGTGTAAGACAGGGATTGAAATATCAGTCCTTGAAGAGCTGGACATGTATTCTACTGTCTCAGTGTTTTTTTATTACACGTTAAAATTGCTTTTAACTGAAAAGAGGTGGGACAAGAAAAGAAAAAGGAGAAGGAAAAGAAAGTATGTTGTCTTTAAGAAACCTCAGCTCTTAAAAAATGTGTTTATTACTGAAAGCTATTCCCTGCAACTTTGCTCTTATCGTCATTGTTTTGTAAGCTCTGAACAAGGGGTAGCTTTGAATGCAAAATCATACAGTACTTACTGTATAGTTTGAAACATTCTCAGTCACTTCATAATTGTAAAAGGACAAAGAAAGAACAGATTGGAAGTGAAAAATCCGATTTCATTACAACAATTTTTTTTGTGACTGTGTTAATTTTAGATGTGAGAAAGAGACTATATATCTTAAAAATAAGAATCCTTTTCTGCCCTTTAAGAAAATAAAAATCCCAATTAAAGGGGCAAGGGGGAAGACAGCATTACGTGTTATTCCAAAAGGAAGTCTATAAAATGGATACTGAAAATCAAACCCACAAAATCATCTTAACATTTGTATTGTCTCTTCTTGTGAGGAAAATAACCTATTGTGTTAACACTAACAATGAATAATCATGTTAACATGCATATGAATTTATATTCTCCTTGAACTTATTCTCTCAAAAGCCTCTTGATTCCAGCAAGAATTTTTATTTGGAAGGCAGTTTAAGCACAGTCTGAATTATTTTACTGATCAAGTCTTAGGTATCACAGATGGACAGAAGAAGAGAGAAAGAATTCCCTTACCTGAGTAGGGATGAAATAGTATTTTCTAACATTTGTGTGCACTATGTGCACTTCATTTCAGACACTGAATTAAAGACACTAGCTAGCAAACCAGACAATACAAGGTCTTTAAAAGTTTGTCCTCAAATACTACAGTAAGCTTTGTAAATGATTTCTTAATTTCTTTTTTAAATTAGTGAAGGCATGTATAATTTCTCTTCTTTACTTCTTTGTTCCTTCATGGGTATTACAGTTATTACTAAATTAAGTAAACCTGATCTCCTGCATAAAATTTCACATCACAATATTCTGATTTTAACTTAGAGATCCATGTTTTTCGTAACTGAATTTCATGACCAGTTGCTAAATCCTGATTGGCAGTCAAGTTATCAGTCTTTGTGGAGGAGAGATTATTTTACTAACTCATTATTTATGTTGGACCAGCATAGTCCTTGTGCTGTAGAAATGTGTAACTGATGGACTAAACTTACAAAATAAGTTTTTTAAGAAAAAAAAACCAAACACTATGGGGAAGATGTGCATGCCTCAGGCCATCACTCAGACCAGCCTATTTTACCCCTTTAAAAAATTACTTTAGTTTTCCAGAATATTCCTGGAAGGGACTGAACATCTACCAAAGAATGTTAAATTTCTTCACAGCCTGTCAAGTGACACACTGTGACAACAGTACTTCTTGCTTCTGTGCCTCTTCTTTCCAAGTGTTAACGAAATACTCCCCATGAGGAAGTTTCATTTAACAGTCTTCCAATGAAAAGATTTTAACATAAGTCTGTAGTCAAGCATGATTTTGTTTTTAAGTATACAAACATTTTGGTCTAAAATAAGACAAACAGCTGCCCTACTTGCCTTTTTTTCCCCATCACTTCCTGGATTCAGAAAATGTGAATTAATTACTTTTCAGATTTACAAGTTATTTTGCAACTCAACAGTGCCAGCAACTTTCTAATTCTAATTGAAACTGGCTGTTCCTGGTTCTAGGGGAGGGTTTAACATAATAAAAATGTGTGGAATTGTAATATAATGGATCTAAACAGATTTCCCCCTGAAGCCCTTGATGCAAAATGATAGCACACTTCTGATTTGTGCTCTCTGAATGACATGAGTTCTTTGTGATAATTCTCCATCTTCTTCCAGTAGAAAGTCACTGAAGTTACTACGTGGTAGAGACCAACTCATAGGCTTAATTTTGTACCATGCACAGTGTTATGGCAATCATGGTGACGCTTGCCAAAACCTTCAGGGACTTTGGGCCATGAAAGGAAAAATGATTAAAACAATTAAGGATGAGGAAATACGACAATGCCAGCGAAAAACAGGAACAAATAGACTTGAGTCAAACTCCTTAACAGTTTGGCATCTGATGCTCCTTACTTCACTGAAAAGAAAGGAAATCAAAAGTTCTGGCTTTCGCTGAGAGTGGTGAGGACAGTGAAAGGTACTTTGTGGAACACTTTCCAACTTGCATTCTGCAAAAATCTATTGAAGTCTCTTTGGAGCACCTGTCTGTTGTGAAAATAATTCATTTTGTCATGCCCAGTAACACACTTGTAGTCATTTTATGAAAGCTTATGTAGCAGTTTCACCTCTAGCTTTACCCTCTGTTATACTACATCACAAACTCATTTAAATAGTGATATTAATGTTTTTAGAGATCACTACAAATGGTTGGCAGCATCATTGCAGTTAATGTCTCATGGGAGCTATACAAGGGAATTTTATCAGCTTGAGGCTGAGGTATTTGATGAAGTAATAACAAACTAGCTTTGAATTGTCTTTCATTACCCTTTATCTCTCCTAGAGAGAATATAATCTTATTCAAATTATAATGGCCTCTGTTATCAATGTGGTTTACTATTTATTTACCTGCACATGGACATGCAAATGTACATGCATTCTCCTCTTCTCACCGTGCCTGTAATGAAATTCCTTCACTATCAGAATCATGCATGATCACAAATTACAAAGTAGTTACTCGGAAGTGTAATTTCTTTAGCGTTAAAAGCATTAAAAATAAAATTTAAATCCAACTTTGTTTTGTTTTTTTTTTTTAAAAAAGAGAAGTGCCTCGATAAGGAGTAAAATCCAATCACTAGACTTTAAATGTACCTTAATTTATCTTTAAAACAAACATGGTATTCTACCTCAAAAATAGACAGCCTGCCTCATGTCTGGGCAGAGAGAGACAGGAAGAAATGTTTCAATAGAGCTACAGGCGGAGGGGTGTCCTAGGGCTAAGGAAAGAAAGAGATCCCAATGGCAGAGCTTTGGCTCTCCCTGACCAAATCACCTAAGGTTTTCTGAGATGAGGCTTATTTCAGCCAATCAGGTAGAAATGTGAGACATGCGCGGCACAGTTCTAGGTTATTTTTGTTGATTACTTGGTGATCGTAGAACACACTAGAGAAATGGAATATTTAAGTGCAGAGTTGAGGCATGACTGTGAAGATAGATACAGGGAAAATATTTTTTTCGTTAAATGACTAGTCAGCGAAACGACTAGGTATATTCTGGCGCACATCTATTCTGTTTAGCTTAAGTGTATACTGAAAAAAACCCAAAACCTACAACCTTGCTCCAGTGGCTGTAACAGCTTCAAATCAGACAGCAGATATCAAAACATTTTGTTACTTGTTCTTCCTTTGAAAGGCTAGTAGGGTAACAACAGGCAGGTGGACTGTTAGGGTTGCTTTTTCTCTCTTGTCAGTTCATCTAATTCACTTGCTGAGTCCAGCTCTTTTTATCCTTTTTGTGAAGTGTTACAGGATCTAATTTCTTTCCTTCCTAGCACAGGCCCTGCAACAGCCTGAAAACTGGCTCTTTGGGTTGATCTTGACTGACACAATAGATTTTTCTCTGCCAATTTGCCATAAGGCTACTGATTCTGATCAGTTTCTAGTTGGTGTTTACTTACTGTCACTTTAATTAAAACCAAGCAAGGGGAAGTGATCATTTAAGCCTGCCTTATCAGACCAGTACTCATAGTGAGGACAAACACTCTGCTGCAAGCAAGATATTTTTTACCATATAGTGTTCAGGCTTATGTCACAAGGAAGTGTTAAATATGATTTTTATGCCTTCTTTTCAACAAACTAGATAGAAACCAGGCATGTAACTATAAACAATATCCAATAATATTTATAGCAGTATCTATATTAAGCTTTCTTTGTAACATGAATAATTCGTTGTTGCAACGTATCTGAAACAACCAGATGTACATAAATACTGCATAGACAACAGGGATATTCAGTCCTGAGCATATAATACTGAGCAAAATCGAACCAGAATTTAAGAACAGTACACATACATATCAAGGAGTTAAAGTAGATTTAAAATAATAAATGCAGTTCAAAGTTTGCTGAATGACAGAGAAGCAAAGATGTATAGCATGTATAGAAACATCAAATGTGTAAAAGCAGATTAAGCCTGATTTTTATGTAAAATTCAAACCAAAAATTATCTGGAATTGAAAAGTAACCATCCTGACAGGATTTTTTTTTTAATAAAAATTTTATTAATGAATAACAAAATAGTTGCTTGAAACTGGCTACCAGGCTATGTGAGAGGATGCCTAGGTTAAAGGCTGAATAAAACAAGAAAGGAATGGCAATTTCCTGCAGCCAACAAAACAAGCACACTCAAAGGCCATGAGATATTTCATGCAGCTCTTGATAATCCTGATAATCTTGATAATCCACTGGCCCTGATTTGGTAAGAAGAATATCATCATAGCAATGGCAGATACTGCCTGTGTGCTTTCTGTAGAGCAAAGATTCTAGGGCATGAGAACTTCCTCCAGAATGACAGGAATGCTGGAGGTCTGGACTAGATGCCAATAGAAAAAGTGATTGGGACTAGGGGGGGGTTAGAATTTTTGGAACCAGAGTTAAACCCCAGCCTTGAATGGTGCAAAATAGCTCAAAGTGCTTCATTGGACAAATCCCTGAAATCATACCTGTTGCTTCTGTTAATTTTCTTAATACTTACAGAACAGGGATTTTAACCTTTTCAAAGCAGTCCTGTGAAATTCTGTTAATTACCCCTCTGCTCTTAATCAGATTGGCATTGTAGTTCCTATCCTTTTCTAAATTGTTGGGAATTGTTTCTGTGTGTGCTGAAGTAACCTCAGTATTACACTTGGCAGTGAAATTACCTATATAAAACCTATGCAAAGGCTTAGTAAATTTATTAAATATTATGTATTTTCAAAGTATAATCAGTTTTTCTACTGAAAATGAAAATTTTTAAAATTTATCCTCAAAGCGTGGAAAGGAGTTCACAAACTTAATTTCATTTTCTTGCTTGCTTCACATATGTACAGTATTATTGCCCTCACTGATTTTTCATTATTCAGACATGAAAGTTAGTGAGAACAGTAATCTTTCCTATAACCAGTTACAGTTTGTAGGAAGTATTGCTCACTTTGTAGATACAAGGAACTTTAAGTTAACAGAAATAATATTCCTAATTTGACGTTCATGTCTGTAGTTCCAGCATTTTTAAACAGCTGGCAGTGGGCAAGAAGCAGACAAGACTAACCCCTTGAGGCTGAAAAGATAGATTAGCTAGAGGCTTATGAATATGCTCAGAAGTTTTGATGGTTAAAGAACATAGGATTTTGTCTTTTAGCCTCTCTTGGCATTTGTGAATTCTGAATATTGTGTGCACTCTTTTACAAAATATTTATCTACTTTCACATTTAACAAGAAGTGTCTGTCATAAATCAAGAGAATAAGCAAATGACCTTCTAGATAGCCATAATACGAAGGAATTCCAATTGGTATCTTCTCAAAGTAGTATGTTTCAAAAATTTTTTACCCTCATTCATCCTTCTTCTAAAACACCAAGGTCATTTCTGTATTTGTTACTAAATGTTGGTGTTTTTTTTCTCCAAATTTCCTTCTGTAGCACAAGAAGGTATCCTCCCTCTTTATTAAATAGTGGTGATTACGTATCTCAGTTAATAGGTGGAGAACAAAAAGTGTCACAACTTCTAGTAGATAAACTAGTTCAAAAATCAGTCTGAGCCTTGCTAAGGACTAACATACTGAGAGAAGGACCTCTTCTCTAGCTATAACACCAAGTTTGGAGTACAGTTTATGATTTACATCCAGTCTTTAACTGAATCAAGTGTTATCTCTACTACTGGGAATGAATCCAATCGACCCTACTGTTTTACCTGTTGGCTCTGTTGGTAGATCTGACCATGACAGATGCATTTCATGGGTATTACAAATGTTCTTAATCATTCTGATGATGTTGTTACTGCCAAGCAATGCAATGCAGAAATACATCTGGATACACGACAAAGTTAAGCCAAATCTGTAGAGGTCAAAGATCAGTTCAGATATATAGATGTCTGGAATATGGAAGATAACTAAGCAAGAATTTAGTTTGGCTTTTTACAGAGACAACATCCACTCAGGAAGTCCTGCTGTTTGTAAGGACATGCAACTTCCATATTTTGTGACGGACAATAAGAAAGGATTTTATCTAACATAGTTGCATAGACTGTTTCTAGTGAGGTATTGAGACTTTTTCCCCATACGTTAGGAGGGACTAGTTTTGTTAGTTAGGGACGAACAAAATCCCTCAATTCAATAGGCATCATGTTGTGAAAAACAGAAAATAACCGATCACTTTGAGGACTGACTGAAGTTTTAGTGCTTTACTCCCAAACCTAACTGCTTCCCATCACCCTCCCAAGTAGATTTTTATATTTTAACATTTTTTAAAAAGATCCATCACTAGGTATCTATTGTGGTCAGTGACCACTTGCTCAAAACAGCACTCAGGGACATGGAACCTCAGCCAATTGCCTCAGCAAAAGTAGGTCAGTAATTTGAGCTTGTTTCATTTTCTCCATCTGCATTTGGTCATCTTATAACACCTCATCTTCTTTCCAGTTAGTTCTGTGTAATATGTAGTCTGTGACAACCCAACAATTTTATCCACTGAATTAGCAGTTCGGTTCTAGCTTCTGATATGAAGAATGCAAAGAAAATTGGTTTTGCCTCAGCTAATCTGGAATCTTCATGGTCAGTGTGCATGCCCTGCTTCCCCTTCATGTGAATTCAGTTCTCTGTGACCAGCCTTGTTAGGTGAGGGCTATGGGAACTCCACTTCTTTTTCCATATATTTGAAACAAAATGCCTCCATAAGCCCAGATGTGTGCAAAGTCTGTAACCCTTCTCTCCAAATTATCTTCCCCATCCCAGCACCTTAGCTGAGATCTCTGGAAAGAGGAAATAACTCACCTGAGGATGGGCACCATCCTCATGCTTCCTCTGGCACCATTAAAATCTCCCACCTAAACGATAGATGCAGCATTCACTTTGAGCCCATCTGACAGTAACATACCCTAGTACTAGTTATTACTTATAGCAGATTATCATACATGACACTATAGAATTAAGCAGCACTCGTTCATTAGAATAAGTAACTAATTCCGTCACTATGTATCTGATATCAGCAGTGAATTGTTTGTCACAGTAACACCCAGTGGAATCAGTACTGAATCCCAGCTGAGAATCTCTATGGAAATTGGCGATTTCATATCAAGTGCCTTATTTTTCTCTTACAGCACCAAAATGAACCCACAAAAAGCTAAAGGCTGCTTGAGGATGCAACACAAGTGGGATAGCTTCCAGCAGGTGTTTCATATCAAAGTTTGGATATTCTGGCACCCCCTGTGCCCACCTAATTCAAATCAAGTCAATTCTATGGGGCATTCACTAAGAAAGGCACAATGTCTGTGCAGTGTCTGCAGAGGTAACTTGCAAACCTTCTCCTCTTAACCGTGTGGTTTAGGTATGTAACAAACCAGGCATGAGATCTCTTCTCAGGCTGTGTTGCAGTTAAGAATAGGAATGAGTATATTACTTTTTTTCTCTCTCACAGTATCCTCCTGGACAAGATGTCCAGCACACAGCTAGATAAACACACAATGCAGTGGGTGAGAAATTGGCTGATGGGTCAGGCTCAAAGGGTTCTAGTAAATGGGGTTATGTCAGGCTGGGACCAGTCACTAGTGGGGTTCCGCAGGGTTTAGGTTGGACATTAGGAAAAGATTCTTCACCCAGAGGGTGGTGGAGCACTGGAACAGGCTCCCCAGGGAGGCAATCATAGCCCCAAGCCTGACAGTGTTCGAGGAGAGACTGGACAATGCCCTCAGGCACATGGTGTGAACTGTGGGGTTGTCATATGCAGGGACAGGAGTTGGACTCTATGATCCATGTGGGTCCCTTTCAACTCAGGACATTCTATGATTTTTAAATACTTTCAGTGTCTTAGAGCATTTTCTGCTGTAAACTGGACTCTTTATTTTTTTTTTTTTTTCTTTTTCTTTCTTTAGCTCAAAAGGAAGAGAGTTGGGAGCATATTTTTGTTTTATCATCCACCTAAAGCCATTCCTAGGGAGAAAAGACATTTCAGTGTACTTCTATGAAGTGAATTAAAGGGTCAGTAAAGCAATTACACTTGAATTTGTAAATTAACACTGGAAATTTTCTAGTCATCCATGCTAGTATTTCCAGGATATTTAAATGAGTCTTGGAAGACATCAGGATCACAACAGGCTAGAAACAGATATCAATATGGTTTCCTTTTTGGAACTCATAGATGGAAAAAAAAAATAGATTATATGGATTGCGCAAACATAACATTCTGACATTAAAGTGAGTAGACAAGAGCGCTGGTGCTGAAGAGAGTGAAGAGCAAAACTAGTTCTGTCATTACCCAAATTGTAATCACTTTAAAGTGACCTTATTTCTTTTCAGTCTTTTAAAGGGCAGTAAGTTACCCATATCATCCAAAACAGAAGAACCCTTCACAGGATGCTAACATAAATTTCTGTTTTGCAGACATATAACACAGCTCTTCCTGTATGTTTCCAGAGCCACTGTTGTTTATTTTAATAAAACAAATAAATATTTCATATTTTTTCCCTTCAGGATCCATTCACCTAGGGAGAGAGCTTGAGGTAAATGGTATCGTTTCTTTTTACTCCTTGTCAATAACAAAATTGGTTATAATTTCCAATCAATCATCATCTAGAAAACCAGTTACTGTAAAATATTTATCAAAATGTTATGCAAGACATAGTTTTGTCAGCAGAACTTACTTGTGTTGCTGGTGGTTCCTGTTATTATTTAGGGATTTACTTCATAAATTAAGCAGTATTTTGAACATCTTCCAGACAAATCCTTCCATTAGAAGACAAGTGTGCATGCTAACCACCATGCTATACTACGCTGACCTGAGTTGTGAGACACATTTGGCAAATTCTATTGCTTTGTAACTGTGGTTGATAATCCCAACAATTGCCAAGGGCATTTATTATAGACTCTATTTATAACTTCCCCCATGTATAACAGGAGGATGATTGTGTGATCTAATCTAACAACCAGCATAGCACAGATACAGAGACTTAATCAGGAATTTCTACATTAAGCCCTCAGTCCCAGCGGTCAGCTGGTTGGAGCTGGTGCAGCCAGATCCGCAGCAGCAGATCTTGAGGTACAAGGGGGTTTCAGGACATTCCTTTGCCAGGTGAACCCCATGCCAGGCACAACCTGGCAGCTCTCCCAAGAATGGCTGACATGGTGTGGGCATTGCTAGGGTAACGGTGATCACACCCCCGCCCCAGCCTTGAAAAAGCCTCAGGGAGGGCAGTGATGTGTCACTGCCTACCAGGCACTGGGAGATGAAACCAGCATGTGAAGCAGGTGAATACCACCCACACTGTGCTGCAGCAGCGGGTCTGGTAGCTCATACAGCAGAGTGAAGAGGTTCTGTCCCTCCCTGCTCA
Source organism: Columba livia (assembly GCF_036013475.1). Taxonomy (NCBI): domain Eukaryota; kingdom Metazoa; phylum Chordata; class Aves; order Columbiformes; family Columbidae; genus Columba; species Columba livia. Next base: position 131,972,630 of record NC_088602.1, read on the forward strand.
GTAGACCATCTCACCTATTGGCAGTATCTCAGACTGCAGTTAACCATGGTCTCCACCAGATAGAGAGCTTGTCACAAAAAGACTGTGGCGACCCAGACAGAGGGCCTGCCCCAAACTGTGGCTGTTCAGGTCTCTGGCTGCAAGGAATGCCAGAGCCTGCTGCTGCTGGGGGAGGGAAGCAGGCATTCCAGCTGCATGAGGTGTGAGCAGGTGGAAGATCTGCTGAGCATGGTGGTGGAACTTACAGAGGAGGTCAAGAAACTGAGGACTATCAAGGAGTGTAACTCCCTTATGTGACAGCCAGAAAGACACCAGCAGGGCTCATTTGGAGAGCTTAAAACTAGATTCGAAGAGAGATGGGGTTGTAGCTGGACTAGCGCCAGTGGGGCAGCACTCTAGTATTGATGAAGACCGGGAGGCCTCCCATGCCCATAGGGTGTAATTGATGTGCTCAGCTCGCTCCCTGAAATGCCTGTACACCAATGCCTGCAGCATGGGGAATAAGCAGGAGTTAGAAACCTGCGTTCTGTCAAGAGATTATGATCCAGTGGCAACTGCAGAAACATGGAGAGACAATTCACATGGCTTGAATGTGGTCATGGATGGCTATGTCTTTCTCAGGAAAGACAGTCCAGCAAGGCGAGCTGGTGGAGTTGTTCTTTACATGAGGGAACAACTACAATGTATTGAGTACTGTCCAGGGGCAGATGAGGAGCGAGTTGAGAGTCTGTGGGGGAGAATTAAGGGGCAGACTGGCAGGGGTGATACTGTTGTGGGTGTCTATTACAGGCCACCAGATCAGGGTGAGGAAGTTGATGAGGCCTTCTACAGGCAGCTCAGAGCGACCTCACAACAGGCCCTGGTTGTCGTGGGGGATTTTAATTACCCTGACGTTTGCTGGAAGGACTACTCAGCCAGCAATCCACAGTCCAGGAGGTTCCTCCAGTGCATCGATGACAACTTCCTGATGCAAATGGTGGATTAGCCAACTAGGAGAGGAACGCTGCTGGATCTCATTCTCACTAACAAGGAGGGCCTGGTTGAAGCAGTAAAGGTTGAGGGCTTCCTTGGCTGCAGTGACCATGAGATGGTGGAGTTCAGGATCTCATGTGGCAGGAACAGATTACCAAGCAGAATCACAACCCTGCACTTCACTAGAGCCAACTTAGGACTTTCCAAGCAATTGCTAGGGGAAATGCCATGCTACTTGAAAGTAAAGGGGCCCAAGATAGCATTCAGAGACTGCTTCTTCCATGCTCAAGATCAGAGCATCCCAACAGGTAGGAAGGAAAGAAAGGGAGCCAGGAGACTTGCTTGGTTAAACAGCAAATACTGAGCAAACTCAAGTGGAGGAGGAGAGTCTACAGATCATGGAAGGAGGGGCTGGCCACTTGGGAAGTATATAAGGCTGTTGTCAGAGGGTGTAGGGAGGCAACTAGAAAAGCTAAGGCCTCCTTAGAATTAAACACTGTGAGAGGGGTCAAGGACAAGAGAAAGAGCTTTTTCAAATACATGGCAGATAAAACTAACACCAGAGGCAATGTTGGCCCACTGATGAATGGGTTGGGTGCCCTGGTCACAGAAGATACAGAGAAGGCAGAGTTACTGAATCTCTTCTTTGTCTCTGTCTACACTGCTGGAGACTGTCCTGAGGAGCCCCATACCCTTAAGGCCCCATAGGAAGTTGAGACAATGGAGGAGTCTGCCTTGGTTGATGAGGACTGGGTTAGGGAGCAATTAAGCAATCCAGATATCCATAAATCCATGAATCCTGATGGGATGCACCCGTGGGTACTGAGGAAGCTGGCTGAGGTCATTGCTAGACCATTCTCCATCATCTTTGCTAAGTCATGGGAAACTGGAGAGGTGCCTGACAACTGGAGGAAAGCCAGTGTCACTCTGGTCTTCAAAGCGGGTAAGAAGGAGGACCCAGGTAACTATAGACTGGTCAGCCTCACTTCCATCCCTGGGAAAGTGATGGAACAACTTATCCTTGGTGCCAACTCAAGGCATATCAAAGATAAGAGGGTCATTAGGGGCAGTCAACATGGCTTCACCAAGGGGAAGTCATGCTTAACCAACCTCATAGCCTTTTTTGAAGACCTAAGCAGGTGGATAGATGATGGTAAAGTAGTAGATGTGGTCTATTTCAATTTCAGTAAAACATTGGACACAGTCTTCCACAGCATCCTCACAGCTAAACTGAGGAAGTGTGCTCTGGACGATCAGGTAGTAAGGTGGACTGTGAACTGGCTGAAGGAAAGAAACCAGAGAGCTGTGGTCAGTGGGGCAGAGTCTAGTTGGAGGCCTGTATCTAGTGGAGTGCCTCAAGGGTCAGTACTGGGACCAGTATTATTCAATATATTCATAAACGACTTGGGTGAGGGAATAGAGTGCATTGCCAACAAGTTTGCTGATGACACAAAACTGGGGGAAGTGGTTGGCACGCCAGAAGGCTGTGCTGTCATCCAACGAGACCTGGACGGGCTGAAGAGCTGAGCGGGGAGAAATTTAATGAAATATAAAAAGGGCAAGTGTAGAGTCTTGCATCTGGGCAGCAACAACCCAAGGTTCCAGTATAAGCTGGGGAATGACCTGTTAGAGAGCAGTGTAGGGGAAAGGGAACTGGGGGTCCTGGTGGACAGCAGGTTGACCATAAGCCAGCACTGTGCCCTTGTGGCCAAGAAGGTCAATGGCATCCTGGGGTGTATTAGAAGGGCGGTGGTTAGTAGGTCCAGAGAGGTTCTCCTTCCCCTCTACTCTGCCCTGGTGAGACCACACCTGGAATATTCTGTCTAGTTCTGGGCCCCTCAGTTCAAGAAGGACAGTGAACTGCTGGAGAGAGTCCAGCACAGGGCAACAAAGATGATTAGGAGTGGAGCATCTCCCTTATGCGGAAAGGCTGAGGGAGCTGGATCTCTTTAGATTGGAGAAGACTGAGGGGTTACCCCATTAATGTTTATGAATATGTAAAGGGTGAGTGTCACGAGGATGGAGCCAGGCTCTTTTTGGTGACAACCAATGATAAGACAAGGGGAAATGGGTGCAAACTGGAACATAGGAGTTTCCACTAAAGGCCCAGAGAAAACACAGAAGAAAAAGGTGGAGGAGTCAAAGAAGATTTTTTTTTTTTTTTTTTTTTTTGTTATTGTTATTATTAGGTAAAACACAACCAACACACGCTTTATTGATCATATCCCATCCTGTAGCAAGCTATCACCCTAGCAATCGTATAATGGAGATGGTCTTGCATGCAAATGAAAATGATTTGATGACACAAGAAAAAACAATGAGAATCACTGTTTCCAGATAATTTATACAGATATCGAAGCATTCTTTTTCTTTTTCTCTTTTTTTTTAATGAATTGAATTCACGGGAGATTTGTGAAAGTTGCCTGCCAGGTCAAAGGCTAGTGCTTTATCCACTTAATCACTCATCTCTGCTTGATTAATAGACTTTTTAAACAGAGTCATATATTAATAATGTAGGCTTTAACTAGGCATCTCTATCAAAAAGCAGATTTTAGAAGCTGATTGGTTTGTATCATCTAGGTCTGTGATAAATGTCTAGAGATTTCTTGCAGTCATTTTTTTCTTGTCATTGTTTCATTCTGATATTCATTTCTCTCTTCAACATTGTCACATGAATATTTAAAACAAGAAATATAATCAGCTCAGTGCTTTTCTCCAGTGCCAGAATCATAAAGAGAATACCTGTCATTCATTACAAATCTCTTTATTACAATATTTAAGCACTGTGTGTTTTACCTTGCTTGTTGGGAAGCATGAGCTGAAAATCTTATATGCATCAACAGGATTATGAATTGAAATGTATTCTTCAGATTTGGGGTTAAGTGGGATTAAGGCGAAGAAAACTTCTCAAAGATAAAAAGACCATGGAGTTAATAATTAGATGGGGATAGAAAGTTTTCAGCAAAATAGTATTGTTGGAAAATGCTATCACATCCAAACTGAACTGTTTCCTGGGACTAGATCACTAAGAAATTCAGATATATTGGGTTAAATTTAATCAAAAGGTACTCTTTTTTTGCTTGTTTTGAGATTACTTTTATTTGCAAATCTTATTTTCTTCAGAAGTCAAAATCTGAGGTGAGATTACTTCAATCGAAAGGTAATACTGTAACTGTGCTAAATATTTTTGAAAACTTTATGACATTCATTTAATTTTCGTTGCAACTTGGACCAAAATCAGTACTCCAACTGAAAGAATAATCCTAGTTCCAAACTTCTTACAACATTCCCCTTATACACTTACACACATTTCTTTAATACAATTATTTAGGATATAAAATTCCATCTCTTAACAAAGGCCTAAACAAAAATGATCACTTTCCTGATTCCCTGACCTTCAAAGAACAATGAAGATTTCTATTGTGGAGCAAAGTCAACTGAGTTACCTGGGATAACTCATATGTGAATAATCACTTCTTTTTTTCTGATTTATAGTGCAGACCTCTGTTGTCAGTTCTGTACTTGTTGCATCTATGAAACTTCCCGTGATTCCCAAAGCATTTCCAAACAATTCTCTCCCATGGCACAGATTTGCAGATCATGCCATGCCTTGTTTTGCATGTTGTTTTTTCTGGTCCATCTCTGCCAGCCACATGCACTAGGTGCTGCTGATAGGCCAGCTGTCCAGCTCCATTCTAAGCGTAAGATCACAGAGCAGGATGAAGTGGGACCTCACAGAGGGTTATACCACAGTGTATGAGATATGTGATGCAGAAAGGATCCTTGTTGCATGGTCTCTGTCTCTATGACATTCCTAGGAGAGAATGGGAAGTAATTCAAAGCCAAATCTGTCCATTAATGAATTACAGTCAAAATGAAAATACTTAGTACTGCTTTGATCTGGCATAGAAACTGGATTCTGCAGAATTTTATGGGTGTGCTCTCCAAGATCAATATTTCTCTTTACAATCTTTACACTACTGAGAGCTTGAAGATCCTTGTACTCACTAGAGAGAAGGACTTCCTGGAGGATCCTGTTACACAGCTACAAATCTTGGTTGTTATCTGCAGAAATCTTCTCCAACTTGAATTTAGTGTACTGAGCTGTTGATGTAGTTACTTTGTATTGCTGCAGATGTCATTGATTTCAGTAGGGCAGAGATGTTGTTATCACCATACACAGTACCTTTTTCTCATTCTCTGTCTACAAGTAGTAGTTGCTGGCTGGCCAGTGCAAGTTATGAGATGTGTCACTTCCTGAAGGGCCATGGTGTCTGAGGCTTTTTGCAAAAGATGTAGGAAAGATGTATGGAAAGATGTAGGGCTCCAAAACTTGTAGAGAAGTTCTGCATATATGAGAAGCAAGAGCATCCCCTTTAGGACTACAATAACTGTGTGTGGGATGAGAGTACCACTAAGCACACCTCAGCCGTGACACAATGCAGGTGGGGATAAGTTACTCTAGACTGAGACAGTGTCATGGAGTACATCCTAGAAGTGTTAAAAGCCTCATCTAAATATCAACACTGTTTCTGTATACCTGTTTTGTGGTGCTTCTTCCCTATGCAGAAATGGCAGAAGGAGAGCACTCCTTTTTCTTCAAAGCACTCATGTGCTCATGGCAACTAAAGGTTGCTTGATAATTGATCCTAATATACCCTGTGGATGAACTGTGCCACCTGGATTGTTCTGGTCTTGTCATAACAGCTTCTGCTTTTCACATGCAGTTGGTGGGGAAATCAGACCAAAAACTCATCCTTTGAGTCATTGACTCAAGTGGGAGGGTTTAAGACCTGTGTGATTTGTTATTTTGAAAGTCCTCTTCGTAGGCCAGAAAGACTCAGTGTGGGTGTGTATAGATATATAAAAATAACAATATGTAGTAACCCTTCAAGAAGCATAAGCCCAAGTTTACTGTGGCTTAATCAGGACCTGTATATATAAATATTGCATCAACAACAGTTTACTTATGCCATAAAAGTTTCACCACCATGAATTCGGGTTGACTATATTGCTTCTTGGTTTCTTTCTTCGTTTTAATTCATCACACATAATGCTGCAGGAATGCAGTTATCCCACTTAATAATGGTAGCTTGTAAACATCATTGTGTTCACAAAGTTACTCATTTCTTTTCTATGTCCATCCACAGATTTCTGGTATGATCCATCATCTGAACCCTGAAAACTTCTGTTTGTTCAGTTGCTTCTGAGGTTTTGGTTATCGTAATGAGTTGGTTTGTACTTAATGAAAGTTAAAATTGTGGGGTAAAAAACAGCTATCCTTCCACTCTTGTCCTAATTTAAAGGTCATGGTGGCAACAGTGAGGTAATATGTTTTCCAACAATGCCATTACTTTCTGAAGAACAGATTTCCAAATACAGAAGTAATTTTAAATTTTCCTCCAGGTTTTGTTTTCTGCTCTTCCCTTACTGTTTCTCTTCTGTGGAAAATGGATTTTTCACCTCTCCTCACACAAATGTTTCTTCTTTTGAGCCTCGATGAATGTTTCCTCTGGTCCTATGCCACACCAAGGCTGCCCTTTCTGTCCCATGCTGCCTTCTCATCTGATAACGTCTCAGGGAGCACAGTCTGTCTGTTCAATGAGATCTTTTTGCCCCATTAAATTCATCTTCCTTCCCCTAAGCTAGCTGCTTGGCAGCTGTGCTGTGAAAAACACATAAGCCATTAAGATGGATGGTATTGACATCTGCTTTCTTAGGGATTACAGCAAGCCTACCTTTCAATGATCCATAGTTAGCTCTGCTTTCTCTACTAATGCAATCCTGTGTGATTGAGAGTGCCACAGGCAGAGACTATGGAGAGCTGAGTTTTGAAAGCCAAGGAAACCAAACCAAACCTCATCCCTGGTACAGTATGTGCTTCTGCCAGAGGAAAAACTGAGGAAAATATTAAGTCACTTGAGTCCCATCAAGTCTACAAAGTCTGCAATAATAGTGAGAAGGGAGCCTGGGGCAAGGTGTGAGAGGCAGCACGGAAAACACTGGCTACTGCCCATTTGGGCTTCTTGGCTACTGTGCTGCTGTTGTTGCTAACCCAGCAGCATTAGGATTTCTTCAAATACAGCCAGAAGCAAAAGAGTTACATGTTAACTTTCTTAGTGGAACTGTGCTAACTGGCAAAGAACAATTTCTGCTGGAACTGTTGAATGGTGGGTGACCCACCGTATTTAGCACCTTGACAGGCAGTATCCAAGGTCACATTATCCCCCCTGTACTTGGCACTGGTGAGGCCCCACCTTCAACCCTGTGAACCCTGTTTTGGGCCCCTCACTACAAAAAGGACATCGAGGTGCTGGAGAGAGTTCAGAGAAGGGCAACAAAGCTGGTGAGGGGCCTGGAGCACAAGTCTGATGAGGTGCGGCTGAGGGAACTGGGGCTGTTTAGCCTGGAGAAAAGGAGGCTGAGGGGAGACCTCATTGCTGTCTACAACTCCCTGAAAGGAGGCTGTAACATGGAGGGTGTTGGTCTCTTCTCCCAAGCAGCAAGTGATAGGACAAGAGGAAATGGACTCAAGTTGCGCCAGGGGAGGTTTACATGGGATAGCAGAAAAAAAATTCTACAGGGAAAGGGTTCTCAGGCACTGGGAAAGGCTGCCCAGGGAGGTGGTGGACTCACCATCCCTGGGGCTGTTTAGAAGGCATCTGGATGAGGTTCTTAGGGACACGGTATAGTGCCAGAGTTGGGGTATGGTTGCACTCAATGACCCTGAGGTGCTCTTCCAACCAAAACAATTCTAGGATTCTACGATTCCATGACCTCTCTTGGTGGCCTCCCACAGGCTCCTTGTGTTGGGCCGGCGCAACAGCCCAAAGGACACCAGGCCCTCTGCTCCCCTTTCCCCCGGGCTCGGAGCACAGGAGGTGGCATGTCGCCATGCCCTGGGGGCAGGGCCAAGGGATCCCCAGGGAAGAAGAGTCCACGCAACACTTGGCAGTCAGCAATTCCTTTATGGAGCGCTGGGAGACCGTGTGCAGGCAGCTGGGCCCCCCGTTCCCACCGGGGGGATCTCTAGATGCTTTGCTCCCTCTCAGCCACTGGTGAGCGCAGGGGGCCGTGCCACTTTTAGGGCGTAAGGTCAATGGGGGGTTCCTGAGGAACCCCAACCCTCCTGGAACGTTCTTGCCACCGTCTCGTCATGACCATCCCAGGCACGGGATGAGAAGACACTGGAGCCCAGGGCTCATGAGGTGAGGTGGCGCGCAGTCCCTGTGCCCACGGGGCAGCCTTTCTCTTGGGCAAGAACCATGACAGGCGGGAGCGAGCCCCAGGAGAGGGGCCATCACACCCAACCAGCCTCCTCCTTCTCCCACATTCAGGCATCTTTCAGGACACAGGCCCCCGCGCCCACACCTGCCACCTCTGACATCACAGTCGCCACCATTGTGACATCATGCCTGTCACCAGCCACCTCACTGCCCATTGTTCCGGCCCTATAAAAGCGGGGGCCCTGGCAGCTGGCCCACAGTGCGAGGCCCTCGGACGCCAAGCATGCTTGGAAGGAAGAGGACGCTGAGCAACCAGGCGGCTGGCTGCCCACCTCAGGGTGGGACGCCACAGAGCCACTTCCCAGCAGCACAGGGGAGCACGGCACCTCCCACCACGAGCAATGTTGGACCTTGTGCTGCCAGTGCCATCGATCTCGATTCTCTGATCGATGGCATGCGGCGCATGACTGTGGGCCCACCAGCGAACGGTGTGGAGCCCAAACGTGTCTGCCTGCCGGGCAGCAGCGGGAGCAGCCAGGCGAGTGGCTGCCCAGCTTGGCGCGGGAAGCCACAAAGCCGCTCCCCGCTACCATGGAGGAGCAAGACACGTCCCCAGAGGAGGAAGCCGAGGCAGCGGAGGAGGAAGCAGAGGGTGGGGAACATCAACCTGCATGCCAAGACCACGACAGACATTGCATCATTGATCTCCGGCATGCAGCACATGGCTGTGGGACTACCAGTGACCAGTGGCGTGGACCACAAGCGTGTCTGCCTGCCAGGCAGCATCCCGAGCAGCAAGGTGGACGGCTGCCCACCCTGGCGAAGGACACCCAACAGGCGGATCGTGCGTCTGGGACCTCCCGGGAGCCTGAGGAAGGCAAAGGAGCAGAGGAGGAAGAGGAACATTCCCCCTCGTGCAATGAGAGCCATTGCCCGCGCTCACGCCAACGACGCCATGCAGCGTGCAGCTGTGGGCAGGCAGGGGAACAGCATGGGGCCGCGGCGTGTCCATCTGCTGAGGACCCGGTGTGACATCCCACCAAAGGACGATGTGGAGCCCATGGAGGTGGATCCGCCAGACTACAGCATGAGGCCACTGGCTATTCAGCCACCGCAGGACACCGAGGAGCCCATGGAGGTGGACCCACCTCAATAACCATCCATCCATGGCGCTGGCTCCACCTGCCACAGGCATCGTCTGGCAGTTCCCCAGCCATCCAGGCTCCTGTGCGTGACGTGGCGGCAACCAGCGTCGCAGGAGCTCCCAGACGGCTCCCCACTCCCATCCTCCACACCTTCATAACCTGACAATAAATTACAGGAAAAGAATAAAAATGCTTGTGTCCAAGCTTACTTGACACAAGGCTGACAGCAGCTGTACTCCTGTGACACCTCCTGGTCCCTGTCTTTGACTAGGAGGTCCTTTCTGGAAACTTTTCATTTCCATGCCCACCTTCCTGCTTTGCTGCTGCCTTACATTCTGGGTGGCTTTTGAAGGCTGCAACATCAATAACTGGATAACAGTTTTTTAAAGGGAGTCAGATTCTCCTGGAAATAGCATTGAACCCTAGGAATTTCTGGATTCCAAACTATCGATCTTACCTCAGGGCCAGTAGCTATCACCATACCCTGGAGACCTAACTAGGTAGTGAGATTGTCCCACTCATGCTTTTGCAGGAAGGTGTACTCGTGTTGCTAAGACAGGTGATCATGCCTGCATGATCAGGGTGCTGGACTCCCACAACGGAGTTCCTGGGCTCTCTGGTTCCTGACAGACACCAGGGCACCATCCTGCAAGTTTCTCAGGCACCTCAGGCTTTCTTCACAAAGCTTTTTGCTGCCTGACTGGATAGAGGCCAGTTGAAAGATAGCAATCCAAATCTACATTTTCCTGGCACTTGAGTGGTTCATGCCATCTTTACTGGATACAACTTTCTAGAACACTATTTTGGTCAATGCCTGACTGAATACCGAGCCTCAGAGTTTGACCGCTGCGTGAGGATCAAATACGTTGGAATGTGCACAGGTCATCGTTTTTAAATACCTTCCAAAGCCAGCGTGCTCAGAAGGACTGTCCACCTGCCTCTCCCCTACCCATATGCACACACATAGACACCCCTTCACTCTCCCATACTATGACCTGACTTTGCTAAAACTCCGATGCCCGTTCTAGCAGATACTTGTGGATATGCCCAGCCAGAGAAGTCTGAGGAACTCTACCCACTGAGCGGAAGTGCCACATACTCGAGTTTGACAGGAGTATGACTTAGTTCCTCTGCTTGAGGACTAGCCATGAGAAGCTTTTGTCCTTCACCTTCATACTAGCCAAGAAAGCAAAGGTGCACCTCTGATTGAACCCACTCCCACCTCCAGGCCCCAAGGACCTGGGAGCAACAAGGCAGAACATCCTGGTGGGGCTCTGTTACAGACCACCCAAGCAGGATGAAGAGGCAGGTGAAATATTTTGCGGGTAGCTAGGAAAAGTCTCCCAATCACTAGCCCTTGTGCTTATGGGGGAATTCAACCTACCAGGTGTCTACTGAAAATACATGACAACTTCCTGACACAGCTGGTCAGTAAACCTACCAAGGAAGGAGCCCCGTTGGATCTGTTGTTTGGAAACCGAAAAGAACGTGTGGGCAGCGTGTCGACTGGAAATCCCCTAGGGTATAGTGATCATGAAATGATTGAGTTTTCTGTCCTTGGAGAAGTTAGAAGGGTGGTCAGCAGAACTTCTTAATTGACAGCTGGCTGAACATGAGCCAGCAGTGTGCCCAGGTGGCCAAAGGCACCAACAGCATCCTGCTTTGTATCAGGAACAGTGTGGCCAGCAGGACTAGGGAAGCGATTTTCCCCCTGTACTCGGTGCTGGTGAGGCCCCACCTTGAACCCTGTGAACCCTGTTTTGGGCCCCTCACTACAAAAAGGACATCGAGGTGCTGGAGAGAGTTCAGAGAAGGGCAACAAAGCTGTTGAGGGGCCTGGAGCACAAGTCTGATGAGGAGCGGCTGAAGGAACTGGGGCTGTTTAGCCTGGAGAAAAGGAGGCTGAGGGGAGACCTCATTGCTGTCTACAACTCCCTGAAAGGAGGTTGTAGCCTGGAAGGTGTTGGTCTCTTCTCCCAAGTAGCAAGTGATAGAATTAGAGGAAGTGGCCTCCTGTTGCACCAGGGGAGGTTCAGATTGGATATTAGGAACAAAGTCTTCACCGAAAGGGTTGTCAGGCATTGGAATAGGCTGCCCAGAGAAGTGGTGGAGTCACCATCCCTGGAGGTGTTTAGAAGTTGCGCAGATGAGGTTCTTAGGGACATGGTTTAGAGATGGACTTAGCACTGCTAAGTTAAGAGTTCAACTCTGTGATCTTAAAGGTCTTTTCCAGCCAAAACAATTCTATGATTTTATATCACAGGTAGATTATTTTTTCATTTCAGTTTTTTGCCACATATGGCAAGGAATTAAAAACCAAAACAGAACCAAATATGTGTGTTAGTACCTGTATATGTGTGTGAGATACAGAAAGATGTGTTTTCAGTTTTGCTTCTGGTATGACTGTAACACAAGGGATAACGCCTTCACATGTTTCTGTCAAGCCATTAAAATTTACCAGTGCACCGAAATCTAACTGTTGGAAGACAGAACAAAGAGAGTTCTCCTTTCACAGAGATGATAGATACTTCTAGTCAGTAACTATTATAGTATCAGGACAACATCTCCCAGATACTAGGATTGAGCACGAAGTTAAATTTTAAGTCCATGCTAACGCCCATAAATGTTTCTTTCTTTAACCTTCACTATGAAAAAAAAAAAAAAAAAGTTAAAATTTTATCAGTCTAAAAGAAGAAACTGGATGTTTCAGGTTTTCAAATTTTTGAAAATTCCAAGAGCCCTTTGTTGAAATTACCTTTGTGGGATTTTTTTCTGATGATGTAATGGCAGGAACATGGGTAGATTATGTGGGTGGCAAGAAAGTCTCCACCTCCCTGTGAGTAATATGTGGACCACGGGGTGGCAAAACTGCTGTTGTCCTGCACCTCAAGCAAAACCAATACAAAAACCTTCTAGAGCTCCTGGGGAACTTTCTTTGTAGCAGGCAAATGTTTGTCAAGCCTGAGATTTTTTTTTTTTTTTTTTAAAGGGTGGGGATTAAAAAGGCAGTTTTGCAACTAATATACCTTTTATTAAAGAGAATCTCGTCCCCAGAAAATATTTTAGGAGTGTCTCTCAATGCAATGTAGGATGAAGTTCCACCTGCTCATTTTTTACTGGTACTTCAAAAGTTGGATCTACTTTGCAGGCAACTTATATACTTCAATTAAATCTACTGTTGTTTCATATTCTAAATTTTGAAGACAATAATCTTCAAGTTTGTTCCATAACCTCATCCACACTGCAGCCCCCATGAGTAAGGCTCTTGACCTAAGTCAGAGCACATAGGGCTTGGAAGGAGAGCAGAAACTAGTGGTTTTGTCTTACTCCTGTTTCACTTAAGATTTGTCTGTTCCCTCGTTGGCTTACATTCCTTTTTTTTTTTTACTTTTAATATGCTCAACACCAGCTAAGCTTGGCAGCCTATGCATTCAACAGTAAGAAACATATCTGGGTTTATCTGAAATGTTTCTAAAATTCTGTTGTATTTGTTATTGTCATAGTAGCTTTACATTCATTTGGGCATTGGGCTGCATATAAGCTGCCAACTTGGTTTGTAGCTTAAAAAAAATGTACAGGACAAGAAACTTGCATAAACAAGTTCAAAAAATTTAGATGGCTAAAAATTCAGTTAGAAGGATTTTGAAGCTTGTCAGAGCTCCTTAATGGAAGTCATTGCTATTTAGAGGGAAAGGTATAACATGAGTTTGGCTATCAGGCAAATTTCAAGGCTTTGTGAGTAGAAAGCAAAGCAGTAATAAGAAAGCTGTCAGAGATGAAGGTGCTGTTAATAGAACATTCCCTGTACTAAGAAAAATAAGACTTAAAGAGCTGTGAATTTTTCTCAGAAAAAAAAAAAAATGCCTGGTCATACAGAGAAGCTGGAAGCACTTTTGCCTTTCGCTGGAATTAAGAAAGTTCAAGTTCAGACAGTGTTAGGGTGTGCAAAGTCTCCGTACTGAATTCTAGTAACACCTCCTCTCTTCACAGAATGGCTCCTGTGCACTTAAAAGTTCAGTATGTTGACACGTTGAAGAATCAAACTACTAGGTTTTTTTTCTGAAAAGTGGCATAATATCAACACTTGATATATCACATTTTTATATGTCCTTGTAGAATTATAGTTACTAAGAGCATAATTCTGCAAGGACATATAAAAATGTGATATAGACCATATTCTTATAAGCAACATGTGCCTTTTGTTTGTTTGTTTTTTTGTTTTATTGTTTGTTTTTTTTTTCATTATATACTATACCTTTCAGGTCTGATGCCTTTTTCTTTGGTACCTGTTGAGAAACTAAGAACTGCTCCACTCAAGGAGATATCAGTCCAGTTTCTGACTCTATTCAGTCCAAGATGTAGAATGTTTCTATTTTACTATTAATATTAATAATAGTAATGTTGCAGGTCTGTCATGGTTTTGTTAAAAACAAGTTTCTCTTTTAGTAAATTTGCTTGCCAGCTAAAGCCTTATTTTTAGCTGCTTTCCTGAAAGCCAGATGCATGTTTTGGTAGACATAGCAATGTTATGCAAGGTCGCTGGACTGATAAGGATGGATGTATATCTCACAAGAGGGGAAATGAGAAACAGGTGACCAAAAACTGACCAACTGAGTATAACATCCCATTCATGTGAATACTTCATATAAAAGTGGGAGGTCACAAGGATCTCGTCCCTTTTTCCTCATGGTTGACATTAGGAGAGGACCTTGCTAGTTGTCCCTGTGAACTGAGGCCTAGTGACAGACTGCATCCAATTCCGGTTGGCTGCAGAGTCCAGTCCAGGATTTTTGGTGCTGGCTCTACAGTTGCTGGGACATGCAAGATTGGTTTTGTATATTTTGTATTATTTTCTCTATTTTAATTGGTAAAACATTGTTAATTTTTCCAACTCTCTGTCCTTCTTTCCCTCCCAATTGCCTGTCCTTAGTGGAAAGGGGGAAGAGGGAGGGACTGAAGGGGGAAAAGCGGGGGAGAGGGGGCTAACAATACATCTGCCACAGTTTTATTGTCAACCCACAATCAAACCCTCAACAAGGTCCCAAAGCTGAATTTTGCCTATAGTAGTCATCCTATGTGTGAGTTCTTCCTGAAGTAAACATACTGTCAATTATGCAGCCAACAGAGAGAATTTCTCTCTTTATTTTGAGAATAACTCTGTAATCATTGCTGGATGATGGGTAATGCTTAGAATTACAAGATTATGTTTAAAATGAAATTTAAAAGAATGAAGGATTCAAATTACCACTTAAAGGAAGGAGCAGTGATTTTCCTATAGCATATCTGCAAACAGGCATGTATGTATACAAATCACTCAGTATGTATGCATACACATTCCTCAGTATGTATGCTTATGATCCTTCTATTTCTCTTTCTTGCACTCTATACATCAATATATCCATCAATCATTTTCTACCATACCTCCATTTGGAAAGTGACATGACGCCTCAAAATCTGTTTTCCTCTGCTCTGTGTCTTTCATTGAAAAAGAGTGAATCAAGGTCATCTTTTTAGAGTTCAGCAATTCATTAAATATTTCAGTGTTTCAACTATCTGCATCTGCACCTTCTACTACTCCTTATTTTCCATTTATATAGTAAATAATGCAGCACATAATGAAGTTTTGATGTGATGCACTATGATTCATATCTTAAATGCTGTGTGAAATCTGTTTATGTAGTTATATCTGTGTACCCTTAACATTTAGATCTATATACCCTCAATATCTAGCTACACAGAAATACAACGTGAAAAAATCACATGTTGAGTATTTCATATTTTTTTCATAAGCATTCCCCAACATCCAAACCATGACTTCGGCTTCACAATATTTCATACCTGTGAAACTCACAGTTATTAATATTTTTATGTGCTGACAGATAATTAGTATTAGTCCTCTGTATCCCAGGGATTTAATTCATCCATGGATATCTAGTGGAAAGACTCCAGCCTTCGATTTGATACAAATTTACCTATCGTTTTTGTTGATCTTGCAGGATTATTTTTGCACAAGTCTGTCAAGAAGAATAGATTTATGTGAGTAATCAAAATTACCTCAAAATTACATCAGTGATGTGTAAGAAAAGTAAAATTGTGAGGCATCTTGTTGGAGTTTTAGCTCACTTGAAATGGGAGAAGAACATAGGTGAACATTTTTTAGCCTAAAAATGGCCTGAAAGTTCTCTTTAGGACAAAATTTAGGAGAAATGGCATCATATAAACTAAAAATAACTGCAATAAAAATAAACCTTACTTGCTGAAAACCATTGGCAAGCAAGTTATCTCACCAGTGTTCCACTTAATTTAAAAATTAATATATATTAGGCTGCAGGAGAACCTATTGTGAAGTATGAGAGCGATTACAGACAATTAAGATGAAATAGCTATTGGGAAATCCCATCTGATTTAAAATGAACTTACTTCATTCATATTGTGAAAAGATAACATTTTTTCAGAAGAGTTAATGAAGAATTGGTAAAAGTGAAATATAATTCCATTAAATTTCTGCCCTGATTTTTCTTAAGGCCCAGTAATTTGAAGTATATATGGTACATTTCTATGATTTCTTAGCTTTGTATTTTGATTTTTCTGCCTGCAGTAATATTTTTGTGCATAGAAAAACTGCGCAAAGAAAATAAAATTCTAATCCAAAGATAAGGGTCCTACATAGCCAGCCATCAAGGTATTTGGCTGGGTTATTTTTTTCTTAAAGCCCATGTTCCTCAACTCATGTGATTACTGGCAAATGTAGATAAACCCTCCATTGAGACTTTTTTTAAAAACAAAAACCCAGATACTTTTCAGGCTAAAGTATTTAGCTAACTCCTGAATGTTGAATACTTGGAAAATTATGTCAGCCAGCTTTTGAAAATAAGGTGCTACTGTTTGGCACTGGGAACAAAAGGAAGAGACTAAATCTATCACAGCAGTGTTTTGTTTGCTTGTTGGTTTACCTCTGGAAATTCAGTAGCTTGGGATAAATAGATGGCTGTTGTCTTTACCATGACCTCCAAACATCCAGAAATGCATAAAACTGAGTGGCACAGGATTCTTACAGTGCTTGTCTCAGAATGGGTAAACGGCCAATATTCCAGCCCTGGAGAGGAAAGATGAGGTTAATCTGAGGCCCCCTCCATGATGTTGTCCTAAAATCAGTGGAGTCCAGACAATTTACTTCAGCTACAAATCCAATACCATGTAAAATAATTTAGTTTCTAATATTTCTTAAAGTCCTTACATGAAGGGCCAAGTCAAAACTTAATTTTTTTTTTTCCGGGAGACCAAAACACATCCAGTGTTTCTACCACAACATAAATGCTTTAGTTAAGGAGAGTTTATGACACTTTTGAATGCTGGACTCTTAAGCACTGCTGACTAGGTATTTACTAGGCAACTGTGTGACCTTAACTCACAGAGGACCAGTTATTTTAATGCAAATCCCAGAAAACCAACTTTAAGTAAGAATCAGGATTGGGGTATGATAGGAGTGCTAAGGTTTTTGAATAAAAACCTTTGTAACAGATGACAGCTATTATTAGGATATTCTTTTACTGTTTGAAGTTTTGTTCCATAAAACATGGGACAAAAATTTTGAAAAATGGAATCTGCAGTTATAATCCTTGGGGATCCCTGTAAGAGATGCTACCATAAAAAAAAATTAAGCAGCTCACCTTACAAAGTCATTGTATCAAGAAAAAAAATGATCAAAGTTCTTCATGACATTCAATCACTCTTTCCATTTCATATGCCAGAACAAGAAGCAGAGATGACTGATAATTTCTATACTCATTCTTAATAATTCCAAAAGGCAGAAGAACAGATAATAATAATAATAATATGTATTCTTGTGCTAAGCTGCTCTTCCTCCCTTGCTTTTTAGATTTGGTCATTGTGCTCTGTCTATTGCAGATAAACTGTCAGGTCAACAATATCAATAGTTTTTATTACAGAAAGCAGATGTTATCAGCGTCCTATCTGTCCATTTAATTAGAAATGTGGTACTGCTGTTTAAGCTTAAGAACAATTTGAGGAAGGAAAAAGAAAAACAACACATTTAAGAGTTCTTAAAGAGACCTATCATTTCCAAAAGGAGAAAGGTGACAATTTCCTTAGGAATGCATACACAAGCTAAGCATATGGTTTACAGCGAACTATATTAATAGTTTAATGGCTATTACATTCTAGTGTGAGGTGACTGCAAATTGGTGTAGCTCAATTTATTTCAGAAGCAGTGCATGCATTTTCATCAGCTGAAATTTGGCTTTTATCAGCCTTTCATGACAGCTGGGGTTCACAGGGCATTACAAAGGGCAAATGAAGCAGGACCAGCCAGACTTCAGACCGTGGGAACAGAGATTCCAGAAGGGGACAGAAGTGAGCATCTCTCCCTCACCCCTTCATTTTGACCAGTTCCTGTCCCATTGGCTGCCCAAGTCCCAATGCCTGGTCGTGTTTGCTGCTTTCCACACTGGGTCCTCCATATTGCCTCATGTCACTTAATTGGCTGTGGTCCGAATGTTGCAATTATTTCTGTTAGTGCCTGGTTTATGTTCATTAAGATGTCCTGGTGGAGTTCTTGCAACAGCATGGCTTTTAGTCTTGTTGATTTATGCTAGGTTTCATGGATTTTAAGTTCTTTCCTTCCCTTTATCTATATCGAATGCTCCATCCTGATTATTAAGATTCTTAACTAGTGACTTATTTTTTTATTTTATTTTATTTTCATGTGTGTATGTCTTATGGCCTATGTATATTTTGTGAACATCTCCAACTCAGAAGGAAGTGTCCTGTTAGAGAAATATGTTCATTGTGCTGTAAACAGAGATATCTTGTGGCTGTGTTTTCATGATGAAAGGCAGCCCCAGAAGGGTCCAGTGGCACTATTAGGTGACTTAAAATCTGATGTGGATTTAGATTTAAAAATAATATATTCTGGTGGATTTTAGCTTCGATCATCAACACCCACAGATAGATGTCCAGGAGAAAAAGAACCATTTGAGCTGATGGGCAGGGTTGGTTGACTGCATTAAGAGATTTATATAAACTAACTCTGAATAAAATAGGTTTGAAAACAAGGGAAATGGAGCTGTAGAACAGACTTCAAATGGATGGGAGGCAAAAAAGACCCTCTGAATGAAGAGGTTTTATGATAGCGTGACTAATTACCACACAGGATTTTTTTGTCTTTTTTAAAAATAAGACAAAATAGACTCAGTGACCTGTGGAATCATTCCAAATCTTGTTTTTTGAGGTATTAGGTTTTTTGTTTAAATATTGTCTGAACCTTTTATCCTCCTGACACCATCACTGAGCTGCAGATATGAAGACTTTCAGTAGTCTGTTTGACAGGTTGAAATAAACCCTGCCACAGTTACACCACTTTGTGTTAGTTTTGAGTGTTCTAGAAGGAGTAATGGCAATTTCTGAGGCTGGTGGGTTTGAGCGTGTTTTAAATATTGGTGAAGTAACTTGAAAGCATCCAGATATTTTGAAGACACCATAAAGGTTTTCATCAACTCAAGGACATAAAGTGAAAAGTTAAGTTTTTGCCTGGTTTTGTGCTTTAGGCTACGGGGTAGGTGAGAGGAACAATTTTGGGTATGCTCTTTTGGTTGGCTCAGTGCTGGGCTTGGCAACATCTGCAGGCTCAAGTAAAAGGTGGAAGCAAACTAAGCCCTGTCCAGAGGGAGGCTCTCACAAAAACACATTTGAGCCAGCATTAATTATGCCATCATTTGTTAGGAGCCAGATGGGTTTACAGTGGAATGGCGGTTGAGCTATAGTATATGATACCCTCGCACCTATTTCTCCAAGTTATATTTTTTTCTTATGTGAGTGAATAATGAGTATTGGAAAAATCTAGATGAAATTCTGGACCTGTTGAAGTTTATGAGAGCTTGGCATTTACCTTTAGAGAGATTAGGATAGTTCTCACTTTTCTGGTGCAAGATACCCTTTGTTTTAGTTGTGTGTGGATCTGTGCAGTTACAACTTTGAAAAAAGAGGTAAGCTGAACAATGTTTTGGTTGTTTGGTGGTTTTTTGCCTTGGTCTCTGACTGGAACAATCCCTGAGGCAAAGCTGTTCCTGTGATTGGCATTATTGTTGGGCTGGGACTGCAAACAGAAGGAATTACACTGAATGGTATTTGGTAACATCGGATCCAGAATACTGAACGTGGTCGTCCAGGCTGTCTGCAACCAGTTCCTCCTGCAGAGGGAGCAGGCCCAGACAGAATGGTGGGTACCAACCCTCAGAGAGACAAAAGCGGGAGTGCGTTGGCATCACACATGCACAGATGCACTTCAGCACTTGTGCAGAAATATTATTTTTGGATATTAAGGAAAAGCCATAATATAGCACTGCAACAAGCAGGTTAAACTATTTCTAGCTCTCAACAGGCTGACAGATACAGTTATTCCCCCAAGCCCTCACCATTAGTTTGTCTGTTAAAGGCAAGTGTTTCCTTTGGTTTATGACCCCAGGGAAGGGGTCCGCCAATTTTAGAGAGAAGTCTAAGGCGAGAAAGAGAAAAAATATGGCTTAGGCGTTGCTTTGGAAATAATCTTACTGGAATTCTGGAGTGGGGTTTAAGTGGAACTCAAGTATGCTACCAAGTGATTGCAGTCTACATTAAAAAAAACCAATCTCTTTTCTATGCCTTACTTACACACGTATTTACATTCAGAAAGTCTCACCACCCCATCATGGTTTTTACAGCATGTATTTGCAAATACAGTATTCTTTATGTAGCTGTTGTTAACATCAGAAGCTCTAAAGTTGTCAGAAGAAATTCTGCATTGTCTAGCAAAACCAGGAGATAGTACTTCCATATTTCTGTTTAAAAATATAAAATTAAAAAATTTAGAAATTAAGAAAAAACACCTCACCTGGGGAAAAATCATTGTTGCTTGAAAAGAAAACACACAAAAAAAGAAGTCTTAAATCTTTCTTCGAAAATTGACATTTTCTTCCATTGTTTCCTTTAAAAAAATTTTTAAAAAAAGCTTCAGCAATGTGTTTCTGACTGAATAGGGAGCTCTGCTACCATAGGTACATTCTGCTTTGACAGATATTTCTTCTTATCTTTCCCCAGATTTTAATAGTTACAATAATATGGCTAAGGATTGCCTATACTGTAACTTTTCCATGACTACCATATGTGTGCCGCTTGCAAACTGCATTAACACAGTGTTCTTTAAAGAGTCTATCTGAAGACTGCAAAAGCAAAGAAAATTCAGTTCCTGTAAAACTGTCACTTCATCCGTAACTCGTATTGTTACACTGAGGTAGAAGCAGAGTTTTCAGAACCATGTGTGATCCTGCATGCCATATGCATTGTATGATATCCAAGCACAACGGGTGGTTTTTACAGCTGATGGAGAAAAGAAATGTAAAGCAAAGCAGACTGTCAGTTTCTGTGTTTATTTTGGAAAAAGAAAATGTGTTACAGAAATCACATTATTTGTTGCTTGAGATTACCACAGACAGACATGTCACTCTGTTTTTTGTTCATAGTCTTGTGTATCTGTGGCTGCCCACGGGAAACAGAAAGCTGAAGAGCATTAGCCATTCATTTCAGTGGCTCGGAATTAACATGCTTTTTAAGTGAACATAGTCATTTTAAATGCAGCTTGATCAAAATACTGCTATTAATTTACAGTCTCAAAAGAGAGTCTGAACTCATCTGGCATGTCTTTGAAGGAGGCAAACTGGGAGAAAAAAACAGTGTTTTCAGTGCTAACAGCAGAAATGGGACTAATTACTGAAATAATGACATTAGTTCTGTTGTGCTAGTAAAATCTACTTCAGATTTAATATCACAGAACAAGAGCAGAAAAATTTCAAACAATCTGCACATCTCAGACAAGATATTTTTAGATACTTGAGAATAAATGTTTTATTTTTGTTTAAGTGTCCTCTCATCTTCAATATCTTTCACATTAAAATATGTATTTTCTATCTGATACTTACCAGAATGAATTGCAGGTACAAAGTGTTGGGCTTCAAGGGCAGCCAAGGAACACTTAAGACTCCTTGTGCAGAGGCACGGATCCGGTAAGAGTCTCTGGCTGGTTTCTATCCCCTTCTCTGAGCCTGCAGTCACCCTCCACTGGTGTCAGCTCTCCACCACACATGGAGGCAGATTGCAAGCTGTTCAGGCTTACCCTGGCAGCTAGTGAGCAGAAGGGATATATCTGGCAGCAAGAATACAGGGACTGTTTTCTTATACTTTCCATCAGCTAGGAGAGCTTCACGTTAAAAACTAAAACTTAATAATTGTTGTGTTTGGGGCTTTTTTGGAAAGTTTACTCTGAGTTAGCATATTTTTAATATAACTAGATTCCTTGTTCTGAGGGACTTGTTAGAGGCTCTGTGAAAGCTGAATTGACTATTTCAGTGTATGCCCTCACTGCCACCCTGCTGATACGTTCATTCTGGAAGATGTGAGGGATGTGACTTTCTTGTACAGAATTGTACGGAATACTGGTAATCAATCTTAATATCTTTTCCAAGAGTTTTCCTTTGTAATTCTCTCTCATTGTTTCATCTAGTTTGGCTGGTGTTAAAACTAGTGGCTGAGCATTTCTTGTTCCTAAATTCTCACCTGAAACCACTTTATGTACTGGACATGAAAATGATGAATTCCCAAATCTAAGATTATTGGAAATACTTAACTATGTCCTTGTAAAGCTGTCAAAAATAAAGGTGCAGAAACAGTAATCATGGTATTAGGATTAATAAAATACGAATGAATAAACTACATTCTTTATCCTGAGTTTGTCCTGTCGAGAACGTCATGTGTTTTCAATGCTATTAGGACTTCATAATCTAGCTCTGCAAAACTTAGAAAATGACAGCCATCTTCTTTCTGAAACATTTTTGTCCACATCTTTTAAGAAAACGGCCATATCAGTGATAATTCATTTTTGTACTTGTGTCTGCCATTTAATATGCACATCAAAATTTTGCTGACTGGATATAATTTCCTGCCATTTTCAACATACAAAGAGGTGTTGGTAGAACTACCAAATAAAATGGACTCTGGATTAGATTCTTCTAACCTGAGCTTAAATACATATCTGTATCCAAAGAACTAAAGTTCAGATACAAAATGATATTTTGTGAAGAAGGCACAGATTGGGAGAAGGTAGGCCAGTATTACTGTCCAGACAGGAAGCCTCTCTGGTTCTATAACCAGGGTCCAAACAAACCACACACATGACCACTGGTGTGGGGCAGAGGGGGATGTTGGGGGCACAACATTGGTAGAGTGGATCTATGTGCTGATGTAGTGCCTTGGAGAAGAGACCATGAGACCTCATCTGTGTTGGTTTCTTCACCATCACACTGCAAATAGCCAGGCACTCCTCCAACCCAGTACCTGAGAATCCAACGTACTCTCAGGAATGCAAAGGGAAAGTCCTTGTATCAGGCTGGAGTACGGATTCCACTTTCCAAATTCATTCTCTTTCTCATGCAATGTTGAGTTACTTTAACTTCATGCAGTTTAAATTTATTTCCTTCCATCAGTATAAATAATGTCAGGGAGATATTGCACCATACATCTGTGTCTTTGCAGCCTGGAGATATTGTAGGGTAACAGCTCTCAAAGCATCTGATTGCATTCTGTAAAGGGACTTTCTTATGTTGTTATCCCAAATCATCCTTCAAGGCACCACCAGGATCTCTTTCAGCTGAACTAGAACTGAAATGAATAATCCAGTGTGTGTGGGTGGAGAAAGTGAGAGAAAAAGGAAATATTAGGATAAATATGCCAAAGACTAAGGGCCCAAAGGGCCCTGCCACCAAAGAATTGTAAAAGCTTGTAGAGCTCCTCTGGTCTAAAGTACAATAACATGCCCGCTATTTATTCCTTGCTATTAGTTCACACCAGAAGCTACTACAACACCTCTTTGAGAGGCGCTGAGTTGATGGGGCTAGTGATCTCAAGGCAACTCACGTTACAAACACAGGGCATTAAAATGTTTCTTGGCAGAATTTTTTATGGATCTCCTGTTCTGAAGTCTGACTCACTGATTTGACATCCATGGATAAAATTTTAGGAATGCCTGTCTTTTGGATTAGTCCCTCTTTTTACTGATTCCTTTACATTTTTTTATGATCAAACCCGTCTTTTGATCCTACTTCAAGATTCATGTTCAAAACAATCTTTTACATACTGACAGAATATTTTTCTCAACTCCATTTAATACAATTTTCATGACTTGTAACGCTATAAAATAATTTATTGTTCATTATCATATCTATTAGGAACTGTCAGACCATACTATGCTTGGATAAATACCTAGAGATATAGATTGTCTAATGCACAGGGCCTAACTTTCTAATCTTGCAAATTATTTCCCATTTTCTTATTTCACAAGTGCAGATGCAATTGGTATTTGGGGGGTTAGAAGGAGAGTATGTATGAGTGGCTTTCAAGGACCATGGGCACTTTGGTAGCCACAACTGAACCTAGTGCTAGCTTATCCAAAGCTCATGGGTTTTAGATTTGAATTCTACATAAGCAAAGCAAGTCTAGTTGTGAAATTTAGAAACAGATTTCAAATGGTCTCTGTTACTCTGCCGCATCTGAGTTTGCATTAAAAATTATGTCTAGAATAAATATGGAATGAAGAAAGGAGAACAAATACCAGTAAATGTATATAGAATTAATACGTAGTTAAAGTATAGATATTGTGTGTTTCTAGCTCTACGAACCAGGTGGTATTTGGGGTTCAGTTCAGAATGTAAGTATATCTTGGGCTTCTGGGTTTTAAAATCATTGTTTACATGAAGCCATGAAGTCTCATTCATCTCAACACAGGAAGTAATTAATCTTGATTCACCTTACTGTTCTTGGTAGTTGTGAAGAAGTCCTTCTGATCATGTCCTAAGAAAACCAACACAGTCTTGTTCACCTGAGTCTTCTCACACAGAAATGAAAATCATGAAAATGGGGTGCTAATTTTATGACCAAGAGATACAAATAGAGTAACTACTGCTAGTGCTTTTACCTGTGATGACCAGAGAATTGCAGCCTGCCCATTTGCTTTCCAAGTGCAATGAACAAGGTAGGAGCCACCTATATCACTACATGCCTTGAGCTTTTAATTGCTTTAATCCACCCTCTGATGAAACATAGACATCTTTCAAGAAGATAATAGGGCTGGACCAAGATGAATTTGGTCTGAAACATTTATGAGAAATGCTTGCATGCTCGGTACTATAGTGTGAATCTAAACCAGCCATGAACTGAATTCAGAGGAGGCAGTCCCCATCCAGCCTGATGCTGGAGACGCAAAGGTTTTTTTTATGTTATAGTTCAGAGCCCTAGTTACTGTAGCCACAGGATATCTACCATAAATTAGAATACCAATTACATCCATGTACTCTTCATATCTGAGAAAATAGATTGGTTTAAATATATTTATTATTCTATATGTGCTGTATTAGGACATAACAATTCTCTGCAACACTTCCAGAGTATTTGCTCAATAGACATCGAGCTGTAGAGGTTATTGAAAACACTGTTGAAACATAAATCAGACAAGAGCAGAGAGATTTGTGATGGCTTTGGGACAAAAAGTTTAGAGGAGAAATAATATTTTCATAGGTGTGGCCCTTTGATGTTCTCTCTATTACAGGATGAAAGACTTGGACTTTGTTCTCAGGTTTGATTTCTCACTCCATAACTTTTTCAGAAGAATATACACAATATTCCCCTCTAGATAAGATACATAAAACAAGGATAAAAAAATACATATTATTTGAAGATGCAAAAGAAATAGTATGTTTTTGGTCTACATTGCTTAGTTACAAAGTAGTTAGTAATTTCTGTGTGTATTCTTTCTATAGTGAATTATTTGATGGATATATGACTGAAAGACATCAAAGAAAGTTTTGGGAATTCCTTATCTGTTGCATATCAGTGCACATTATACCTTAATGTGGCATCAGATAAAAGTTTCAATACTCTCTTAGGTGAATGGAAAAGGGAAATGAATGCATGTATTCCCTTAGATCATATTGCTCTATGTATCCATTAAGTTTATCTAGACAGTTTTCAAAGGGCCTGATGATTCCTTGGTTGTATCGTCAGTTGTCCACTGATGATTATGGTCAGATCAATGAATTTTAATAATTTTGTATCGTTTCACATTTCCTAAATCAAGTTTCAGTTGAGCATCATGACTGAAGACCATGAAATGTGAATCTCCATGTCTCAGGACATGGAAGTAAGGTTTGTTTTAAAACTTTTAAAAGCAGGCAGGTGGCAAAGGTTCTTAGAGTATATTTGTACTATATATTAGAAATTCCAAGCCAGCACGGAATGGGCTGGTCTGTATCAGCAAATGCATTACTGCTAAAAGATACTAGTTCAGGTCCTGAAAGCAGTATCAAGAGCAAATTTACAAGGGGAGGAACTCTTGATCCCTTAACACTCGCTGGTGGTATACTCATTGCCAATAATGTAATGCACTACAGATGCATGTTGTGCTCATTCACAAACCAATTCCATGCAGCTGGCACCACAGCAAGCAAAATAGCATGCTGCTGTCCCGGTTAGTGCTATGAGTTCTAGAGCTCATTAGTTCAAAGCTCTCAGATACAACTTCTGTTTCTGCACAGTCCTCCACCTCATGCTACCAGTATGCTTAACATTCTCTCATGTGGATTTGGGCTCGTAAACCACTGTGCAGTATTTAAAAAATGTATTCAAGACAAACAAATCTTTGTCAAATACCATGATTGATTTTTTAATTATTATTTTATTTCTAACTGTTGGCCACCAAATAAAAATTTCTTTAAAAATGGGTGACCAGTCCCACACTCTTCTCTCTTGAAGGCTTTATTATTTTTATTTTTTTTTTTCCCAAACGTCCCTGACATCCACATGTAGATCTCGATAAATTCATTATTACCTTGGGTTTACTTTAAAGCTAAGTATGTGTCTGGTACTTCCTTGAGCAGGATGTCTGAATGGCATAGAGCTGTGAAAGGAGAAAGGTATTCCTGTTTATTTTCTGAGTGATAAATTGTTTCTAACAGATATTTATGAACTTGGACAAGTCAGAGAAAACCACAAAATGTTGTCCTTTAGCATTTGACCAATTTTGGGGCAAGATAGGTAGATACGATATGTGGATAGGGTAGGTTCCTGTGACATACAGAGGAGGCTGGACATAATTTAGGCCAGGGTTGACAAAGTAGCTCTACGAAGTTTGATTTAAAATCCTACAATGACTGACTCCATTAGGAGAAGCAAATATTTTTGTACATAACTAGATCAAGCAGCTCTAACACATTTCTTTTGTGAATGATGCTGAACTATAGAGGCAATATTTCAAATAGAAGAATGTTTTTTTGTATACTGATTATTTTTAATCTAATAGTATAATTTTTTTCCAATTTGTGCATTTTCTTCTTGCATTCTTCATCAACCATTGCAATATTTAGGTAAAATGAGCAAAGGAAGAAGGACAGGTCTGAGCTCAGCTCAGTTTCAGCATTTAAAAAGCTCTAGATTGCCCAGCTATTCTCAATCTCTGTGACAGGCCAGACAAATCTTCATATCTTGACATATTTGGGAATGTGGGGAAGTCCAGATTCATGTGCTGTAAGATTGTGTTGAGTTATCAAAGACTTGCATGGGGCTTCTTCATCTATCATTTACATTCATTGTATAAAACATCACACAATATTTTCAAAACCCTTTTGCATTGAGCTCTGGTTTTGATTTCTTCTGCAAATTCATGAAGGGATGTTGAGTGAGATCCCTTGGAATGTTTGAGAGGAATAGCTACCCAAAATACCAGTAATTAGATTATATTTCATATGTCATGAATTAATTTATCTAGGAAAACAAGATCTAAAATAAAACTCCCGTATAGCTCAGAGAAACGTTGTCCTCTTGCCAGCTTTCTATGTGTCTTTTTGCAGCCATATGAATTGTACATCAAAATCTCAGTGCAAAGTAGTCAGTATAACTTTAAAAGCAGACAAATCCAAAGTGTGCTAGAACTCTCATTGAATTCAGTTATTTGCAGGCAGAAATGAGTGGTCTGCTTATGTCTAAAGGACAGCCATAGCTATTATCAGTCTTAGCACATCTCCAGCAAGTGAGCTGCTGTGCTTTTGGATGAAAAATAGCTGCTTAGCCTGCAAAGACTCTGTGGCCCATTTCACAAGACCAAAATTGCATCTCAGGTCCTATCCTGATTCTCACTTTGGTCAGTGTACTCTTAATGCCTGAAAGCCATGAGGTTTACACAGAGTAAACTATTCTTCCCCTCTCCCATGCTACTGTGTTCCATTGCACTGCTGTGTTTCACCATCCTTTCATCTACTCAGCTGAAATTATTCTAGTTTTGCAACTGGATTTATAAAGATTTCAAATGGAGTAGGTCTACAGGACTGAAAAAAAAAAAATTCATTAATGTAGCCATAAAGTTTAACACAGAAATATCGTTAACATGGCTGTCCAAGTTAATTATTTTAGAAGCTTTACTGACCAGGAGTTAGGTGCTTGGAGTTGAAAGCCAAGGTTTCTCACACTTCCCCAAGCACATCAGCCCCTAGGAATGGAATACTGCAGCATTTATTTTCAGCTTCTGCATGGTGGTGAACTGAAGTGCCGAGTTCTGCAGGTCCTCCTGTGATAGCAGGAGCTAATGAAGCTGCTCTACTTTAAAGAGCTTCTTAATCTATGTTAATACAGTGAAGATTATTATAGAAGCAATAATAATCATAGAGAAATTGATAATGACTAGAAATCAATGTCTGGCTTGTTAATTATAAAGCTTTTACTATAAAAAGAAATCATTTAGCAACTGCAATTAACCAGTTAGGAAGAATTTTTTATTAGAAACTTCATGGAGTGGGTCTTGTGGTTTTTAATGTACTGGCTGAACTATTTTTAGTCTATGTCCCTTTCCTATTTTGGTGCTTGGGATGCAAAACCAGATGAAGGCCAAAATTTACATCTTTTTGTCCCAACATAACAAAACAACTTTTCTTTCATGTGCAGTCATTCACCAAGACACATGGGTTGCACCCTCTCTGCTTTGCAAAGGTACACGCACAGAGCTCATGTACAACAGGCGTGCTTTTCCTTCATGGGAATGTAGGGTCTAGCGTCACTGAAGACCCAACAGAAGGGGTGCAAGCGGCAGTCAAGCTCTCCAGCCTCCCAGAAAATAAATCATAGTAAACGGAGGCTGCTGCATGGCCAGCTTGTGTAAAGATGTTTAAATTAATTTTGGTGGGTTTTTCCTTCCTTGTTGGTGAAGCAAGAACCAGCTGTTGTTACGCTTCAGTCACAAAAAAAGGGCTGAGTGCCCAGAAGTTGATCTAGTTTTTTCCCAGCTACGCTATTTGGTCTACTAAAAGATACTCTCTGTCTTTCAGTTTTCTCTTTAAAAAGTTATGACTGTTTCTGCTACAAACACAAAATGCTGGTCAGATATACTCAATTTCTCTAATGTACATATTGTTTTAATCATATCTAGGTTCCTTTTCCAAACTTTTAAAAGTTTAGCCTGGAATATTTCAGTTTTGACATGGCATTTACATAAAATAAGATGAAACACAGAACTGTTGCTTTAGATTTGGCTCTTTGAGTGTATTAAAATCTCCAGGCTAACAAAACTGGACTGGTCATAGCATTGTTCAGCTGAAAATGTCTAAATGGGTCTCAAGTCAACTGATCTCCTATAGCATTGCTTTCATCATTTTGAATCATTATGGTGCTTTCTCCCCTAACTCTGCATTCTGGGTTAGTTAGAAGCTGGATCCAAGCTTGCCTAAAGTTTTAGTCTGTTCCAGAATAATCTGTGAGAACTTGATGGAGATTGGAGCTATGCAAGGAATGCCTGTCAGGCACTGACATCCAAGGCTTGAAAGCCCAGTTTCTCTAACAAACAGGGGTCTTGAACAGAGGCTGAATGTATCATACCATAAACACTGCTGAATTAGATACTATAGATGATATACAGCACTCGCACAGAGCATCCAGTCGTTATTGTAGCTGCAAAGTTTTGGACTTTGTAGGCTTCACTTCTGACTGCATTTCACAGTGGCAATAAAAAATGCTTCTGCTGAGCTCCTGTAGAGTTGTGATGGGGTACAACCTCTTTTTCATTCTGACTGAAGCTGTTAATGCAACCTCGTTATCTCTGCCTTAGAGTTTGAAAATGCAATTTGACTGCGTATCTTTAGGTTGATTGTTTTTGCTTGCAAATCTACTGAACTTTGCAGCCCACTTCCCAATCGAACTTCAAGGTTTAGAAATACCCTGTGTATGCTTATGTTAAGCCAGCAAACACTGGACTTGTATCCCTTCAGGGCTCCCTGCTTAATAATGTAACAGTCATGTTGCAGCACCTAAAAATAAAGACAATCTGCACCTTGGAACAAAGCTCTATTCATAAAAGCCCATGTATTTAATCTAAAATTTCCAGGTGCTTTATGACTCATTAATATTTTTTTGTTTTGTTTTGTTTTGTTTTGTTTTTCTGGAGCAGCTGGTCACTTTTATTTACCCAGGGATTCACATAAGGAATTGCTGTAAGTGTCAAAACTTAGTTTTCTGATAGAGAAATGGAAGAGAGAATCTATGAGATTCACACACACACACACAAAAAAAAAAAAGGCTATATGTGTGTAGGAGTTCGATTAAAAAATGTAATGCTAAAAGGATTCTTGTTTATTGACTGAAGATATGAGAAATGTTTGTGACAAAATGAGAACCTGCATGTAACATGTCTGGGTTTTCTTTTTCATCTGTAACATTAGGTCTGACAAAAGGTGCATGAAACTCTTTTATTACTGACACTTTTTTAAAGAAAAAGAATTTAAAAAATTCAATAAGAAAAGCATGTGTATCAATGTGACAATTTCTATCTCATGCATTAAAAAGGAGAAAAATATATGCCTATTCCTTTGGGCTCTTAGCATTTGGTGTTCTGTTGTTTGGGTTTTTTTCATAATTAAGGATTGGCTATGTAATTACAGGTATTTTATTTTAATGATACCATACCATTAATACTTATTAATATATTCCTATTTCAATTATTTTCCTCAAGCTAGAGTATATTTCTAAGTATAACTATTTGTCCCTGCATTAATCAGGTATTTAGAATAAGTGGCTAAAATAAATCTTCTAGGTAACATCAAAAAAGTATGTATTCATACATTTGTTCAGTAAGGATATTTAGCCTTCGGAGAATGGGAATCTGACACACCCCTGTTTTCTACAAAATATTTGAAAGTATTAAGCTGATAACAATCCCAAGCTGAATTTTGATTCCTTGTCAGACTTCTGTTTCAGACAGTTATAATGTGCTATTTGATACTTCTCAATTTTTATTTCATTATTTTTTTGTAATCTGAAAACCAAACCAATACAGAACAAAATCCTAAATGATCATGAAACTGATGATACTGGTAGTATTTCTAACTTACAGTCTTTTCAGTGAAAAAAAGCTTAGTGTTTGTACCTTTTTTTCCTCAGATGCTGCTTCAAATACAGCATTCAGATAGCCTAGTGTTTCTGATTAATTTGGAGCTGTGGTAGATTATACAAACTCTATGATGGCATGCTTGTTGGGATGCTCACTATCAAAATATTCTGCGGGACTCTGACTGGAAAAAAAATGGTAGGAAATTATTAAAATTGTTTCAAATCATGCATCTTTCAGAAAACTCTGCAGCTTCTCTGGGTAGATCTCAGAAACTTAAAGAATATTTTGTACCAGTTTTCAGGGAGGATTCTTCTATAAAACATGGAGGCAAAAGCAAAGTAACTACTGGGAATGAGGGCCTAAAACAGAACTGCATTAATCTGGTTTGGAAGTGAATAAGATATTATCAGGTTAGGGAGACTAGATAATTTCCATCCCTAAATTGTACAGGAAACGGTGCGTGACAAAGCAGGTCCAGTAGAAATAAGTTTTTATAAACTATTTGAGCCAACAGTGGTACCATCTGATTGGAAAACAGCAAATGTAATATTCATACTGGGAAGGATTACGAAGGGATAATGCCAGCATTATTAGCTTTGAAGATTTTCCCTATCTCTGGCCAAACTATAAATCTGCTTTGGACCAGAGTAGGAGAAAGCCTGCCAGCAGAGAAGAACAGTAGACCCTAATGGGACTAAAGGGACCATCTTTCAAAAGAGAAGTCATCTGAGACACAGGTCCTCTTCAGGGAGAAGGAATCTGAAAAAGCTACAGCCGTCACCCATCAAGATATAACAAGACTTTATAAATTAGTTTTTTTAAAAAACTGCTTTTTGTTTCTTAGTAAAATTATCTCTATTACATTAATTTTTTGAAAGAAAAACAAACAAACAAACAAACAAACAAACAAATACAAAACAAATCACAGCCCTCTTAGATTTTGGAGGATTGCTTTGCCACTTTATATAGGTACTAAAGCTACCCAAAAGAAGAACCAGATGTATGCAGACTCTTTCAGTCAGGCAGAATAACAACAAAAACCGCAGACTGCAGTAGGCCAAACCATCTTCTTCATAGAGGAGAGCCATGATCGTGGCTGCCCCAGGCACACATGCAGAGACAGGAAAGGAATCAGTGGTGAAAGGATACCCACTGCCTCGACGGTGCTGAGACATGCCAGCTTTCTGCTGTGCTGTGGCAGGTGTGCTTAGAAGACATTCTGTGACTCTGGCTTCATGGATGTTATGACACACAAGAGGAAGGATGACTTAGGAATCAGGCACTGAAAAAATGCCAGGCAAAGGCATATGAGATTCTCCTTTATTGCTTCCTTTGGAAAAGTGCAGATGTTATTGAGGGTAGTGGCTGCACTGAGGGATTTTCAAATATACATGTGCTGATATAATCCTCTCTGTGGATATCCTTATTCTGCTGTAGGAGTCTCCACCTGGAATCTTACCTGCTGATATAACTCCTAGACAAGACCATAGTTTGTAATATGCCCCAGTTACCCGTCTATGAAATGAAAATTATGGCACCGCTATCCCTCACTGAGATGTCATTAGGATTAAATGCATTATAGATTGTGAGGCACTCAGGTATTGTAATGTAGTCCTAGAAGTATGATAAGATGCAGAGGAGAAAAAAATGTGTGCCTCCGTAAATCATAGCTCTAGCAGTGGCATGTCAAACTCATGGGATGCAATCACTTCAGCTCGGATTGAGTCTTGGTCATTAGTTGTCCAGTTCATGTCAGTTCTTTTCATGAGATTTTTTCCAGCTCTGAATCATTCTCCAGAGTTTGGACGGTGGGGGAGTAGGACAGAAACAAAATTGGAATTGGCTTGCACTTGTATCTGATACTTTTGTTTTAATTCCTAAAGAGAGTGAAGAGAGAAAGTAGAACTCCCTGTTAAATGGGTGGAAACTGTAAAAATTTGACAAAGTAAAGTGGTGCTCTAAGGACAAATTTAAGTCTTGATGACTAAAGGCTTTCTGGTCCTTTGGATGCTGTAGCGAAAAGTTTCACACAGGAACTCCAGTAATTCAAGATGCATAAGTTTGGAAGAGATACCATAGACCACAGAGATAACAGTGTGTATCCCTGGGGGCCCTGACTGAGCAGGCCACTAACAGATCCAGAAGATAGTGAATGCCACCATTCTGAATGTAACAACACTGGATGAAAGGGAAAAATATTTCATATTCTTTTGATGAGTTGAGACAACAGCTCAGAACCTCAGGATCTGAGGGACCAGACAAAAAAAGGAGGGAAGGGTTGAAGGAGAAATAAATTTGGCTGCAGAATAGACAGAGGAGGTCAGATGATTAACCTCTTATATAGAGTTCTCCAAAAGCAAAGGAGTATTTGTTGCTATATGCAAAGTCCCCACTATAACATACAACTCATTTACCCCTAATTTTCTCCCTCTTCCCTAAGAAACCTGAGTTTCGTAAATCAGTTTGGAGTTTGGAGGCAGATCAGATGAACTGTGAAGATGCTGGCTGGTGGGCACTGATTTTTGGGAAGTGGTTGTTCAGCTCTGCCTTGATGCTGCAGATTGAAGCATGGTGTGACAGGGGTGTTGTTTTACCACCTTGGGATATGTACTTCAGCAGCCCACTTCTAGCAATGGGTGCAAAAAAGGCTTCTTCCAAACATGCAAATCCTAGTGAGTAGGATCACGTGGCCCCTGTGGAAGATGAGTGCACAGTTATAATCTGAAGTACAAACTTAAAACTGGGCTTATTAGAGACAGATGAGAAAGCAGTAGTAAATATGACTTTCATATAGCTGACTCTTCTACGCTGGTGTTACTCCATGGAACTTCACCTGAATTTGAGGCTTTCCCTTTGTTTTAAGGTTTGGGGGTAGTTAAGGATGTGCTACTTGAATTTGATTTAAAATGTTTTAATATTTTGAGCAAGAACTATAAGTGAAAAGAAAAATCTGTGAGGCACTGGCAAAACAGGAGAATATAAACAGACTGTCCTTTGCGCTGTCCAGGGGTCTTGGTGAAGCAAAAGATGCAAACTCACGCTGCAGAGGAGACCTAAACATTTACAATCTTCTGGTCCTTCCTTCAAGTCTTATTTTCTTTGGCTGCCTATTCCTATTTAGAAACCTTCTCATCTAGTTCCAATCTGTGTAAATAAAATTTCTGCCTCTGCCTTACTTCTCTTTATTGTTTCTATGAAAATGGAAATTCCATTTTAATTCACTGCTATGCTGGATCTCACCCCCTGCTGGGGAAGCTGAGAGCTAGGGCTCAGCACTCCTGCCTGCCTTGGGCTCTGTGGATAATCCTTTTAAATGGAGGTTTGAAAAGACAGACTTACTTCTAATGTGTTTGCAAGGGAGGGGGAAAGCATTTCAGGTCACAAAGGGACCTCCTCGTTGTTGAGAATAGCAGAGGGGTTTGGTGTTGCTCTTCATCCCTCTCCAGCAGCAGCATACGGTGTGGCAGTGGTCATTCTGCTTTGCATGGAGATTTTTGTCCCTGAAGTTTTTCCTATCTGGGAAGTTCAACCGGAAACATTCAGTTCAGATAAGTGCAGGGGAAAATAGTTCCCACACAGGCACTTTTGGAAAGCTTTGGGAGCCTGCGGTGTGAGTCCACCGGTACCTTTTGCAGTGCGTGTGCCCTCTCCTACTGCTCCCAAGCTCATGTAGAAATGTGAACTGATGCTATTAGGCAGCTTGCTCTTCACATCAGAAGTGGTCTCGTTTCAGCTTATTGTGAAAATATTTCGATAATTACATTGATACTCTTGACTTCGTTATGTATTTTTCTGTGCTTATTGTAAACAGTAGCTAGGATAGCAAGTAAAAGGCTGTTCAAAAAGGTGTTTAAGCATGCATGTGTATGTGTGTCTACACATATTTCTGTGATTGAACATTAGTGTGTGTCCTAAAAATAGAAATACATGAGAAAAGAAGATGGTTTAGCTTCTGTAGGTTTGATGCCATAGTCTTAGGTTTACTTTATAGGCTCCATTTATGAGTATGCTAAAAGATTACCCTTTTTTTCCTGCTAAAACATACCTTCTGCAACTCCAGATTAGAAAGAGACAGATTAATGAGGTGAAATATTAACTCTGGAGTTTAAAAATTGCTACCTGTGGACATGTTTGTCCATTTAAAACCAATATTTTCATTCTATCAGCAGCAAATAAACTCTTTAACCTTATTGTAACACTGAGGATTGGAGATTTCATTCAAATTAAGCACTGCGAGTTTTTAAAAGACGCTGTCAGGTGCACGCAAAGGCCACTTTGATGCCGCCCTCTGAGCTTTCCAATTGCTGTGGTAAAAGGAGGGCAGGAAGGCAGGGAGGAAGGCAGGGAGGAAGGGAGGGAGGGAGAGTGGGAGGGAGGGAGGGAGGAAGGAAGGAAGGAAGGAAGGAAGGAAGGAAGGAAGGAAGGAAGGAAGGAAGGAAGGAAGGAAGGAAGGAAGGAAGGAAGGAAGGAAGGAAGGAAGGAAGGAAGGAAAAAACCAGAGAAGGGTATCAGATATTTCCCCACTTGATAACATTTCCTTGCTTTTTCGTCACGATTGCTTGGAAGCTGTCGTGAGGAAATGCGTGTTGCAGCAGGGCGGTAGAACCAGTTTTCATCAGCTGTTTTAACCAGCCGCTTGCACAGGCGGGAGGCCCGTGCGCCGCTCTGCACCGCCAGGAGGCGCTGCGGATCCCGCCAGCACGGCGTCACCCCGTGCGGGGATGCGGTGGGACGCCCGTGGTCCCATATACTCCCCTCTGGAATAAGACAGTGGGATTAATCCTGCCCGCAGAAGAGCTACGGCTCTGCCTACGGCAGCTGCGGGAAAACGGTAGCTGTAGTCTGGAGGGAGGAGGACACCCGAGACGTGCTTGGGGAGGAAGGCTGGACCGGCCCGCTGCGGCCCCGACCCTGCCGGGACGAGCTGCCACAAGTCCCGTCACTCCTGGGAGCGGCTGTCCCTGAGACCGCGGCAGCGGGGCAGTGATGCCGCCTTTTCCCGCGGTCACGGTTTCCTCCCCAGCCCGTGGCACACCCTCGGCTGCAGCCCATGGTGATGTCACTGGGGATTTCTTCTTGGGTTTCACTCCCCAGTCCAAAATGTACCCCTGAAATAATGATAACTTTCCCAGTTGTGTGGTCCACCGAAGTGTTTACAGTGGTATTTTTGCAAAAATAGTAATTTAGATTATATTTTGGATTCTGGGGGTTCTTTCCTTTGAGCTTGCATTTAAATCAGGCACCCCACTCCCTGGAGTCAAGAGAGGTTCTCCTTCCCCTCTGCTCTGCCCTGGTGAGACCGCATCTGGAATATTGTGTCCAGCTCTGGGCCCCTCAGTTCAGGAAGGACAGGGAACTGCTGGAGAGAGTCCAGCACAGGGCAACAAAGATGATTAAGGGAGTGGAGCATCTCCCTTGTGAGTAAAGGCTGAGGGAGCTGGGTCTCTTTAGCTTGGAGGAGACTGAGGGGTGACCTTATTGATGTTTACAAATATGTAAAGGGTGAGTGTCATGAGGATGGAGCCAGGCTCTTCTCGGTGACAACCAATGACAGGACAAGGGGCAATGGGTACAAACTGGAACACAGGAGGTTCCACTTAACTATGAGAACAAACTTCTTCTCAGTGAGGGTGACAGAACACTGGAACAGGCTGCCCAGGTGGGTTGTGGAGTCTCCTTCTCTGGAGACATTCAAAATCTGCCTGGACACCTTCCTGTGTAACTTCATCTAGGTGTTCCTGCTCCGGCGGGGGGATTGGACTAGACGATCTTTTGAGGTCCCTTCCAATTCCTAACATTCTGTGATTCTGTGAATATTCGTCTCCCCCAACAGCCCAACCTATTAGGTTAAAACTATGCAGAATGATATACCCATAATTAGATTTGCCCCTACTCTCACTTGCTCCCCACTCCCAAAAAAGTCCCAGACCACTCAGAGTTTCATTCATGTTACTTACAGTGAACAGTTCCTGGCTTACAATGTCTCCTGTGTCATGTCCCTGTGCCATCAGAGAGAGCTGTGTGGCGCAAGCCAAAACACGCCCACTTAGTTTGCTAGTACAGACATAGTGTTTGAGTCTTACCATAAGTCATCCTCAGTGAAGCTGCCAGCCATTTCTTGTGCAAATCATAATGTTGAATTTAATTAGTGAAATATCTCTGTAGCTTATATTGAGAGAGTGATTGGATGGTCTATGTACCTTGTGTATGATAACAAAGGAGATATGTTTACCGGCTCCCACTTGAAGCACTTGCTAAGGTTCCCCAAAAGCACCATGAAACTCAATCTGGGCAGAGTTTCAGATGTCAGTAGGCCTCCAAACCAGTGATTTTCAATACATCTTGCTTCTGTAAATGTTCAGGGTGTTATTCTGCAGTGGTACACAAGTGTCCACAAGAGTATTCCAACATGTGCCTAGGTGTGAGAGCACAATCAACCCTCTGGACTTGTAAATTTTTTTAACTGTGTGTTCAGGATTCATCATAGTTATACAATTTGAAGTACTAGTAATCATTCGCATGCATGTAAAACGTTAGCTAAAACATCTTAGTGTGTACCAGATAGTGTTTCATTTTATTTATGTCATGGAATAATTGAAAATGTCAGTGATGTGATGTATGTAAGATCTGTAAGATCAGTACATCAGTAGCCAGGACATCTAGGGAAAAACATCTTTTTTATTTTAAGATCAGCATTTTTTTCAATTAATCAACCCAGGATGTGTGCATTTACCTCATTTTTACTAGTTCCTCTTCTCTGCTACAATATTTTTGTTTCTATCAGAAGAACTTCAATATACTTATGCCTTATCCATAGACAAATGTATATACAGCAGAGAGAAAGTGTGTATAAAAGTTGTTGATATTTAAGCACCTATGTCTAAAAAGGAGGAAAAAAACCTTATTCATTTTACCAATGGTATCACCTCTTTCAAAAGGAAAAATACATATAACAGTTTTTGAAGTAGCCTGTGGTCATTGCTCATACAATTCCTGGAAGGAAATTCCTCCTGCAAGTTAAGGGGATTCTGTCAGCTGCTGATCTTGCCTTCACTTTTAAAGGTTGTAGACCAAGTCATGTGGGTTGCCCAATGCTTTTGTGTGCTTGAAGTGAATAACAACAAGGGTTTGTGTGCTGTTGGCATTTTTTGTCTCTACAGTTTGATCCAAGATTTCACTGAGTAGGGAATGTGTAGGTCTATTAAACTGCTTCTAAAGAACTTAGTGACCTGTTTTCTACTGAGTTATACAAACTAGTTTTTGTGGGTTTTGAAAACAAGAGACTGAAAGGCATGTAGAAGACCATAAAATATTACAGGAAAAAAAATCGAGAGTCTTTTGTTGAATTGAATTGTGGTTTGTTGATTGTAAGCCATGAACTGTTTGTATTCATGTTAATTTTGAGGAATAACCATGCTTTTTCTTTACATTGTGGAAGTTTAGAACTCAAAATTATTGAACAAAATTCAGTAAGATACTAGTAAGACTGTAAAACTAAAAACTAAAAAATATAAGTATACAAAAGATATTTACCCAAATGTTTGGATTAGTGTTGTGAGAAGCTGACAGCCTCCATGAACTGCATCAAGAATACAAGTTCTATAGCTAGCATATTCCAACCTCCAAATGTCTTTCCTGTCAATATGAGAGATACCATCAGGCACTTTGAAAGCACCAACCTATTTATAAAGATACCATCAAAAAACCTGCCTGATGCAGCTGACTTATGAATCAATTATCTGGACTTCACCAAAGATATATCTGTTCTGAATTTTAGAGCCATATGTTTAGAGCAACACCGTACACAGATAGTCTATTCAAGATCCCAACAGGGTTCTTATCTTCATGTATAGGCCTGTCAAAAAGAGAGAGAAAAATGTCCTAACTGTAGGACCTGTTTCCCAGAAACAGTTTGTTAAGGGAGGAAAAACGTTTGTGGATATCAAATTATATATAACTGGATGTAGAAAGAAAAGATTAATCAGCAGCAACATGTACGGTATTGGTGCTGACAGCAGACAATAAATTTAATTTATTTGAAAACTATTGAAGATGGTCAGTCAGACTTATTTAAAAAAAAAAAAAGTCCTAATTGTTTGTGGGAAAGCATAAACAATCCTACTTGCACACTGAAGCAAATAATTCTGCAGATATTTCTGTGGACATTAAGGCCCAATTAAGAATTTCACAAAGGCAATCATTTAAATTATTATGTCTTGTCTCTTTTCAGTTCAGGCAGCTTCATTTCTTTGGTCCCAAATCCTCTTTCCGTTTCTAGACACATTTGGAAATTCAATGTGTTTATATCAGTGTGCTTGTGGTCCGTTAGAGATTTGCTATGGCTTTGATAAAGCCATATTGAAAAGGTAGATTAGATAAAGGATGTTTGTGAAACTCTTCATGTGCAGGACCTTATGCCAGTCATTACTTCTTGTATTGCCCCTTTTGTCAGGATGCTCCAAGCAGTGGTCGTGCAAACAGCCAAGCGCCATGTCCTGGGCTGCCTGCAAAATAGAGGTCGGGAGCACAAATTGGCACAGGTTGCTGAAGCAACTTATCCAAGGTCACTCTCTCTCTCTGTTTCAGTTTAATTTGTTTACTTCTCTGAGGAGATTACAATGTTGAGCTGTTGGACTGAGCATTAACATTTTCTGGGTTCTCACGGGAAGTCTAAGTTGTAACACACTAGCAACTAGAAGTGACAAAGCTGGCACATCGTACCAGCCCACAGGAGTCTGCTCATCTCCTTTCCTATAAGAGTCAAATCTGTGTCTAATCAGTCAGTAAAATATCCTGCCACATTTAATGACGTGACTGGTGTTCTTCACTGACAAACAGAATAACTCAGAAGAAAATAGTGGGACTGTGTGGATAGTTTGCAAGTGAACTTATAAAAACATGACAACTTTTAGATTGGAATTTCATATATGACACTGAGCTATATTTTTCTAAAGTTACTGGAGATAATTATTACGCAGTTTGGGACAGATTTTCAGAGAACAAGTGTTTGGTACTTTGGCAAATCAAGTCTCCTGAAAGGTGTAGCAAACTGTATATCAGTCTTCACCCCCTACTTCCACTCCCCCTCTGCCAAAAAAGCACACACATGGAAGTTGTATCACCAGCTTTCTGAAGATCTGAGTTAAAAGCTGGGTATAACTGGTACTTTTTTTGTCTTTTTATGATTGGTAACCATATTTGGGATGGAAGAAGAAAAACTACCTGAAAAAAAAAAAAACCAACCAAAACTATAAATCTATTTTGCTAATATAACAGATTGCTACAGATTATAAAATGGACATGGACTTGTAAATATGAACATACTCATAATTTGAGGCAATAGACATTTGGGTATGGATGGAAAATGCAGCTTGGGAAAACTCGTGCTTTCTCATTAGCTAAGCGATCCTGGAAGATGTATTCATTCAATACTGGTGATAAAACTGTTCCAAATCCCACAAATCTATCTAAAGAACAAGATGCCACATGATGCTATCCATATAATCTAGCCACAGTTTCTGTTTCAGCTACATATAACTTTCTACAGGCAGGAACTTTAAAGATAATCTCTCGCTAAAGAAAGGATGGAGATGATCCACCACAAAACCTATGGAAATTGTGACTGTAAGTAAACTCTCAAAAGAGATCAGAAATGGTCCCTGGGTCATGTCTTGGGCCTTTCTATGTTGGGTTAATTGTAAAATTGATTAATACCTTGGGATTTATAAATGGTATACATGTTATGTGAGACAGGTTGGGTCCCATCCTTCTGCAAGGCACTTGTTCCCCAAGCTCCAACCAAAGTCAGCAGGACGCTGCAAGGGCTTTAGAGCACTTCTGAATTCTGACCATTTAAGCATTAATGGATCTGAGGAATTAAATAGCATCAAGTATAGCAAATATTGACCTCTCCTCAGAAAATGTTTACCATTTCATTTATTGTTGCATGTCCCCTGCACTAG
Source organism: Columba livia (assembly GCF_036013475.1). Classification (NCBI taxonomy): domain Eukaryota; kingdom Metazoa; phylum Chordata; class Aves; order Columbiformes; family Columbidae; genus Columba; species Columba livia. The sequence continues at coordinate 132,013,401 of NC_088602.1, forward strand.
GATGATATGTTGACATTAGCAGCTATGATTTGCTAGGTGCACTAATGTTCTAAATTGACAAACTCAGCTATTTACTTAAAGGCCCCTTGGATTGATTTCTAGAGGCTTTTCTCATTGTAAATGCATCTGTTCCATGTTAAAATGTCACTTTGGTTTTGGGTATTCCTGGCTTTATAGCATAATTTTGAGCCTCATTTATTTTATATTAACAACTTGCCAATTTTGTGTGTAATAGTATGGCAAGTGTTTGTATACCATGTAGCATGTTTTAAGCTGAAGATTTCAAAGTCTTGTTTAAAGAAACATTTGAAATAGCACACAAATTTTGCAAACTGGGAAACTGAGGCATACAGCTGTAAAGTATTCACTGTAATATGTTTTCATAGCACCAATCCTCCTTTTCACAAAAGACTTAAGGCCTTAGTCACTTGAAAAGTGGGATGTTGGGTTTCCATGTAGTCAGGAGTTCTAAAATATTTATTTTCTCTTATATATAGAATCTGTGTTTCCCGATTTCCAGAACCTGGATCTACAGTCTAACAACTAGTGTATATTTCCCACATCTCTTTCTCTGCTCACTGCTGGAGCTCATAAGTATTTCTTCTGTAGAACAGTCAGAAAGCAGAAAAAAATCTTCCTGTTGTAGTACTTTGTTCTGCAAGAGCTGCTGTGTGTTTGAAATTAGGATAAGCACTGGGTCCATCAGTTGACATTCTACTGTTGTACTTTAGCTCACCTTTACCTACCCATCTGTGACACTCAGTAGAAGCTGGAAGAAAGAATTAGGAAAAAGGGTCAGCTGACAGAACTCGATCAGGCTAGTGACACATTCTCTTGCTGTGATTTGAAATTAAATGTAGCACAAATGCTAGATCTATCCTGCCTTCTCCATCTGTCCAACTTTAAAAGCCTGTCACTTAAGCTCACACTATAGAACACAGGAAGTGGTCAAGGTGTCATTAAAATTATTATTTATGCTTTGCTTCATAAAGATTGATTAATAAAGAAAAATGTACAAGTCAAGGCTTAAAACATGTATTTACAATGAAGAAAATATCTAGATTTCTTATCTCTTTCTGTCCCAAAGCCCTGAACAGAAAAAGGATTCTTCCCGTAAACCTTTCTCCAACTGCCTAGAAAACACCTGTTTTCTTCTTTAAAGAAGAGCTTTAACAAGAGTCTTGAAGAGATTCACAGAAACAGAATCAAGCACAAGTTGGTACACAGTGTAATTATGGAGAGCACATGTTTTAATGGTGATAGTCTATTAAGTTTTATAATCTGAAATCAGTGACATTTGCAATAATTATTATTAATAGCCCGGTTTCTTACTAGTCATATTTAAATGGAGCTTTATGGCTTAACTAACTAAAGTAATCAGCTTTCAATGGTGTATTATATTAGCCTAAATCATAGAACAGTTGGGTTTTAAGACATGCATTCAGTAGCTAACTACTTATTATATTGTAAATAAGGTAAAAGTTTCTCTCAACACTATTTACCCCAAATTACTCAGAGGTCACTAATGGAAAGCCCCACTGAAACCCAGATATAGTTTTCCATAAAGTAGAAGGAAAGACTGCGGCTGTTTGTGCCCCTTCACTGAACCTGAGTTTATGCAAGATGATGCGCAGCACCTTGATGCCAGTCAAGAGATTTTCAGTGATTCCAGCATCTTGGGATCAAATCTCTCACCACCTAAATCTTGCATAACATGTTCCTAGATGTTGTGCCACCAAGAAGGTGTGTATTGTGCTTATTCTTAATTTCTTTAGTGCTGACACCTTTGCTGAGAAGACTGCTGCTAGTCATCTGAGAGAAGATAAATGAGATTCAAAGAAACAAGAATAATTGAGGTGAACAGAGGCTTATGAAAAATTAGTACAGCAAAAGACAATTTGGAAGACTTCTCACAGAAACAAGTGGTGGGTGGAAGTGCATGTCTGTGTCCTAGTCACACCTGCTGAGGACTTGAGAACTTTGTGTAGTTTTAAATTGTCTGAGGATCATACAAAAGCTCTTTTGATGCAGCAAGGGCTGATACACTTTAAGGAGCCACTGGGAACAGTTATTCTGAGTACAAAGGTGACACTTGAAGAGCCTTTTTTTTTTTTTAACCTGTAATTATGCTTTTATCAAAGGCTTTCCTTAGAAAGTGTTGCATTTCTTAATACCCATACAGACAGCATTAGCTGGTCTCTTTCAAATAGTTTAAATGTTAAATTCAAAGTAGAAAGTCTTCTATTATTCTGATGTTTTTGTTGTTGACGTTGGGTGTTTTTTTTTAGGACATACAACATTCAGAACACTTTTTCTAAAGCAGTTTCTAGATTTGATGTAAGCAGAAAATATCCATTCACAGATACAGATCAGAATCTTTTGTAACAGTAAGTGAAATAATTCTTAACAGGTAAGAAACTAATTGACTCTTCAAAGCCATTTTTCCCAAAGGAGGTAACATCCACAGGATGCATTAAAACAGCTTATTTTTTTCTTCACCTTTACTAACCTGGCATCTCTTTCTTTTTAACTTGCTTGTGTGTTTTGCACCTATTTTAAGTGAATTAGAGATGAGCAATTCACAGAAGTAGTACATTTACCGTCAGGCAATTACTGCTTGTTTTCTCAGCATGTTCTGCAGATCCATCTAAAGAATGTCACTGCAAAAATCAATTGGTGTGCAAGATGGTCAGTATTTACCTACAACAGATAGTTAACACTATAATAAATATAGAGTGTAAAAGAAGTACTCAAAATACGTTTTTGTTGGTCTGTATTTTGGTCTGTTAAATAGTGATTTGTTTTATGGGTAGTTGGTGAATGTCAAGATTCACATTCTTTTTCGATATTGCATGCTACAGTGCCTGTTAGCAGCTGTGTACATGGTACATCTGTCAATTTTGTGCCTTGACCTCCAGGTCTGCTACAAAAAATATGCTGTATACCAAATGTAAGCAAAGTGTGACAAGACTGTATTTGGAAGACAAATGTCATAGCTGAAGTAAAGGCAGAGTTATCCTATCACAATGGTTTTGGAATATTATCTAATAATCTATATCCTAGCTATTGTTATTTTCATACTTGTTAAAACATACTCATTTAGACCATTTTCATTTGGTGGTCTTAGCTTTCACTAACAGTACACTGAAATTCTTTATAAATATCCTTGTAACAGGATATTGCAAGGACAAGGAAAAATTTGTATCTGTCATATGACCAGACACATCTCCATGACTATTAAAGACTTGTCAGTGACTGTCAGTACTGCCCAACCAGGTGGTCCACAGAAAGTATTCTTCTAGCTCAATGGCTTTCTTTTAGACAAGCAGAAATCTCCTGTCGGGGATTGGCTCAAGGAGCACAGACATGAGTCCACCAAGCAACTGTACGAGCAGAGCCCATTTTAGTTGACATAAGTAGGCCTTAGTTAGCTTGTCTGTTAGGCCGTGGGAAAGGGGGGAACGGAAAAGTACTAACTAAGGCAGGGTCAGGATATTTTTGAAGAGATAAGAGTCAGAAGAATGCGGGATGCGCATAGCTAGCTAAACCCAAGTAGGTGGAGTAAGTAAATGTGCTTAGCCTATTAGATAGAGACAAGTATGCATAATTATGGTATTTGGTATAAATGCACACTATCTCGGGCAATAAAGTTGAAGTATGCTTTATCACTCATATTGAGTCGGCTGCATTTCTTCCTCCGTCCGCTCGGGTCTGGAACTCTGATGGGACTTTTCTCTGCAATCTCCCACTAGCTTGGAGCTTAGAAGCTGTGCTATCTCCACTGCAGCTCTGAAAGATGAGCAAAAGAACAATGTATGTGACAGAATCATATGGCTGGACAGGATAGCTGGAAGTCATATAGTCCAGTCAAAGCTAACTTTAGAGTTAAATCAAGTTGCTCAGAGCATTTTACAGTTAAGTTTTGAACATCTCCAAGAACAGAGGTTCCACAACCTTTCTGGGAAACTTGTTTGAAAACTTAACGACTCTCACTCATTGTTAATTTATTTCCCTATATCCAGTTGGAATTTCCCTAACTGCCCCTTGTATTTGTTGAACCATGTCCTTTTGCTGTGCATCTCTGAGAAGAGGCTAGTTCTGTCTTCTCTATAGCCTCATAGTGGGTAACTGAAACGATCAATTGAATCCCACCTTAACCTTCTCTTCTTCACGCTAAATTAAACCCACTTAGTCTCAGCCTCTGCTCACACAACATGTGCTCTAGCCCTTTAACCATCTTCATGGCCCTGTGTTGAACTAACTCCAGCCTGTTTCTCTTGCACTGGGGGACTAGAAACTGCGAAGTCTTGCAGAAGCAGCCATACAAGTGTCAAATAGAGGGCAATCTGCTCTCTCCTTATTCTGCTATGTTCTTACTAAAGCACTCCAGGATGCAGTTTGCCTTCATGGCGACAAGAGGACACTGCTGACTCCTGTTCAACTTGTTCACTAGGACCATCAACTCCTTTTTTGCAGAGGTGCCCTCTCACCTGCTCAGTCCCAGCCCATGATGTTGTGTGGAGCTGTTGCATCCTAGATGTATGACTTCTCATTTGTTTTGCTGAACTTCATGAGGCTCCTGTTAGCCTGGTCCTCCAGGTTGTCTCCATCTCTTTCCAGGGGGTGTCTCTGAGTGGGGCAGCCTTGTGGTGTCTCAACTATCGCCCCTCACTCGGTGTCATTCACACACCTGCTGAGGGTGGGCTTTTTCCTGACACAGGGACTGTCAATGAAAGTGCTACATAGTGTCAGTCCCTGTCTCAGCCTGTGGCAAATGCCTGTAGAAACCAGCCCCAATTAGTCTTGGAACCACAAAGTGCTATTCTTTGAGCCTGACCATCCAGCCAATTTTCTTCTGTTTAGTCCATCTCTCCAATTTACCTTGAGAAATTCAAGGTAAATTGCATCCCCCTGCATGGCTCGCATGCAGATAGATACTTATTTCATCATAAAAAGTGATCAGGTTGGTCAGGAGCATTTTTTTTTCCCAGTGGTAAATAGGTACTGGCTGTTCCTAGTCATGTTCTTATCAATTATGTGTCTAGAAATGGATTCTAGGGGACTTGCTACATAATCTTCATAAGGACTGATGTGAGGGTGGCCACCTCAGCCATGTCTCCACCTCTCTGGAGCTACTCTTACTTGAGGACAGCTGGAGGTTGGAGGAAGGTGGGGTGGGATCTTAAAAGCAAATCTCAGAACTCCAGAGGCTTGATCATAGTGCAGGAAATATGAAAGCACATGCAGTTAGCTAAGCTGGATTCAAGTGTAAAGTTTCCTCACCAGTGAAGGAAATAGTCAAAATGTACCATACATGTAAAGTCAACTTTAGATAGTAATTTCAAATTGAAAAAGAAATATCCTCCAGGTTTACAGACCATCTGATCTCTTTGAACGTCTCTTTTCACGTACCTAGGGTGAAAATGGAAAAATCTTGGACATTAAGAATTGCAGGGTCAAATCCCAATTTGGCTTTCATGACTTACAGAAGTATCTGTATAAAATGGGGTTCATATTGTTACAGTGAAATGAGGGAAAGCTGAAGATTTTAATATTGGTTAGAAAAACTGCCATCAACAACTGGTTATTTCAGTATAACATTTTTTTTCATTGCTAAAATTATTATTGATTTCTGCTGCATTTTTTTATCCCTTTGAAAAGTACAAAGCCTTTAAATAATTTGAGTTTTCCCTTATTCCTCAGAATTGCGGCATATGACTGATAACTGCCTTTAGAACTCCTAATAGCTAAATTACAATTATTATGCAAAGACCTACAATAGACAGTTATATGGATTGTTAAATGACTTTGCCTTTTTTGCAAACCATAATCATTTTCCTTTATTAGCTGAAGGATTTCATAATTTAAGGAAGATGAGAACCTATAAGTCACACTTTCAAATAAGGAATGTGGATATTGCAAACATTAAATTCTCCCATAAAAATGTTAAGGCATCATTAAACTAGGATCAGATTAATACAATTCAGTCAACTCTAGATAGATATCTCCTGTAATAGGCTGAAACAATACCCAGTGATATAGGATGTATAAGATTTTACTACAACCAATTTATAAACCTATAAAACATACAGGTATCACTCAAAGCCATCATTAATTCTCTGCCTTGTATTAAATCAAGAGAGTTTCGTAAGGAAAAATATTCCCCTCCCTTACTGTATCTCTTTTTCTATTGTTAGCTGCTATCATAGCATCTTACTTCTACCGTAAGTCAGATGAGAGATTCCTTCTGGTAGAGGTTGACCTGAGAATCTGTGCTTGATTTATCCATCTGTTTAGGTGTCTGAAAGATTTTTAAATGAATTTTCAGGGCATAATTTAGTTCTCACTTGTACCACTGTAAATATGGAGTCATTCTGGGTTTGTTCCAGAATAACAGCGAGCAGGATTTGACCCCAAGTTTAGTCAAATTAAAAACAGAGGCTTGCATCTCCTCTGCTCAGCTGGGCAAAGGAAAGGAGACAGCTATGGAAAAAGAGGCTTTAGACTAAAGCCTCTGTGTATATTCCTTGCAAAGGTACAAGGTAGCTCTGTGGATCTGGTGAAATGGCAGTTTTAGAAAAGCGGGGCAGAAACAGTAAGACAAGTGCTTTATTTATCAGCACGCCTTCCCAGTCCTTTGAATAGATACCTGCTGTAAAGAGTAAAGCTGAGGTTGAGCTGGACTGCTTCTAATTCCTAACCTGCTCATTCAGACCTAGCTTAGATCAGATTTCACATGGGTCTCAACAGGGCCCATGTGGAGTATGTCTGTGATACTTGGACAGTGATTTTGACCCAAAGATTCTCCCAATAAGCAATAAGTGACTAAACAGATCTAGTGCAAAACCAATTCTTTCCCTTGGAATAATAGGGAGAGAAAATACTGATTAATAGCAGGGGAGAGGTTTGCTGGCTGTGGTGTCCTCTTATGAATAATCTTGAGAACTTCTCTTAGACCAAGATGTCTCTTTCCCATTCTGCATGTAGGCGTACATACTTTCTGGCCAGAATGAAAAGGCAAGAGTTCTGCTCTGTGTTATCTGTTCATCCCTTAACTTATGCCTGAGAAGTGCTAAGTATACATATTTAAAGTGTTGTATATATTGCCCTATTTCGACCTCCATTTGGGTATACCTGTATGTGAATATGTTGGTGCAGATTTACAAAAAAAGAGAGCAGATTCATCAAATGTGTGTTTGTGTGTGCATAAGGGAAGAGAAGAGAGAGGGAAATGTTTCTCCCACACCCCTTGCTTCCCCAGACATGTATCAGTGCATCATGTTAAAAACAGATCAGAGCATGACAATGAGCTGTACTACACTGGTTCTATGTATCAGTAATCAGAGTATACACACCCTCTGCTGCTGAATTCATCACAGCAAGATCCAGAGGTTGAAGCTGGACTAAGATGGAAACAACAGAAATGAGAAAGAGTAACTGGTTAAGCTGAGCACAGCTGGTGTGGCTCCTACGAGAGTTACATCAGCAATACAGAGAAAATTTATTTGGAGGCACTGTTTAATGGCTAGATGGGAAAAAAAATAATTTAACTACTTCTGTGAAGCCAGACTGAACCTTTCAGGACAGACAACCCTGTATATACTGGTGCTTTCTAGCCTAAATTGGGTGCACTCTGGACACTTAGAGAGAGGAACACCCACCTGCACAATAGTGTTTGTTTGTAAATCTGTATTAATGATCAAAAGCGCAATGCAAGCAAACAGGAGATTTCAAACATTGTAAAAGATTAGTATAGATTAGTTCCTTTGTAAAGCTTTTCCATTTGTGTCTAAGATAAGTTATGTGATTTAGCTCTGTATTTGCAGTATTCCCTAAGATCTGAATAGGACAGATCCCAGACTACCTCAATCATTTATTGAATCATCTAATGCAATTGAATTCTGAGTGACAGACAAAATTATATGTAGTTAGTAAAAATTGTTGGTTTATTTAATCATATAATTGTGCATCCATTTAGATCAACCCAGCAATCACAAGAACCCTTATATACAAGTAGCTTTACCTATGTGACTCGTTAATAAGTAGGAAAGCTCACTCAGAGGGCATTCTCATGCAGAGAATTTGAAGAATGAGGCCTAGCTATATGCCAGCAAGACACGTTTCTAACAGTTCCTTATTGTAGACGAGGATTGTTTACATTATTTTTTTTTCATGCAGCCATCTTGTTGCAAAGTGAAAGATAATACCCTGGTGATATCTCACATAGAAGAAACAATGAAGCAGTTTCTGTTATATTTTACCCATTGAACTGTATAAGGGGGAAAAGAAAGTATAAAACAATAATTCAGCCTAGATTCCAGTCTAGATGCCCATTGAACCTTTCGTGAACTGCCCTGTCAGTACATTGTCCCAATAACAACTTCTGAACCTGTAGGTAAATATCAGCCAAATTTGAATGAAGAAGTTTCAAAATGCATTGTCTTCTCCTAAGATTAATGAAAAGAAATCACAGAATAAGACACAGAGGCTCAGGCTAGTGCTCTCAGTGAGGGATAGGCATTTACAACGCAGCTGCTGTGTATAGACCATTGCAGCAGCCATCTGGTCCATCAGCAACATGCATACACCTTGACATCTCATATCATTGTTTAGATATTGTAGTGCTGTAATAATTGGAGATGTGATAAGAAACTGATGTGACCGTGGCCTCACATTGGCAGTCTAAAGGAAACAGCTCACCCAACAACTTTGTTGTTTAGTTAACCTTCCTGTTCAACGAAATAAGTTAAGGTTACAGCCATTTGGTGCCAAATCCTCCAATTATGAAGAAGATGACATTCAATGCCAAATCAAGGCATAAGTGACGCAGAGATTTTATGCTGTCCATTTGCAAGTAATGAGCTTGGTTCATTCCATATGGCCGGTAAATGCCATTAGAATAAGTCACAAAATGAGCTAGTATCTTTGCTCACGCACAAACTGTTAAAGTATATTTTCCAAGTCAGAAAACAACCGATTAGTTGAATCACTATCCTGGGAGTCAGAAGACCTGATTTAACTCTCTTCTCCACCTTAGTCTTTTGGACTTACCATAGGCAAGCATTTAAAATATATCTGTGCTGCAGACAGCTGTGAAGCATCAAGATCTGCTAGTTAGCTTTTAATGAGCTAGCTTAGATGCAATCTGTAGCAGTACTCAGTTAACTTATCCTTGGCTTCATTTCCAGTTCATCCATTAATTTAATGTGTGACAGCTGGATTTCAGGGTGTTTCATGAAGTTCAGCAAGGATCAAATATAATCCAGCACACTGATCAATCACACAAAATAAATTTAGCATTAAATGACCCAATGGTCAGCTCAAGTTAGATGTTAATTGTCTGACCATAGGGACTCAATTGACTTTGTAAAGTAGGACAGATGGGCTCTGTAAGGCTGAAGATGAAGGGCAAAATAGCTAGCAAAGAGCCCTGAGAGGCCACATTTGGAACATGATTCATCTCACCTAACTTTAGAGTTCCCCAGCCCTAATTACCTTTGAAGTTGGTGGAGAGTTTAATGCATTTTGGAGAGTGATTCATCTACATTATTTGAGGCATCACCTTGGTGAGGTAAACTGTTTGGCAGAAAGACATCTAGCTGAGCTGGGAATCTAGAAGCAGACCTCTGTATTGGGCCAGGTGAATCCAACCTTGCTGTCTTTCCAGTAAGTGACCTTGTTCATTTAAAGATTGAAATAGTGTATCTGTACTACATCTTACAGATAAGAGAAGAAACACTCTTGCCTAACTCTGCCTCAGCTCCCTGCCATGCCTCCCTGTCATGTTCTGGGGATGAATACCTCAGGAAGCTGGAGAAAGACAAGGTGGAGATCAGACCTCTTATCAGACCAATAGGTGTAGCTGGGAAAATGACAGAAGCTTTCAATCCCTTCTTAAGGATATTAATATGCATGAGCGGTATGTTAACAGGAAGCCTTCCAGCATCTTAGATGAGATAGCTGAACTTTACTTCAGTGAAACAGCTGAGCTCAGAAGTCAGTCGTGAGAAAAACCTTATCAACATTTGCAGTTTTATTAGTAAGGATACCATCAAATGAAACCTATGAAATGTCATATTGTTAGGCTCAGCATAATCGATAGCAGAATTTTATAGCATTGGAAAGAAGGAGGGGTTTTAGCTGTACTTCGTGATCAGCGTGCCTGGTTTTATTAGCACTGATGTTTCAGCGTAAGAAAAAGCTTAAAGGCTTAACGGAGAATGCAATATGAGCAAAGAGCCACGAGAGGGAGCTGTTGGAAGCTGTAAAGCTGTCAGGTTTCTCCTCATTTAGCAGATTGTTACGTTTAAAAGGCAGTCAGCAAAAGATTGTTGATTTTTCAGAAGCTCACAGCATCTTGAAAATAGAAGTTTCTTCTGGGGGCGAACACACCTGAAAAGTTAGAAATTGCTAACCAACCAACCAACCAAAATCTGTGTGAAGCCAATTTAAAAAGTTCTGTCTATTAAAAATGAAATCTTTATTAGACGCCTATACTTTTAAGGTCAAATGTTTTAATTTCTGCTTCCTTTGTATTTATTTCAAATAGTAAAATACAATATGTAATATAGATACAATGCCATTTTGCTGCTGAATATGAACATTGGAGTGTACAAGAGGACAGACATGCTTAGATCATTTGGCTCAAGTCCCATGACAACAGCTCAGTTCTCCACTTGTCTCACTTGTAGAACATATTTCTCTGTACTGTTAGAGGCCTCCACTGGAAAAAAAGAAAACTCTGGATGTTTTACAGAGTTCAGCAGGAATTAAACACGTATTTGAACTCCCAGTCAGTCTTAAAAAATTAATGTAGCAGTAAATGGCGCAAGTCTTGTCAAATACATAGGGCTAAACGCGGCTATTATTATACAACCAGAGGGACTTGATTTACTTTGTAAAGCAGTTAAGGGAAGACAGAAACTTACAGTCTGTTCCTGGAAAAGAGTAATGTCTGTTTAAAAATAACTTCCTACCCAGAATAGCCTGTGTGTCTCACATAGTATCAGTTGTGGGGAAACAAACAAACAAAACCAACACCAAAACACTTAGGCATTTACAGAACTGCTTCTTTACAGAAAAATCAAACCCAAGTTTTAAAACAACAAAAGTTGACAGTTAGGAGTCCATATTTGCATTTAGGCATGTAAACACAGGATTTGCTTTTCAAACAGGCTGAACAGCACATCAAAATTCAGTTTCCCCTTGTTTTTATTCTTCATGGGCATATTAAGGCTATGAAGAGACCTGTGTTCCTGTGGACAAGTTTAAGGAGGTAGACAGTTTGGTTTTTTAATGCAGAGTACAGTTTAATATTACTTTTTTTTTTTTTTTTAATGTATATCTTGCTTCAGAGTGGATAGGCAAGGTTTCCTTTCAAGAATATTAATCAGAGCTGGAGTTTGTTCCTCTATCCATAAGCAAAATAGATCTGTATGAAAACTTCATTAACCTAAAGCACCTGCTCCAACAGGCATCCTGATAGAAAATTAGTATATTCTTGGATACTTACTGCACTTCAGTTTTGCTTTGAGTGGTATTTATAATACTCTCTTCTTTAAAGTGTACTCTCTGAAAATACCATTGAGTGATCTGGATCCATCTGTCAGTGAGAGCATCATACCTGTTCAGGCTGATAGCCTCAGCGTCCATCCCTCTCTCTGCCTCCTAGATGGATGGGATGCTGGTTCAGACATCTTCAAATACCTTCTAGTGCACCGTCTTCAAAGCAGTGCAGTCAGACAGAAGAGAGAGCAACAAGACTCTCCTTGCATAACTCACAAGGTCTTCAGACTTCCATGTTCACCCTTCACTTCAGAAATCAGCTTCTAGCAATGGACTAAAAAACTATGGTAGCTATTTTGTCTTCTGAGTATAGCACTACATCAAAACTACTGATCCATCATTTTTATTGCTATCTTGATTTAAATATATTAGAAAGCAACAACATGGTTTTTTTGGTTTACTCAATACCGCACTTAGTTATTGCTACTTCCAGGAAGTATCATGCCTTTCCTATGACATTTTCCCCTCTGCCTTGTTGTGAATGTGACCACCGAGGGATTTACAAAAAAAGTTTAATACGGACAGGTATGACAGCAGGAAAAGGAGCTGAGGCTGTGTTTATCTTTGTTTACTTCAGAACTATAGTGAGAAAGAGCTTTGAAAAACACCTGAAAGCACTCTGAAAGACAGCACTTGGGAGCCAGGGGCTATTACCTTTATACTTCAGTAGAATATCTTTGCTTTTATGTCACTGTTTCTAAAGACAAAAAAAACCCATCAATTCTGAATGCCTTTCTCAGGCAAAATTTTACTGAAACTAGAAAGTTGATATAAACAAGGAGTTCCAGACATGACAGCAAGAAACTTTTAACACTTGTATGGCAATTTCAAAACCTTTTGGTGAGAAAGGATGCTGAAGCAGTCTGTGGCAAAAAAAAATAGCTTCATTTCCACTCTCTTCAATGAGCTCGATATGCTCTAGGTGTTGTCGCAGTCAAGGGTGAGCATCAAACACCAGTTGCATCATTTACTTTGTTATGCAAGCAGGGTTCTTGCTTCCTTTCCAAATGTGGCTGAGCCAGTAACGTACTACCTTCACTGTTAAAACTACAGTCTTTTAATTATCCTATTTTTCTTTAAAAGGCCCTCAAAAAACAAAAAAAAAAAGAAAAAAACAAACCCACACAACTAAAACGAAAAAACAGAGCACAAAAACAAAACAAAAAAACACACAACTGAAAATATGCAAAGAAAAGGAGATAGGTCATTGGCTTTAAACTGAATTCCTCCACAAATTCTGCACTCCAGTTCATCTGTACTTAGCAGCAATAAGAGACAAATTAAACCAGATCCTAAGAACATCAAATGATGTCTACATTGGATGCTTGAGTATGCTTAGGTCTAATCAAATCCTACAGCTGTTTCAGCTGGTTTTCATGAGTGCAACCTAGCACACATAGGCCAGAAGACAGCTACTGTACTAAAACACCTCATTTAGACAGAAAAGGAAAACTATGGGTTATACTTATTAATATGATCAAAGCAAAACTATTTACCTTCCCTGTGGATATCTTGACGAATTTTTAAAGGATTTTTTTTTTTTTTAAAGTTCTGTTCACTGTACAAAGGTACTCTAAGACTTCTTAATTGTGTACAGGAAACACAGCTAGAGGCTCTCTTCTGTATAAGTGTCTGATTCCCAGATTTACTTTTTCTAATTTGGATTCCAGATCTGTGTCGTGCTTCACTTTTCCAGTAGTCCAAAAAAAAAAAAGTCTGTAGCTTTACACCATAGTAAACAGAAAAGCATTGACACATCCATCTTATATCCAGTTTATTTATACCATAGCAGTAAATACAGATAAGAGTTTTCAAATCTGGCATTGCTGGAGCTGGCAAGATACAGCTGGCTGACAGATCGACAGTACATTAGTAGTTCTGGAATTCCGTATGTGCTGGAAAGCTGAAGGGTGTCCATGAGCAGCCTTCAAGTTCAGCCTCATAGATATGGACAATACAGTTAAATACGCTACTCCCAATATGACAGAGAAGCATCTGCATAGAAATAAAGCAACACTGTGCCTGTCAACACTGAGAACTATATTCCAATATTTGTAGTCCTAAAACAAGTGAAATATACAGTATCTTTTCCTTTAAAAACGAAGTGATCTTCAGTTATCACTTTTTAAAATGTGTTTTAGTTTTATTTTAGAACAGTAATGCTAAGATTATATAAGTTTTTAATGCTATCTTATGGGGTGGACATTTGAAAATCAGTATTCTGCTGTGACTGATAAAGCAATCTTACTAGTTTCAATGCAGGTAAAATTTCAGAGCAGAGGTAGGCTTTATCTCAGAAACTTAGAAAGACTGAATCCCAGTTGACCTCTGGAAGGGGTAGGAGGCAGTAATTCATCTTCAGATCAGTTCTCTTTCCTTTCATAATTCCTGTATGAGCACAGTACTTTCAAACACAATGGGCTAAGCCCTTATTTAGTTAAGTCTACAGTAAGAGCGCTGCATGTCAATTGACAACATATTTAGACCTGTCTGATGTTTAATATTCACATCTGAAAAGTATAGCTAACATATTCCTTAGTGCTCTCTCCAGTGGCATTTCAATACCATAGCGATGACCAGTTGTAAAGACATTGGTCCTTAGGAAAAACACTGCAAGTTAAGAGCACACGTTTTACCAGCAGGCTGACCTTTAAATCCAGGCAGACATCCCAAAGAATTTGTGCTCTTTACCAGCCCATGTGCTTCTCAACCTTCCACTCCCATCTAAAATTGAACAGGCACATCCACCTTACAGGTAAGGAAACTTTGGTACAGCTCATGAAAACTGCTTCGTGAAAGGGATCAGCCCAAGATGTTATCCGAGCCTTACACCGGCCCTAGCTGTAAAATTATTTCACTGAACAATGACCTTGCCAAAACAGTCCAATGCTCACTGACTAACATTTCACCAACATTTCAGTTCCCAACCTCTTCAACCCTCTCTACTTTCTTTCATCAGTCTTAAAAAAAAAAGATACACTGAAACAGGAGACAATACTGCTTTGTTTATCTGTTTCCCTACTTCTGGTGCCTCTGCATTTGCAGCTTTGCAGGTAAACACCTTTTGTAGATTTGGTGTCTGGGCATTTAATTCATATGAATTTTAGCAGGTGTTAAGGCCCTTTATGCACATGAAGATCTCGGCCATCATTCCTTAAGTTAAATACAAATACATGATCACATACAGCAGCGGTATTTTGCTTTTCCTTAGTGCAAATCTTCTTGCACAAAAAACAACTACTTAGAATTCTGAAGGAAGATTTTGATCAGTAAGGCTGAGATCATTGGAAATAACTGTTTATATTTCAGTTGCACCTTGAAGCTCTATCCAAGATCATGTTGGTGTTGAATAAATGCAGAGTAAAACTCTCCTCTGAAAAACTTAGGAGATAAAAGATGAGACAAGCATCTTAGAGTGCAAGTGACATAGCCCTAACACAGTAAATCCGTAGCAGAATTCAAAATAGAACATCAGGTCTTTTATGTCTAGACCCAGTCCACTCGACCATACTGTCTCTCATCTCTGGTTTCTACTGTCTTATTCCTCCAGACAGTGACCTTTGGAGGAAACTGACTGAATCCCAAGATCTGCCTGCGCTCCATTATTTCAGCCTGTTCTTATCTCAAGACTAACCACCTTTTACACAGATTTCCTTCTCTTTCCAAACACGTTGTTGATTAACTTGGCCATTGACTTTGATCCACTTGGTCGTCTCTTTTCCTTCACTTTGAAATTTGAGGTGATATTCCTCAGGACTTTTGTAAACATTGCCATAACTTCCTGACAATGTTCTGCTGCAGACAGTTCACAGAATTGGCATTTGTTATCCATTGCCAGCTTCTGTCCTTCATCCCAGCCAACTTCCCTCATGTGGCATAAATCCTGTTTATTACCAACCAAAAATAAAGATGACTCGACCATTCTGAAATAAAAAAGGTTCAAATTAGAGAAAAGGTATGCTAAAACCCTGTGCTGTATGCTGTGCTATGCACATTGTGTATTACAAGTACATATGTTCAGGATAATACACATCACAACAAACCCAAAAGAAAAAACAACCCTGTAACATTGCCAGTTCTAGTTTTCCATTGGCTATAGTAAACGTCAAAGGATCTTCCAGATAAGCTATTCTCTATCATTAAGTTTTCACTGTGGTTCCTCTACCCAATGAATTCACATATTTTTCATTCACTGCAGTTTTCATACTCTGTACTGCTGAGTATGTTGACAACTCCTGGACTTCATGAAGAAGCAAGCAGATCATTATCTCCATTTGTAGGTAACAGAATAGAGTCAAAGAGATGCATCAGTGTCAGTGGCATAATTCAGAAGAAAACACAGGAATCCTAATTCCAAGCTTTTGCTAAAATTACTCCTTCCAGAGAAACCTTAAGAAAGAAAGGATAGCAATAAAACAGACAAAAAAAGTGTTTTTTTTTTACTCCACTTCTGATATAAGGAAAGGATTTCACTCTTCTTTATTTAGAAAGTACCTCAGCTGACTGAAGCAGGGATACACACCACTGCATGTACTTAGACTTATAATTCTGGTGGTTCTTTTTGAACATAAATAGTTTGTTTCTTACCATGTGGTCACTCATATGCACAAATACTGTTAGGGTCGCCGCTAAAGGCAGTTTAGGAGACATTCATGGTATTAGATTAATTTCTTGTGGGAAATGCTTTCTTCAATCCCCACCTTGGTGCATCTCCATTGGTAATAGAGTGGGGGAGTAAAAGCATAGACTGACTATGCCAGCTTTTTTCCCATTTACAGCAGAAGGTTTTATGGCAATTATTTAAACAGTAGTGCTGTAAGAAATAAGAACAAAAATCCCGATGTGCTTGGCTTTGGATACAGTGAAAATAGATTGCAATTTGATACACAGTTTACACTGAGCTACCTTATTGTTGCTATTGTGTTATGCCACCAGGATGCTGCTGGATTTTTATTGCTACTAGGACACCTACAGCTCACAGAAATGTTCTCAGCTTTTTCGTACGTTTGCAGAAGGAAAGAAAAACAATGCCACTTACTTTTTACAGGCTCCTATGTGAGACTCCCGGATTCTGTACAGCAATGCTTTCGCAAATGCAAATGATGCTCTGTCACTGATGTCATAAACAATGATAAATCCATCAGCCCAGTGGAGCTCATCTGTGAGGGAGAGCTTCCCCCGCTGCGGCTGCAAGAAGTTCCAGTTCACACACAATAAGAATGTTACTGTTGTCACTTGAAAGCATTTTCTTTGTCACTCTGAATGTGAGAATATTATATCTTTTACTGCAAAAGATGTTAATAGGTCTAGGTGCTGGCATTGAATTCAGGTGAGTCCTGCTCCAAAAGCATAATAAAGAACGATCACTACAGATGGCACTTTGGATCACTGACACATTAATTATGAAATATTTATGCATTGTTTAAGCAGTAAAATTGCAAAACCTGTACAGCCACTGCTTATGCTGAATATTCTGTAGAGCTGCAGGAGAGTGAAACATACAGTAGCCATCAGTGCATTTGTTCTGTTTCTGGTTATAGCTCTGTTTTGTATATTCCTAATACCCTGACTGTAGTAAGCTTAATTTTTAAAAAATTCTTCATTCCCACCCAGTTGTTCTGTTACTTCTTTGCATAGTTCAAGTTGGAAACAGTTTTTACCCATAGGATAAATTTCTACAGGGCTAGAAAAAAAAATTCTCCTTTCAAGCTCCAGTTGACTTTAATAAAATCAGTGGCAAAAGCCACCCAAGTGATAATGGGGTTACACCAATCCTTGAGTACCTTCAACCCAAGATAGTGTCACACTTTGATTTCTAGAAAGCAACAGCTGCAAACTGTCCCATTAAGCTAAAGAATGCAATTTCAAAACTATTTTAAATTAGCTTATCCTTGCAGATGATTTGGCAGCAGCTAGCAAGACCATGTGACCCAAAACAGGTAAAATATTAGAAGCTGTTTTGCATATTGTAATGTATAGCATCCAGCAACATCCCACCCTGGTTGCCTTGATTAGCTCAGCATCAAGGCAGCACTGTAGCCTCAAACAGTTGTACTGGGAAGGCTGTAACCCTGAGGGATGGTAACAGAATATTGGCAGTGAAAGAAGATGCATGAGAAAGAAAAGATTGAACAGGTTTCCAGAACTATTTGAATACTTCAGTATCTTTAATACAACAGCTTTTTTGACATTGTAGTGACTGTGCAGCAGGTTTAGGGTGAGGAAAGGTGACTGTGTGGGTCACAGCTGTTTCCCAGATGGATCACAGATTCATAGAACATCTCAAGTTGCAATGGACCAATAAAAATCATTGAGTCCAACTACCTGCTCCTCATAGGACTACCTAGAACTAAATCACATGACCAAGAGCATCATCTAAGAGCTCCCTGAACTCTGACAGATTGGTGCCAAGACCACTTTCCTGGGGAGTCTGTTCTAACGACCACCCACCCTCTCAGTGAAGAACCTTTTCCTAATGTCCAATCTGAACTTCCCTTGATGCAGCTTCATTCAATTTCCTTGTGTCCTATCACTGGTCACCAGAGAGATCAGCACATCTCCCTCTTTCTTGAGGAAGTTGTAGACTGTGATGAGGTCACCCCTCAGCCTTCTCCAAGCTGAACAAGTCAAGTGACTTCAGCCTCCCCTCATAAATCTTGCCTTCAAGGCCATTCACAATCTTGGTCACCATCCTATGGACACTAACAGTTTGATGTCCTTCTCATATCAAGCACCCAAAACTGCACACAATACTCAAGCTGGGGCCACACCAGTGCAGAGCAGAGAGGGAACAATCACGTCCCTCACTCAGCTGGCAATGCTGTGCTTGATGCACCACAGGACATGGTTGGCCCTTCTGGCTACCAGGGCACACTGCTGGCTCGTGTTCAACTTGCTGTCAACCCAAACCATCAAGATCTTTTTCCATAGAGCTGCTCTCCAGCCTCTCATCCCCCGATTTGTACATATAACCAGGATTACTCCAACCATATTGAGAACATGGCACTTGCTCTTGGTAAATTTTGTATGGCTAGACAGCTCAGCTATCTAGTCTATCTAGATCACTCTATAAGGCCTCTCTACCCTCAAGGGAGTTGACAGCTCCTGCTAGTTTAGTACCATTGTCAAACTTACCTAATGTACATTAGATTCTTGTGTCCAGATCATTTATAAAAACTAGCCCTAAAATTGAGCCGTGGCAAACTACACTAGTGACTGGCTGCCAGCGTGATGTAACCCCATTTATAACAACTCTTTGTGCCTGACCAGTTAACCAATTTTTCACTCAATGTATTAGGGACTTGTCTAGCTATGTGGTGGACATTTTATCCAGAAGAACACCATGAGAGACAGTATCAAAAGCCTGGTTAAAATCCAAAAAAACCCACATCTGCTGGCTTCCCTTAGTCAACGATATGGGTGGTATTATCATAGAAATTAAGTTAGTTAAGCAGGACTTTCCCTCATGAACCTGTGATGTAGAGACTGAGCTTTTCAGAACAGGGATTCAGATACTAGAGGAAAGCCTCAGAGAGCAGCAAGATTTCAGAAAGCAGAAACAAAAATGAGGACTCTTCCTTCCCCAGTTTTGCCTCCTCTTGGAACCTGCTTTTCTTCCCCAGCTCCCATGGGATACAGGACATCCATACCCCATCCTTCTCTTTCTAGAATCACCAGTTCTATCAGACAAAAAGCAATACCACCCTTACTCCCTGCCTACTCCTCTGAAGGCACTAAACAGAAGCCAGGAAGAGAACAGCAGAAGGCAGCAAACAGCTAAAGTTAGGCCTTGCTCCGAGGGAAGAACTGGGACAAGAGAGCTTAATGTACGCAGGCAGGAGGAGTTGCCCTTAATACAGCTGACATCTGGTCTCCTTAAAAGCAAAAAGGTGTCCAAACTGTAGCAACCAAAAGTCTCTACCCATAACACAGTCTAATTTGCTTTATCCTAGCTGGCTGCTACTCCCATGTTTCAACCATCTTCATAAAGAGTTGTTCAAGTGGCACAGGATGGAACATACCAGTAAGTGGAAGCTATAGGTCAGCTTAGGAGGTAGGTGGAAACAAGCCCACAGAACAGTAGGTTCTAACAGATTGTATGGCAAGGGAGGAGTCTACAGAAAAGTGTAACGTGGTACACCAGCTGTTTTAAGGATGCCCATTACACTGGAATAAGCAATGCTGTTGCTTGTCTCTAGGAAGGCAGATTTGTTTGGTGATTCATTTTATGTGTTCACTGGGTTAAGTCTTTAAGTCCTTGAATTTAAGTCTGGGTCAGGCTTTCAGTGCTTTGGCTTTATCATTAGAATTCATCATCCTAGTTGGTAAGAGGCAAGATCACTCCTCAAAAGGGAACCTTGTGAGCTAATGTGATCAGCCAGACAGACCCACCCAGGTCTGCATGTGTTACACAGTACCAAAGTTTCTCTATTCTTGCAATAGCAGGAAATAAATAAATACAAAAAACTTTATTTCTAAGAGGTTTATTGTGATCAAAGTTCAGCTGTCAACAGATAGAAGCCTATATGTTATGGCTTTTCTCAGATCTGTTCTATTGAACCCAAACATCCAGGCCTGTCTACTTTGACCATTTCTGCAGACATTTAATAAACTGCTTGATTTATAAACTAAATTTCATCCATTTAGGGTATTTCAGAAAACCACATATAATCCTATATCTTTATTTACCTATACAGTGCAGAAGTGGGAATAGTTATTTCTGTCAATAATAGTCAAAAAAAGCAAAAGCATTTACAGAAAATTTAGGCAATGAAGGGCTTCTTCCATGAAACAGGGAAGTACTCGGCAGTTCTGAGCCACAGCAACTATAAAACTTCAGTCTTTTAAAATTACAGCAAGCACAAATTCCAAGGAGAGAAAGTTTGTAACCCCCAGACCCTTTTTACCATTACAGAGGCAGAATGAAGAACAGCCTTTCTTTTCCCCCTCAAATTCTTACCTGTGAACAAGGGTCATAAATTTCCAAGTGTATCTGCCTCCCATCCAGGCACAAGTGCTTAGTGTAGATGCATTCTAAAAGATACATGGCATCCAAAGAAAACAAGCATTAGTGCCTGAGATAGTGGAAAAACAATAAAAAGGCAGCAAAGGTAAGATTTTATAATATTGAGGGGACATTGAGTTCCTTGAGTATTGTTTGGTTCTTCAGAGGTTTGGGGGCATTTGTTTGTTTGGGGGTTGGAGGGGATGTTTGGGGTTTTTTTTTGTTTTCTTGAGGGTTTGGGAGTTTTTTTTGTGTTTGGTGATTTGTGTGTTGGGGTTTTTGGTGGTTTGGTTTTTTGTTGTTGTTGATTTTCCTCCTCCTTTCATTTTGTTTTTGGTTTTGTTGTTTTGGTTTGGGTTTTCTTTTCCCTCATTCTGCAACACATGAGCTGCCCAGTCCCTTGGGTTGACCAACACCATTTCACATCAAAGTGTTTGTGTGATTAATACTTTTAGATCTCAGTTTTTCTCTTCCAAAATGAAGGCAAAGGGGATGCACAATGCTCAGAATCAGCAAAATAGTGATGCCAACTCAGCTTGATACCAAAGCTTAGGATTACAAAAGTGGTAAACCAGCTTATGTGTAAGTTCCAATTCTGCACAGAAGTAATTATTTGGTAATAATGTTTACCATGAAATCTGGTTATTTGAGAATTCTCATATTAGCTAGCATTAGACTAATAGTATTTACAGGATCATATTCTTAAACTAGATCCTAAAATATTCCTGTAGCATCAGTTCTCAGATTTAGGAATCTCCACCAGCACTAGCAAACCTGGGAACTCTACTGCAGACAGACCATCCCTATTTATTTAAGCAGAAGGTTGTTCTATGCAAGTGTAACCAACTTGTGTTCATGGCACTGGTCACAAACAGGCTGCCTACAGTATAAATCCTCAGAGTTACTGAACTAGAAAGACAAGAACTGGTGTTGGCACTACTGAAAATACACTTTGAACTGTGTAATGAGGGCATAGATAAGGTCTATGATCTCTGAACTCAGCATCTTCAGCAGCATACTCATCTTAAGCATTCTCTATGCACGTCTTAAGAGTTCACCTGATGAACTATCAGTCCCAAGGATATAAAATCTGCAGCTCCTTGGTGGTTTCCATAATTAAACAAATTTTAATTAAACTTTGATTCCACTAACAGTGGGATGATCTGCAGTTTATTACTCCTATTCCAGCTTTCCTCCCCCTTCCTCCTCTCTAGAAATAAGGCTGAACTTATCTTCTGACAAACATCTGTTAAAGCATTTTGATGGTTTAACATGCCTTTTCTGAGACCTGCAGTATCAGAAGTTCAAAACAAGGAAACCTGTTTTTTAGTTGTAGGTGGCCTGGAACACACACAGAGCACAGAGAGCGCTGCATAACTTAGATGTGACAGCTTAGACCTAGATAAGCCATCTGGGGCATGAACTGTCTTTTCAGTCTCTGTATAGCAATAAGTATTGGTAGAGCATTTATGTTACTCTACTTTCAGAGTAAGTTCATTTGGACATACTCAATGCAATTCAGCTTAGTACTACTTTTTTTTTTTCTTAATGGTTTCTGAAAAGCTACTCTGATTTCCATAAAATGAATGTGTTTTGAAAGAGTCCTTCACTTTGGCAGGGAAAGAGAGGTAGGTTGCAATCTCCTTTCCTTATTAAGTGTTGGGACTTCCCATGCGCCATCAGCTGGAGCAGCACACTTCTGAAGGTGTTTGTATGTCAGTTATAAAGTGCCTCTACCCAGGACGTGAAAGTTCAAGTCCTGTTTTGCCATCTCCCAAGCTCTTAGAAGTGTCTTAAGAATCAGCATATTTGTTCTGGCATGAATGAGAAATTCTATCCCCAAGAGCAGCAAGGCTTTCCGCAAAGCTATCAAACCAGTGCATTCCTGCAAAAGCGGGGGGGGGGGGGGGGGGGGGGGCTTCGTATTGGCCTTTGATTAAGCAGTAGTGCCTGATAATCTGTTTCATCTCTCCTCTAGAGCTGAGAAGGGGATATTCAATAGAACTTGGGGTTTGGTTGGTGTTTTTTTGTTGTGTGTGGTTTTGTTTGTGTTTTTTTTTTTTTTTTCCTTGGGGGGGGTGGGTTTTTTTTTCTTTACTCTCATTCTTATCTCCTGATTGAGCTTCCTATAACCTACCCGTGCTTCACACATGCAGCCCGGTTATCTTTCCTTCCTAAGTCCCTTCACAGCCGCTTGGCGACGAGCACTTCGCCAGTTCGGGGCCTGGTAGCGTTACTGGAGTTTTCCGTGATCTCCCCGCAGATACCCGGCTTGCCTTTCCCCGTCCTCAAAGCTTATATTGAATCTGGAACTCTCGCCAATAAGCAAGCCAAAACTTCAATCTTTCCGAAAAGTTCTGCGAAAACTGCGTTCCTACCCAATTTCTTGTTCAAGTAAACGTGCGAAGCATCGCATCTGGCATTCCCCGGGGAACCCGCACCGCACAGCCCCCTCCCACCCGCGGGGGTCCCGCTCCCAGCGTCCCCTCCCCCGCGCTCACCGGCGTTGGACGCGTACTCTCCGATGAACCGCCGGGTCAGAAACCGCACGGCCAGCGCTGCGGGAGGGAAGGAGACGCTCGGTTTAGTGGGGTCTCGCCGCCCGTCCCATCCCCTAAATCTCAGATAAAACCCGGCCGGGGGCTACGGGGGACTTCCCTCCCCGCCTTACCCGACTTGCCGGCTCCGCTGCCGCCCAGCACGGCCAACTTCACCTCGGTCATGCCGCCACCAGGCCGCGCCCCCCCGCCTCCATTTCTTTATAGCCGCCGGGGCCGGCGCAGCCCCTCCGGCGACACCGCCCCGCAGCCCGCCCCTCCGCGATCCCGGCGCCTTTCCCCGCCCCGCCGGCGAGGCCGGTAGGTGCAGCTCGCCGTGGGGGGTCGGTCGTTTGTTTTCTTCTTCTTTGACAGGCGACCCCGCCGCCTCCCTCCCCGCCCGCCTTCCTCCTCCGACCCCCCTCCGACCCCCCTGCCTCGTCCGCCACGGAGCAAACTTTCCTCGGGCGGCCTTCCTGCCTCCCTGTGCTCCCTTCGACTTCTCCTCCTCTTCCCATCGCTGCCTCCCCCTCCCCTCGCTCCCAGCCCCGGGCCCGGCAGTCCGCAAAGCGGTTAGAAACTAGGGGGAAAACGGGAAAAAACAGAGTGGGGAGGGAAGAAGAGAGAAGGAAAAGACATTCTCCAACTGTAGGGGAGGGGTGTGTGTGTTTATTTTTGCCGTAAGTTTGTTTGCGGGCTGTCACCCTTTCATGCCACGAGCG
The DNA here is from genome assembly GCF_036013475.1 of Columba livia. NCBI lineage: Eukaryota > Metazoa > Chordata > Aves > Columbiformes > Columbidae > Columba > Columba livia. Next base: position 132,037,229 of record NC_088602.1, read on the forward strand.
TAAAAGTGAAGAAACCACAGTGATTTTTCTGTTGTTGTTATTATTATTTTAAATGCTTCTGAGATAACTTGCTAAAAATAAGTGTTTTGTGCTTGCCCGGTGTTCTCTGCCCCAGATTTCAAAACTCTCATCACTCACTAAACCTCTAGTCTTGCAAAAAAACTTCAGTGAGTGTTCCCTTTTACGTGTATGAATGTTTCTATTCAAATTAACTTTAAGGTTGTGTAGTGGCTGGTTCATAGCTGAAGCTTACAACACTACTCTGAAGCAGGAAAATATGACAGATGTGGAAGGTGAGGCACAAAGGGCCAACCCCACAGAAAGAGACACCCTGTGTCTTCTGTATGACTGATTTCATTATGAGGCTCCTCAAGTGCTCTCCAGTGGCTATTAAGCTTTGAAAGGGCATAAAATAGTTGCATAGGTTTAGTTAGTCCACTGATGAATAGGAGACTGCTCTAGCATCCAAGTTACACTTGTATACTTATGCTATTCATGATTACTTTATTGAGCTTATATAACTTGAATGTATTTATTATATTTTTACTCTCTTCTGATTAAACTGTTGTGCATTTTATAAATGCTTCAATAAAGCACTGCTTCTGTATGCTTGCTAGTGGGTATTACAGACACAACACATTTATATGAGCTCAAAACCAGAAGTAGATAAGGTATTTGAACACAGGTTTGTTACAGTTGAAGGGAAGACTTAGTGGAGGAAAATCTAAGAATAGACACACAGACAAAATATGGCTCCAAAGTCCCTGACTTTGCTAATGGCTGGAGGTGTGTTCAGGGGAGGCTGCTATTTGCTCCATGGGTTTTTTTTTCGTAGTTTTCTGCTATTGCTCCCTCACAAGACGAACATTACTGTCTAAAAAGAACTTTAGTCTGACCCTTATTTTAACCTTATTTTTTGAAATAGCAGGATGCCAAGATCACTAGGCTAGAGTCAATATTAGTATGACTGGTATAACTTAGTATTTTACCTTTTCATATATATTGAAACCACCGCAACAGGGAAGTCTGAAACTGCTTGTCCACGTGCACCCATTATCAAGGCTGTGACTTTTGCAAAAGATTTAAATGTTTCTGTTGTTCCTTTTAAGGTGTAAGGTTTGAACCTGGTTTTCTCACAGCGTGGGAATGTACTTTGGTTTCTCCTGAAGTACATGTGGACTATCACTATGTCATGGAAAGGCCAATTAACACAGTTTTAACCCCTGAAAATGGTCAATGATACAGGAGAACAGAGGTTAACTCCTGAGAAGGAGTGTGCTCGAGATGCACTCCTCAGGATGACTTTTTCTCTTCCATGGTATTTTTTTAGTCTTTGCTTATTCATTGCAATATTAGCTTAGTATAGGCCTGTCACTCATTCCTGGCCCTGTGGCATGGTGAGCCAGCACAGCTCTTTGTGCAGGTGTGTTGTGAAACTGAGCAGGGAAACAATCACATTGTTTCAGCTCCATAAATTCTGTGATGTAGTCATGCTGGAGGTATCCCAGTAACTGAGGAAAGACTCTGGTCTGTTTCAGACACTCTTGCAGCCAAAGGAGTGCAAATGAAATCAGAAAGTGAGGGACTTCACTGTACAGGAAGCGTAGGCATCAATACTACAGCTGTGTTCAAAATAAAATTCTGCAATACTGAATGTTGTACTTGGGATGTAAAGTGTCCAAACTCTTATTTTATACCCTTGGCAAAGTTAAAAATGGAATGTAGCTTTCCTGTTCTGCTCGGACTTAACTACGTGAACGCTTTTCTTACCTATACAGCAGAAGCAATAACCAAATTAGATCGTTGCCTGTGTTAAATAATATACTACATGGAACTTCTTTTTCTTTTAGTAATACAAAAAAGTTTCAGAAAAAGACTTAGACAGTTTGTTGTGTATATTATGTATGCATATTCCTTAAAGCGTTATGAAAATTAAGTTTAATTGCGGATTAAACAACATGGATGTTTCTTTTCTGAAAGACTGACTTTCTCCATCACTTCCTAGAACTAAATGGAACTAAGAAAATTTATAATGGAAGGAATTCCTGAAAATCTACTCTAAACTAGTTAATTTCCATCTTATTTATAAACTTTTCTATCCATTTGTGTTTTACAATTGTGCATACAGAGATACTTTTTTAATTCCTTCACAAATGGAGGGGAAATCTCAAATTTCTTTTACATGAACGCCCACACAAAACTCAACTGCAGAAGTTGCTCACCCATCTAAACAATGCCGTTTTTGACATTTCAAGTTGCAGTGAATGCCTTTGTTGATCAGCTTATTGAAATATTTTGAATAACAGTAAGCTTGAAGGAAAATATCATCTCTTACAAGAAATGTTGCAAAGTCAGTGTACAGTCTTTATGAACTATTTGCATAGATTTGGCCTTTTATGTAAAAGCTTGTGCTTGTGGTTGAAAAGTGTGGCAGGTGTAGTAGTAACACATCTTTAAATTGCCTCAGCCACATGCTTTCTTTCAGTGTGACTGTCCTTACCTGCAACTTGTACAACTGTCTGTTTCAGTTCCTTCTAGTACCCTGTACTAACACTGTGTTGGCCATCCCTCTATACTGGAATGATTTTGATTTCATTACCCAGGGGTGTAAATGTCTGTACAAGGGCACAGAAAACAGTTCACCTCTCTAGTGAGCAGAAGCTTGTGTGTTAGTTTCAGGTCTGGTCATCAAACAGGAGTCAACTCTGTGCTGCTCAAGTTAGAAGTGAGTAAACTTGTTTAACATGTGGAAAGCTCTGCTATGAAAATAGTAGGCTTCCAACAGATGTAGTGGAAGTAAATTATTAACTAGATAAATGACTTTTGCAGTTAACATGATGGAGGATTGATTTTGAACTGTTTAAGCTATAAGTTCTCGTAAGTCTGCAGATCACTGGTCAGGTGAGGTCACTTTGCATTGCATTCCCATTTCTGTAGATTAGGACTTTTATGGCTTGATGCCAGACCTCGGGGAGGCAAAGCTGATGTGGAGCAAATTAACATTAGAAAAACATTTGCTTTCCTTTTTAGCTCTTCTCATGCAGCTCATCTGCTAGAAATAAGGTGAAATTGGGAGTATATGACAGTCTGTACTCTGTATATGACCATAATGCTTTGATCCAGAAAGCACAGTTAGAAACCACTGGCTGAAGCAGGTGCCAGTTGTTTGCCCTCTATGGCACAGGATTTCTGAAGCTTGGTGAGATTTTTGCATCTTTGCAGAATTAGTTCTTTTTTGGCTTATGCAGTAATGTTTCCCAGAGAAGATCTGTCTTTTGAAGTCCACTTTTCACCAAATCTTCAGGTAGAGCACTGTAAATTTTATATCTGCTACTCTAACTGCTTCCATGGCACGTGAACTGGCCAAGTAGAGTTTTAAAACAGTGATAAAACAATCAAAACGAGAATAACAGCATTTTCAGCTAAATGTGATGTTTTCATCATCTATAGACTTGAATACATTGCTCAGTGGGATAATCAAAAGTATTTATTAATGACAGAAAGAAGACATACAGCACAATCCCACTTTGTGTTCTCTTTGCATGGTGTACTGGAAAAGAAGAAAACTGCTGCTGTTCCCTGGAAAATGGTGAACTGCTCTTGGAGGCAAGTTGTTATATTCAGAGATTGAAATTTACCTCACTGGCTGTGAGAAAGTGGGGATTTTAGCAGAAATTACAAATTTGATCTATGACAAAGTATCACAGTATCACAGTATCACAGTATGTTTGGGATTGGAAGGGACCTCAAAAGATCATCTAGTCCAATCCCCCTGCTGGAGCAGGAACGCCTAGGTGAGGTCGCACAGGAACATGTCCAGGCGGGTTTTGAATGTCTCCAGAGAAGGAGACTCCACAACCTCCCTGGGCAGCCTGTTCCAGTGCTTTGGCACCCTCACTGAGAAGAAGTTTTTTCTCAAATTTAAGCGGAACCTCTTGTGTTCCAGCTTGATCCCATTACCCCTTGTTCTATCATTGTTGGCCACCGAGAAGAGCCTGGCTCCATCCTCATGGCACTCACCCTTTAGTACTCAAGAAAAGTCACATTGGATGTGAAAGCCAAAACTTCATAGGCCCTTACACACTTCTCACAGACTCTGAACGTACATATCCACCATGGTGCCACAAAGGATTTCGCAGTCTCGTGATGTGCCTCCTGTGTGACAGCCCTTAGCAGTAAGGACAGTACAACAGGGTTAGTTCTGTTACAGCTGTTGTTCCCTCGCACCCAGCCACAGCAGCGCCCGCAGGTGGGTGAACACTTGCAGGACTCTGGTTCCAAATTTTGGGTACCACATAGTCTAGTGAGAACAGCTTACAGTCAGTGTTGTGGGAATGAAATCTGAGGCATCTAGATCTAAACGTTTGTAGCATGTATCATCTATTGTTGATGTAGATACTTGTCTTCGCAGCATGAAAAGTATGCTCAGAATCTTTTGAAATCTGAGTTGTGTGACTCTTTTGTAAACTGTGTACTTTGGGTTGTGAAAGTCCCACACCAATGTTACCTTACTGCAAGATGAACTGTCAAGTTGATTTTCAGTTTCTTACTTTAAGTAATTAAGTCCATAAACCATCTATTTGTTTAACATCTGTTCTACACAAACGTTGAGACACGGATTATGTTTTGAATGTGTAACTATGAAGGGACTAGCAAAAGATAAAGGCTGTAACTTTCACCATAATGCAAATATTACAGCATAAAAATAGCCGTATCATACCATTTGGACAGCCATAAAAAATCCTGCTTTAAAAAATCCTTCTTGAATATTTAAGATATTAATGACAAGAGGCAAGGGATTTTTAAAATATTATATATCTCCCTCATATGTAGTTATTGTAAATTCTAATTTTAGACAGAATTCTACTCAGCTTGAGTCTCATATAAGAGACTTTTTCCAGAGAACACAAATCTTTTTCTATGTAGTTAAACATTCAACTTAATTCAAATTCAGTAAAATCTGAGTTGCAAGCCTAAATGCTTGCAGAAGGTGCTTGTACTCAGATCCCAATCTAAAGATTACACTATTTTGTTTTTAGTGCATAGGGGAACGTTATCTCAATTTATGCAGTTCTATTTGTAAGAAAAATACAAAACACAACTTTAACTATGGTCTGTACTAGAATTTCATTTCTGTAATTTACATTAACAACTTAAACACAGCATATAAAGGAAGTTATTAATAATCTCAGAAGAAGTAAAACAAAACAAAACAAAACAAACTGTTTCTGTTACAGAATTGACCATAAAGCAGTATTGTTTGTTGAAATAATTCAGTGTTGAAGATTTCCCACCTCCCCTCACCCCCCCTTTTGGCACTGGGAGAAAAATGGTTACTTTCCAGATGTGTTTTGCGAGACTTTTAAGATAAGACAGGGAATATCATCCTAGAGTAATTAAATAATGTTGTCATTGAGGTTTATTTGTTTAATATTTTTAAAAAACCCAAGCTCAAGTCCCTATCCTGAATCAGAATAAGGATTTTAAATTCTATCTCCTACATACCAGGCGACTGCAGTGGTCTTAGGATATGAAAACAGTTTTTATTCTCTGTCACTGATCCATTTATACAAGAAGTGGAAAAAAAAAAAAAGGCAATTGTGAAAAATATTGTAAGGAGCCCTCACATTCTGGGCAACAATAACCTTTGCCGGAAGGTTATTTGATGCATTTATTGTTTTCCCCTCACTTAAATTTTCATTTCTGATTTGAAAAGAATTTTGACTAAAGAAAATTGTCCTTTTTAAACCATTTCTGGTGGTTAATGTCCTAATGCTCTGATTGAGATTCTAAAATAATTGCCAGCGATTGCACTTAAGAGATTACAGTAAAAGAGAAGCATTCAATTTTTGTTGTTTGTATGGAGAAACTCTGAAACAATATTCAACAATGAAAAACTTCATTCAAATTCTCATTCATAGTCAAAATCTATCTTGTTCTTCCTAATGAGTCTGGACCTCAGTGTCAGAAGGCTTATTAAAAAAAAATCAGGGTGCTCACTGTTGATTTTCAAAGGGCAATTCCACTGACAGACTTTGGAGTGTTCTGGCTAGAATAATGTACAAGATTAGCATCATGCGTCTTCATTATTTCTATTATTCTGCCTGTTTGGATGTTTATATGTTAAAAGAAAATAGTGAGCCATCAAAAAAATCACATTCAGAATAATATGTAGTGAAAAAAAATACCATTTCCATCAATTGGAGAAAAAAGAATCATGAGCTTGCATCCTAGGAGCACTTAAGAATTGACTACTTTTAGGAAAAAAAGAAAGTCACTACTTTGTTTAACTACTGTCCTTTATTTAATTCCTTATGAAAAAAAAAAAAAAAAGATTTTTTTTGTAATGTGAAGAGGATTGGGCATATTAGAAAGGCAACCCAACCTGTGTTTATGTTACTTTTCCCACAATCTAGAAACAAGTGTTCCATATAAAAAATTGCAGAAATTGCAACTGGTCTATTTTCCCCAAAATACGTGAAAGAAGTAAGGCCGCAGAAACAGATGACACAAGCATAGCATTAGATTACAAATTTTCAATGACAATGAAGTAGGAAAAACAGCCTGTAATGAACAGTGCACTTTGAAATAGATTGGAGACCCAGTCACTATTAAAGCTTGGGTCTGAAAATGACACCTAGCCTACTTCTACTGTGACGACAGGTGGTTTTAAGTAGTCATTGATGCTTGTTCAGTCTACATCGTGATGAAAGTCCTCCTGAGAGTTCTTAAAGAAGTTACAGGGAGATTAACTAGTGTTTGAATTTGCAGCTTTTTAATCAGTTTGCAATAAAGGGCCGACACATATGTTCTTATCTCGAGTAAACATGTGGGTTTTGTTGATCTGTAATGGAGGTAAGGTCTTTCTGCGTGGTGCTTAACATGTTATCTTACCCTCTGCTTGATGTCTTTCAAGTTTAATGTCATCTCTGTCAATAATCAGGAGAGACTTGGGGTTGTTTGAGGTGGCTTCCATCAACATCCTTGGTGGTATTTAAAAGACACATACATGTGGTGCTTAGAGACATGGTTTAATGGTGGACTTGGCAGTGCTCGATTAATGCTTGGACTCGGTGATCTTAAAGGTTTTTTCCAACTGAAATGATTCTGTGATTTTAGAGATGAAGAAAGACTCCAGCTGAGCATGCTTCTTCTCATCTGCAATTCTCCCAACTCTCCAAATCACATCTCCTTCATTTTTTTATTGTAGATATGTTCTGCAAAATCTGTATGTTTGAACAGTATATATGAGGCAGAGGATGGATGTTTTTCCCCAGTGAGGCTTACCTCTCTATAAATCCATGTCTTGAATCATTATGGAATATGAGAAAGAGGAACACAGTTTCTTTTTAAAGGTTTTATGTTTTCATATTAAGTATTTAATATATTTTTAATGCTTGCTTGTGTTTTATGTGTTATAATTTTTGACTATGAGTTATATAGCACCTCATACTAGTATCTTTTAGATGGGGGTTTTATTAGATCAAAACATAAATAAGCAATTACCAAATACCTGTTTTCTGCTAGATTAGTACTGTGACATTCAGAGTGCTTTTAAGCTTAAGTTATGTCCAACATGTATTGAAGGAATAAATTAGAAAACTAAAATAGTCAGCGTTCATAACTTCTTGTTCTATGGGAGATGTTCAGTCTCCAAATACAATGTGCTATACGCATCAGAATCTAACCATTGCAGGAAACTACAGAGCTGTTTCCTTCTCTGTGTTTGCTGTAGTCTGGATTCAGGAAGACACTGGAGGAGATTAAGTGTTCATCTTAAACTGACAGAAGATGTTTTGCAGACAACTATCTCTCTATTTCTTCCTGTGGATTCTCTTGACTTCTGTAATATTAAATCTTATAGTCTTGTGGCCCCATGATTATCAGCTTGCTGATCTGATATAAATATACATTTCAAAAAATGTTATTGCATTTGGGTTTTTCTTTGATCAATTAAATGACCTGACTCAACACTGGGTCACAAGCAGTAGTATAAAGAAGGATGTGCGAGTATGAAGCCATGAAAAGGAGGGAGAGCATGCCTGCTACTTTCAGATGCAGCCTGCATTTGAAACAGCTCAAGCAGCATTGGACAAATATTAGCTAAACAAGTCCCTATCTTCTTTGAAAGATCATGGAGATTGGTTATACTTTGACTGGAAAAAGGTAAATCTTGCACCTATCTTCAAGGAAAACACACAGAAAGGACAATCCAAGGAGCTGTAGGTCAGTCAATCTCACTTTGGTTCTTGGGAAAATACTTGGAAGTTGTTTCTGGGCACATGAAAGAGAGAAAGGTGATTGAGAACAGTCAGCATGGATATCAAAGGTACCATGATTTACGAAAGGAAATTCACGTTTCACCAGCCTGGCTGCCTTCTATTACAAAATGCTTATATGTGAATAAGGGGAGAGCAGTTGATGTCATTACCTCAATTCTAGCAAGGTCTCCACTCCTGTCTCCCACAGCACTCTTCCATTCATGCTGGCACATGATGGTCTGAATGGGTGGGCAACCGGATAGTAAAAACCAGGTTAGACAGTGGGGCTCAGAAGGTAGTGGTTAATAGGTCATGGTCTACCTGGGGCCTGGTGGGCAGCGAGCTGGGCACCACGAGCAGTGCCCTGGCAGCAGAGACAGACGGTGGCCTCCTGGGCTGTATGAACAGGGACACGGCCAGCAGCTCCTGGGAATGGAGGGATCATCCCCTCTGCTCAGCATTCCTTAAACCATGCCTAGAAAGCTGCATTTGTTTTTGTCCCCCTCTCCCCATGCAAGAATGCTGATTAACTGGAACGAATTCAGCAGAAGACCACCAGGGTGGCAAGGGGCCTGGAGCACTCACCCTGTGAGGAGATAGACCTAACAGCCCCCAAGTAGCTATGAGGAGCTTATCAAGAAGTTGAAGCCAGGCTCTTCGCAGTGGTGCATGGTGGGAGGACAAGAAACAGCAGACTTGAACTGAAAAAGTAGAGTTTCAGAGTGGATATAAGGCAGATGCTTTCTGCCACGAGGTCAGTTAGGCAGTGTAACAGATGGCCCATCCTTGTAGACAAGCTGATGAAGTATGGGCTAGATAAATGACCAGTGAGGTGAACTGAAAACTGGCTGAACTCCTGAGGTCAAACAGTTGTGATGAGTGTCACGAAGTCCAGTCACTAGTGGTGTACCCCAGTGGTCAATAATGAGGCCAATATTGTTTCATGTCTTCATTAACAACCTGGATAATGGGACCGAGTGTCTTGCTGTAGCCTCAGCAAGTTTTCAGATGATACAAAACTGGGTGAAATGGTTGATACACCACACAGTTGTGCTGCTATTCAGAAGTGCCTGAACAGGCTGCAGAAATGGGCCATCAGGAATCTCGTGAACTTCAACGAAGGGACAAGCCAGCTCCTTTACATGCAGAGAATCTCCCCATGCACCAATACAGACAGGCAGCTGACCAGCTGCAAAGCCCTTTTACAGAAAAGGTTCTGGAATCCTGGTGGACAACTAGTTGAACATGAGCAATGTGTCCTTGCAGCAAAGACAGCAGCATCTCGGCTTCATTAGGAAGACATCATCACCTGATGGGAAGGTGTAAAGAAGATGGAACCAGACTATTCTCAGTGGTATACAGTGACAGAAAAAGAGGCAATGGGCACAAACTGAAATACAGGAAATTCAATTTAAACATAAGAAAAAACTTTTTTGATATGAGAGTGATTGAATTCTGCACCAGGTTGCCCAGAAGGGTTATAGAGTCTCTATCCTTAGAGATTCTAAAAACTCAACTGGATGGAGTTCTGAGCATCCTGCTCTAGCTGAGGCTGCTCTGAGCAGGGCAATTAGACTGGATAATATCACAGTATCACAGTATGTTTGGGATTGGAAGGGACCTCAAAAGATCATCTAGTCCAATCCCCCTGCTGGAGCAGGAACGCCTAAGTGAGGTCGCACAGGAACATGTCCAGGCGGGTTTTGAATGTCTCCAGAGAAGGAGACTCCACAACCTCCCTGGGCAGCCTGTTCCAGTGCTCTGCCACCCTCACTGAGAAGAAGTTTCTTCTCAAATTTAAGTGGAACCTCTTGTGTTCCAGCTTGATCCCATTACCCCTTGTCCTATCATTGTTTGCCACCGAGAAGAGCCTGGCTTCATCCTCATGGTACTCACCCTTTATGTATTTATAAACATTAATAAGGTCCCCCTTCGTCTCCTCTTCTCCAAACTAAAGAGACCCAGCTCCCTCAGCCTTTCTTCATAAGGGAGGTGCTCCACTCCCTGAATCATCTTTGTTGCCCTATGCTGGACCCTCTCCAGCAGTTCCCTGTCCTTCTTGAATTGAGGGGCCCAGAACTGGACACAATTTTCCAGATGTGGTCTCACCAGGGCGGAGTAGAGGGGAAGGAGGACCTCTCTCGATCTACTAACCACCCCCCTTGTAATACACCCCAGGATGCCATTGGCCTTCCTGGCCACAAGGGCACAGTGCTGGCTCATGGTCATCCTGTTGTCCACCAGGACCCCCAGGTCCCTTTCCCCTACACTGCTCTCTAATATGTAATTTCCCAACCTATACTGGAACCTGGGGTTGTTCCTGCCCAGATGCAGGACTCTACACTTTCCCTTGTTAAATTTCATTAGGTTATTCCCTGCCCAACTCTCCAGCCTGTCCAGGTCCCGCTGGATGGCAGCACAGCCTTCTGGCGTCTCAGCCACCCCTCCCAGCTTAGTGTCATCAGCAAACTTGCTGATAGTACACTCAATTTCCTCGTCCAAATTGTTAATGAACATATTGAATAATATTGGCCCCAGTACTGACCCCTGAGGCACTCCACTAGATACTGGCCTCCAACTAGACTCCGCACCATTGACTACCATATCCTAAGGTTCTTTCCAGCTATTTGTAGGATTTCCTGGGGAGTATCAATTTCTTCAGCTATTTTATAATTCTAAAAGATTTGCTTTTCAAAAACATATCTTGAAAGACAAAAAGTGACACATGCAAATGAAGTGCTCTGCTACTTACAATACACTAACTCAGTTGATCTGGTTACTTCTAAATTTGAGACTGCTTTTAGAAATATAATTTTGTAATCATAGAATTGTTTTGGTTGGAAGAGACCCTGGAAATAATCGAGTCCAACCGTTAACCTAGCACTGTCACTAAACCATGTCACTAAGAACCTCATCTACATATCATTTAAACACTTCTAGGGATGGTGACTCCACCACTTCCCTGGGCAGCCTGTTCCAATGCCTGACAACCCTTTCTGTGAAGAATTTTTTCCTAATATCCAGTCTAAACCTCCCCTGGTGCAACTTGAGTCCATTTCCTCTTGTTCTGTCACTTGCTGCTTGGGAGAAGAGACCAACACCCTCCATGTTACAACCTCCTTTCAGGGAGTTGTAGACAGCAATGAGGTCTCCCCTCAGCCTCCTTTTCTCCAGGCTAAACAGCCCCAGTTCCCTCAGCTGCACCTCATCAGACTTGTGCTCCAGACCCTTCACCATTGCATTAGTGCAAATGTCCAGTTTTGTAGAAACATTTTTTTATTTGGTGGTAAACTTAGTTGAATGTCCTTTTAAGTTCATTCCTATTGTAATTATGATTAAGCCATAAAAAAAAAAATCTTTAAAAGAAGTTGGAAGTTCTTCAAGGTAATGTTATTGCAAGATATAAGTCATATGAAAAGGTGCCGAGCACTCCAAAATCTATCAGCCAGGATAGTTAAGTCATAATATAGCTATGTGATTTTGCTTGCACTCTCTAATAGGCTTGTGCACCTTTAAAATAGTGCCAGAGAATTTGCAAGTAGAATATTATTAGAGTTATTTGTCAGTGTATTGTAGTGTGTCATTCTACCTAGAACACTCCAGCAGCTCTCAATAGAATTGGTCTTGGAAAACTAGTTTTTCCAATTAAATAGAACTTGTTTTCATTTAATGCTACTTAATGTTTTACTAAATGTGGTTTCATCAGAATAAGATGCTTGCAGTCTAGGATAAGGGTTCAGACATAAAGTTCTATTGCAAGATAAAAATGGTTACAGGTAGTTATTTTGGTTATGTTTTGTATAAAAAAAAAAACCCAAACAAATACAACACCACAGCATCAGTGGAAATTATCAACAGGGAGGGAAATAAACAAGCTACATTTTATAGTCATGCAATACTGAGGGGAAAATACCAAATATATAGATAAAACCTCAGATTCTGAAGTGATTTTTATGATCTGATCCAAGTTAGTATTAATAGTTACATGGCTTATGTACCTTTTGAATTTTTCTCTGTTTGGGCAATGGAAATTGTTACAGTTTCATAGGGCCAGCATTACTTTCAAGTTCTCACTAGGCATTTTGTTTTGCTTGGTGCAGTAGAGAATGCAATCATTTCAGGGCTAGAGTTACTAATTTAGACAATTATTGCCATTGGAATTGAAGCAAAAGGCGTGTGATACTTTTCTTGGTCTGAAATTCACTAGTAGGTGTTTTGACTTGATCGTGCCACGTTAAAAGTGTATCTTGTTGCTGAGATCTGAAAATGACCTATTTTCATTAAGCCTTACTGAGCTGTAATGCACTGAAAACCACCTCTTTATTGGTATAGGACCTGGCATCTTTCTGGCTTAGAAATGAGAAGTAGAAAACACAGCATGTTCACTGAAAGCTTTTGGGTTTGGGTTGTGAGTGTTTGGGGTTGTTTGTTTGTTTGTTTTTTCTTGAGGGCGATGTGTAAATTTATTGCTGAACCATTTTTCGGACTTTATCTGTCTGTGAGAAGTTCTTGCACATAGACTCTCATGAGAAATTTATAAATTACTTAATTCACATGCATGAAGTGAGGATAGTAGTAGTAAAAAAAAGGAATAATCAAAGGTAGCTGTATGATTGTGGAATTCAGGGATAGAAACAAGCCCCAGGTATATACCACTACAGAGCATATTGTAGAGACACTAATGGGGCTTGTAACTGTGAGGAAAAAAAAAAAAACAAACTTCAGTATTTAACATCTGAATCTCGAATTCTTACAGATGCTTCGTGTGCCCACAGCTGTTGACTCTGCTGCTGAAAGAAGCAGGAGGGAAAACAGAATAGAAACACATCCATCAGCAGGTATCTGCAGCGTGTAAATATCCAGTTACAGCCAGTTTGTTTCACACTTAATTTGTTGGGATTTTTTATTAGCCCAGGGTCTATATGAAACTTTAATTAGTGTATATAAAACTGTAACTGCTCAGAACTGTTGATATAGTGGTGACAGCTCAGTGTGTGGGGTGGTAAGAATTGGTCTGGTAGAGCTAGATGGTTTGAAAAAGATGTATGAAAAGGCAAGAACCAAACAGACTGTTACCGAATGGATTTGCCAGAGCAGACAAACCAAACAGGTGAAGAGACATACAATTTATCATGTTATGCTGGGACAACTTGTGGTAAAATGTTGCAGTGAAGGTAAAATTTTGAATTTGAAACTTGCATAAGAATTAATTACTTCTTTGCTTGTCTTTTTGTTCTGTCTCCCCTTTGAGGCCTGTTGGTGTCTCAGGATCAATCATTGCCCTGAGGGCAATAAAACAAGAGAGTTTTAGTGGTCCTGCAACTTGATGATTTGCATTACAATGTTGTTGCTCTGTTTAAAGGGCAGAAGTGTTTTCTGTGAAGCTGGGGCGCAGAGGGGAACAGTTTGAGTTTTGTAAGCAATGAGTGTTGCAACTGTGTCAGCTAACTTAGAGGGTGGTGAGGAGCAACCTTAGAGTACCGATGCACATCCGAGCACATTTGGGGTTGGACATTTGTTTTTCTTTGAGCATCCTGATAAACCAGCAATGTTGTTGCCTGGAATTGTCAAGTCAGAAGGGAAACCAAGACCACTCCCTTGCAATTTGTTGCTTATTGTGCATCACAACTGGCAAAAGTGGATTTTGAGCTGAAAGGACTAAGGATCATCTAGAAAATTACTTAGGTTTAGAAATGGTTGATGCAACATTATCTGTTAGATAGAAAAAGTACAGCCACTGACTTTTCCATGCACTTCTTTATTTTCACAAGGTATCATAAATAATTGGTCTTCCCAATTTCACGTCTGATTTTTTTCTTAAAGCAAATAATGATAAATCACATTTTGGTTCACATGGAAACATCCAAGCTCCCTGCAGCCCATATATCATGACCTTAATATGTCAGGAGTTGTAAGACTACTGCCTCACCTTCTATAGGGCAGGCAGGAGTGGCGTTCTTGGAGTGTTTCACAGCACTGATATGAAAAGGGATATTGCTGCTCCATCGCTGAACAGGCTTGGGCATGGCTGTGCTGGGCATGTGACTCAGTTCCAGACTGGCCTCAGCAATGTTTTCTGCATTGCTCTTCCCACAGCCTTCGATTCTGGTTGCCCAGAACCTGCATGTCAGTGTAGACCCAGCGCAGCTTAGAAAATGCAGCCTTAGGCTGGGGTCTCTGCTTGCCTGCTAGATACAGTTAAAAGTCAGAGATTTCCTACCTTCTTGCAAAACTGTTGGTCAGATTCCACCTGAGACAGAACAGGTTTTGTTTTCTATCCTATCCTATCCTATCCTTGTCTTGTTTTTTTTTTAAAAAAAAAAAAAAAAAAAAAAAAAAATCGTAAACCCTTTTGTTTGTTGAACAGAAAACAAATGGATGTAGGTCTCTAGTAATCTGAGTTGGATCAAAAGGGATATTTTCTGCCTGTGTAAATCATACTGAGATTTTTTTATGATCATTTTGTGTGCCACAAGACTTATAAGTGCTATCAAGAGCCTCACCCTGTCCCTGTTGAAGTCAATGGATGTTTTTGCTATTGCTTTTCAACAGTAGTAGGATTGATGACTGAAACTGAGCAGCTGCTGAAAGGTTAGTTTTAAAGTAGAATTGTGGTCAGAAAAGCAAAGTGACCTTGTCAAGCTGACATGCTGGGAGCACTACGTTTACTTTTTCTCACTGTCTTCCAGACCAAATCTGCTCATTTTACAAGTCAAACATTTTTTATTGACTTCCAGAACTGCAAAGTCAGCCTCAGTCTGAAAAATCAAAACTGTTACTTCTGCTTCAGTCTGCAGAAGACTCGGCATTTAGAACTTGGTTGACAGGTTGCTGATGCATGGCTGAATCCAGCCTGCCTTTCTATGTCTGTCCTAGCTCTGGAGGGCAAAAGCTGCCACAGTAAAAATTTATTTGTTAGGAGAGTAAACAGATATGACTTGTAGAGATAAGGAGATATACTGGGGAAGTAAGGGACATTTTTATGTAGTTCTTCTCGTTACAGCTACACTTTAATCCTTAACTTTGGCCATGGTCATGATTTAATGTTTTCAGATTGCTTTAGTCTGGGACTACTACAGACTGTCTTCACTGTAAAATACATTTTCCAGAAGTACTTACATTTTATGATACAAGTCATGATTTCAAGATCCGTTTAAGACTTTAGAAACCACATCTGAAAGAGGTGACTCCTCCCAGATCATGCAATTCCTTGTTTCCTCCAAGGGTTTGCTGAGTTACACAGAGATGGACTGGACAACTAATTCAGTTTATTATTTAAAAGCTCTTAATCTTTTATAATCATGGGAGGGGCTTTAGCAGACACTGTCCTGTCACATCTGTGCCTTAATCTGACCCCGACCTCAGAATCTTGGTGTGGCTCCTTAGGCAACACGCACGTCATCTGATCTTAAACTGCTCGTTTGATTAAAAGAGCGTACATAAAAAGTACGCTCAGTGCTAAAGCTAAGGCCAAAGCTCTTCCTTTCCATCACAAGTTCACCAAGGGCAGATTTCTTTAAAGCGTTGCAGTAATTGAAACAGTCCAGAGGAGAATGTCATCTTTCTAATAAAAGGATAAACCAGGACTATTGTTTCAGAGTTAAAGTATCTTCTACCGGATCTTTATTTTGTTAGTTATCATGACGAATACTAGTCTTTCCCGTGCCTGAATGTGTGTGTGCGTGCTTGTTTATGATGAAGTGCACAGGACAGATGCATATTTTTAAGACGTGCTAATTTCTGCCATGTTTTATGCCGCACATCTCTCTTGAGTAATGCTTTATGGAACTTAAGTCTCCTGTCTGAAACCATAGCTATTTTTAAGAGCAGCCAAGTATTAATGATTCTTCTGAAGTGTAAGCATATGCTAGTTGAACTCCTTATATGCTACAAAAACTTGTCAGATTTTTACTGTGGGAGATTTAGATTTTTTTCATTCTTTCTCTAGTTTGTTGTTTTTTGTTTTGGTTTTTTTAATTCCTCAAATTCACGACCAATGAAAAGTCACAAGAATACTGATGATTGCCTTCATCTGTAGAGTTCTTCCTTTCTTCTGTGAATTGCAGAACTTTTTAGCAAGTTTGTTGATCTGTGGAAGATGAGACTTTTTAAAATGAGTATGCCCCTAGAGGGGGGAAGAGCTGTCTGTTGATCTCATTCTGTATTCTTGGTCACTGGTAAGCCTTGGAAGGGCAGAGGAAGATTGTTCCTCCCCAGAGAATGACTACGCATGCACAGGTGAGGGACGTTTTTGTGAGATGCTGGGCCATATGAAGAATGGGATAGAGGAAGATTGGAGCAGGTGAAAGGCTGGAGAGTTAGAAACTGAAAAGGAGCAGAGAGCTTCCCTGCGAGAGGGCTGCAGCAATGTTTGGAGGTGATAGAGCAAAAGAGGCTTTCTTTAACATCTGGAGGTTGGTTCCAGTGAGCAGCTGCTGAATGAGAAAGAAAGGCTGTTGGAAAAGTTCCAACCTTCAAGAACACCACCCTTGGGCTGGAGGTTGGTTTCAAACCGTTCTGTTTAGTGTCTTGCCCTGCTGATGTGAATTTTCTGTTTTCGAAGCTAGTGTTTCTTTCTTGTTTAGGTCGGGTATCCTCAAGATCCAGCATTGGAAATTGGATGTGTTTAGTATCTCTTGATACGTTTGCTTTTTAAAGAACTTAGCTGGTTTGAGTAAATAAATCTCCTTTAAAGTGTAAAAATAATAATAATTATGTGTTCACTTTCAGTCTGCAGTCGGCTGACTTCAGCTCACAGCGCTCGATTCCTGTGAGAATTCCGGGTGAATCTGCTTTAGCGTGTCAGTTCAGATCGGGAGCGAGCTTTGAAGCCGCTTTGCTGATCCTTTACCTCCTTCCCACCCCCACAAGCCTCTAACCAGGGGCTGCATCAGGCCCTCAGCACCCTACCGATCCTTTCCTAGTGGTACTCTGCTGCCTCTTAATGTCAACAACGGCTTTGTTAAAGGTCAGTTTAGCACGCAGTATCTTGTATCTGTGAAAGTATTTCCACAGTGTGTTGTGGCACAGTGATGGTGATCTCTTGGATGACCTAAAAAGACGTCAAGTTCTTCAGTATTTTAAAAGATTTTTTTTTCTTCAGGGTTCTTCTGAGCAAAATTTTCTATTTTTTTTCAAAGTTCTTTAAAAAATAGTCTTTAAATGTTTCTTTAAATATATTTTTAAATATTTATTTTAATTAAGAATACTTTGCTTTTTAAAGAGTGCTGATGAGAATATAGTGGGGTATGAATTCAAATGTGATACAAAAGTAAAGGATATTCAGTTTAAATCTAGTCGTATAAACCACAATAAAACCAGAACAACTATAGTGGGGGTTTTTCTGGTTGGTTTGTTGTTGTTGTTGTTGTGGTGGCTTTTTGTTTTGTTTGTTTGGGTTTTTTTTGGTGTTGGTTTTTTGTTGTTGGTTTGTTTGTTTGTTTTTTTAGGTCTCCCTAGTCTTCTTTTGACAGGAATATATCTAGTGCCAATTATTTACATCTTTATTGACTTCATTACTTTTTTCAGGATTGACATTTAGCCAAGCAAGTTAGATTTGATTGGGGTTTTGGATTTTTTTTTGTGTGCATTTTTTTAGTGTGGCTTTATGCTTGGATTCAGGCTTGCCTTTTGGAATACAGGTAGACTTCTGTCTTTTTTTCCAGTCATATAAAATACATTCAGGGCATAAATTGTATTGGAATTGGAAGCAGATAGGCCAGAGAAGTCATCTGCTGAATATATTTCAAATTTTGTCCGTGAGTTATCTGAGTAAACAAATTTTAAGAATGTTTATTTCTTGTACGTGTTGTTTAACATCCTCCTTAGTTACTAATGGACTGAAAAGTACTTCATCACCTTGTGGTGATACTAGCCTGTCATCCTGCTTCTTTCCAAGCCTACAAGAAAAATGTACTGAGTTATGACTTCATTAAAAATGTTCCTGCCTTTGCACAGGGATTTTCCTATTGCTAGGAATTCTTCTAGTTCTTCTCACGTGGTTTAGATTTGCCAGTGAAGTTATAGCAGCAGAAGCTTAGATATTAAGAGGTCTGAATTTAAAATATTGGCTCATCCACAGGCTACCAGTTGGCCTGAGACAATTATATTAGAGACAGATTTTAAAGGCATTTAGATTGCTACAGATTTGGAGTTTTACATATTGGTATGGAATTTTCTTCAGCTTCTTGCAGTCATGTTTAAAGAATAAATCTTCTGTTTTTTCATCAAACCAGCAGTATATTGTTATGGGGAGAAAAACCCAACTTAAACCACTGTTGAGATACTGCCACTGACAACTTCAGTAAGAAATTATTGTATTTACTAGAGCATGCTTGAGAAATAAAACTTAAGTTTGATGTTACTCCAGACTGCTGGGGGTTTTTGTTGGTGTTTGTTTGTTTATTTTATTTTTATTTTCTGTTTCTGTACTCAACAAAAATTGAGCAGGCTGCATTGTTTATCTGCCCATATATCATTGAGATGTACATTTTGTATTCATGTTAATATTTCTTAGATATACACTTTACAGTCTGAGAAGATTCTCGTGGATAACAGAACTCAAAATACTCATTCACCAAAGATCTAATTTAGTGCAACAACATCTTGTTATTGAGAAATATTTTTAAAATGGCCAGCAAGTACCCTATCCTCTTTTAAAACCTTTAGAGAAGAGTTGTCTGTGTGGTTCCTGGTTTTGAAGAAATGTTACAAACTGTGAGCCCATCCTATTTATAGCTGGCATTTTTTCTGCAGTTAACAAAATTGCTCATGCCTCCTTTTAAATACAACTTGGCCACCTCCTCTGTATTGTTCTTTCATGAAGAAGATTCTTGACTTCATTGACATTCAATAATGTTGAGAAATGTTGCTAATTATTCCCAGCATGAATGCCTGCTTATAATTGCAATTTATCATGAATGCGTAAGATTCGTTAATGATTTTTTTTTTTGCTTCAAGTCTTGAGGTTTTTATTGTTTCTAAAGCTGCTGAATAACCTGCTGATTTGAAAATAGTAGTTAATGCATACCACCTACTGGTAATAATTACATCAAAGCTTTTTGCCCCTTCTAGTGTGTTAATACTGCAGAGCTTTATGAATTCTTTCCAGCCAAAGAGCTCAATTTTCCTTCAGTGCATCAGTGCAGGAGGAGAGTTCTACCAGAAAAAGATAGACTTTCCAATATACCAAACAGGCATATATATTGCATCTGACCCCCAGGATGTTCCTAGACATAGTAAAGGCATTCTCTGACAATAAATAAATAGTACCTACATAACCCACCTCTTAACATTGCACAGGCATTAAAGAGCTCTGAAACATTTTTACCAAAGCCAGAGCACTACAAAGGAGATGGAAAAATTGATTTCTCTAAACTAAACAGTGGAGATTTTCACACATGGTAGATATATGCCTGTCTATGGGCTTTTTATGTGCTGGGCTTTCTTATAGTTCAGATTAGGGCTGTACTAGATGTGGTTTGGTTTGTTCAAGCTGATTCCTGGAGCGATTATTTAAAACTTGCTTCTCTCAAGCTGGGCGTCACACTGTAGCTCTGCATTTCTCCTGGGACTGACTCTGGTGTCGTGAGTGGCTCCATTGCTCTGGAGTTTTGTGTCTGGAACTGATTATTTATAAGTTTGTGAGTCAAAATTTCAGGCCTGGAAGGAGGTCTTTTGTATAGTGGCAAAGTAATGAATTTTATTCTTCCCTTCCTCCCATGTTTCAGGCAGAGGATGTGTCCTGAGATGGAAGTGGCAGTAAATACAAATATTATAAATTCTGTTAATAAAGATTAACTTTGTGTATTTTAAACTGTAGATACTGAAACCAAATTCCTTTACTGTTCATGGTATTTGTCACCATGCTCATGGACTTTCTTTGGAGCAAAGTAGATCTCTCCCAGAGTAACCAAAGTTATGGTTCTGGAGGTCATTTACTCCAAGGTGCAGTCTCTGCTGGTAGTATAGATAAGACTATTACAGGTTTGGCTTCCTCTGTTTTCTAAAAATCCTCCAGTGCTATCCCTGAAGACCTTGGATCCTCAAATATCTCCACCTCATCAGAGCATGAAGCATTTGCTTTTGGCGTCAGACAACAGAAAGCTGTGATAGCGCTCTTGTTATTTCCAGGCAAGGCCCATGGGAGACCCAGGCCAAATGTTGTGCGGTGTTGCTGGGACCTGTCTGAGTCAGAGGCTGTAGGTGCTGAGGAGTTCAGACATATTGGATCACGCCCAGCGGTGGCTGCTTTTAGCAACGTTTGCTAATGTCTGCTCTTGCAGCCGAATATAGTTTTGGTGCAAGTAGGGCTGCAGTGTGATGAGGCCGGTAGAGCTTGTGGGCATCTCATTGATAAATCTCTTCTGCACCAACCTAAATGCCACTTTATATATAGAAATAAGCTAGACTTCAAAATAAAAACAGTTATGTTATTGTGATCACTTCTAGAGGAGGAGAAAGCAAAAAACAAGGTATTCAAGTAGGACTTTATTCATCAGTAAATTCTTAAGTAATCCTATAATGTGGTTTGGACTTGCTGTTAACTAGCAGATTCTTGATAGTGCTAATTGAATTCAGAGCATAGGCTTCCAAGGAACTTTAATTCCCATTATATTGTCTGTATTTTATATCATATGTGAAGATGCACTGAAATGTGCAAAGCAGCAAGCCATATAAAAAAGGCAAACGATGACGTGAACTCAGAGTGACCAGACAGATTTGGAAAACAATTATGAAAAGGAAAGTTATGTTGTTTGTGCTCTGTAACTTCTTATCTGGACTGACCTTGAAAGTGGCATTCCTACTGCCTGCCTGTGAAAAGCAGCTTCTTTCTCCACTGCATTTCTCCATGCACTGATTAGAAAAACAAGTGGGATTTGCAGAGCAACGTCTGGTGAAGTTTAAGCTCATGTCTCAAATTACTTTAAATCCTGTAATGTAGTGCAAAGAAGATGTGAAAATTTTCACGTTAATCTTAGGTTATGTGTTCCTTTCGTGCAGAGGGGTTTTTGAATGGATATAGTTGTGTGAGTGGTGGAAGTATTTAGTATCTGAAGCTATGTTAAATGTTGAGAATTAGTTCAGATGAGGGCTCTCTCCACTAGCTTTCTAATCACTGTGTGCCGTGGAGTTCTGCCTGTGAGTTCCAATATTAATTCCAGTACAACTAGACTCAGTATTGTTGAGCCATTCTCCAGTGGGACACAAATGTGAAACATCTGGAGGAACTGCTACCCCGTAATGGTGGGGTAACAATAAGGATGGGGCCACTAGACAAAATGTAAAGAGATGCAAGGTTCAGCTGCGAGGAGACCTGCAGATCTCTTTCATGATGTTGTCAGTCACTTCTGAAAAGATACTTGGAAGATTAGTCATCTGAGCTTGAAGAGAAGTTTGGAGAGAAGGTGATTTTGTTCTCCTGTTTTGGCTTTTAGGGCAAATAGCATGGGATGCTTCTCTTCTTTCAGATATGTTGTGAATATTAGGGAGGAATGTGGGTTTTACTTCACATGCACAAATTTCAAATTATCTTCTTAACTGTGAGACTGTAAGTTTATTTTGAGTCAGTTAAAATAGCTGAGAGAAGAATATTTTTCTTTAGTGAAAGCATAGTCTGAGACTGCAAAGGATATGAATTGTGGCTTTTTTTTTTTTTTTCCTGGTTATGTTAAGGTGTTTTTTTTACATTTTGATGTATACAGTAGAAGAAATGTCTTCCAGAGGGTATCTGCCCTCTGTGCAACTTGGAGCAGGCACTCTGTGCCTGTCTTGCTTCCAGATCTGGGTGTAACAGTGTGTGGGCACAGGGAAGGAACTGGGGGTGGAGGGTGGGGAGCTGATGTGCTGAGCACAGTGCACCCCTCCTGTGAGCCAGTGTCCCAAGCAAACACAGGGCTGATTCTGTCCACATTATGGGCCAAGCATGATCCTGAATGATCCTGGTGCAAAAGTCATGCCAAAATTTATTTTCCTCTCTTATTCTTTCTCTTATTCCATTTGCAATTTGATGTATGGAGGGAAGTGAAACACAGCACTAAGTGACTTATTTAGGGCCATGGACAATAAAAATATTTAAACAGATTTACTTGCTATCTTATAAAAAAAGCCCAAAGAAAACAAAACAAAAAACCAAAACACACACATACACAAGAACACACAAACCAAACCAACCAAGACCAAAAACTAAAAAGAAAACCCACTGAAAACCACACTATTTTTAGACCAGTCTGTCTGCTATTTTAATCTCATTTGGATTTCTTTAAGGAAAGAGGGCCTGTGTTTTCCCAAAAATATGACCTTTATGTTGATATGCTTCTGGTATCTGTAGAGGTCAAATGCAGACAAAGCAATTAATACTGGCCTGTGTTCACGTAAAACCTATATCATCTTAGTAAGGAATAATTCATATGTCTAGGTGAAAATGGAATTAAAACTTGAGAATTGTGTGCTCAATATTTTCAAAGGCCAAAGTAATTCCTATTTTGCAGTTGTAATAAAAGGTTCAGCAGAATACTGGGTTGTTGAAGCTCAGCTCGGTCATGAAAAATTATTCCCAGGGTAATGTGTGGGTTAAAAAAACCAAAGCAAAACCACAAAAGAAAACACAACAAAAATACAACAACAACAGAAAACCAGCGAACCAAAAAACACTCAAAAAACAACCAACCAGAAACCACAACACACCCCTCACAAAAAGAAGGAAAAAAAAGGAAGCGTGCATTCCTATTGCCACTTTGCCACTTCAAGTTATTCAAGTTATTAATGTCATGGCGTAAGGTAGTCTGTAGTTCAGCTACAGGTTCCTAGGGCATACAAAGCTGATGTTGGTGCTGTGGCTTGCTGCTGCAGTGCCTGCCTGAGACGGACACAGGAGGCTGTAGGTCTCTTTGCCTCCACTGCTGTCATGTGTTTCTCAAGGCGGTCAGCTCCTGGGCACAGCAAGGGTTGCTGACCCATCTTTAGCACAAATTTCCTTGTGCCAGGGAGGTGTTTTAGTCAGAGCCCTGCATACAAGCCAGAGCTCTGTCGATTTAGGATTATCTTCCAAAGTGAAGTCTCTGGTGTATGTGTGTGGTTTATCCCTTGGTTGTAGACAAGACAAGGGGAAGAAGGTGCTTTGCCTGAGTCAGGACACATAGCCCAGGAACTCTGCTGGGTGCCATGGAGAGGTTTTTACCTCGAGCCGCAGCCTGAGGAAGCAGGAGTCTAATTGAGCTTCTTAATCCTGCCCCAGCAGGATCCCAGTGTGCCCTGTATGGCTCTGCAGGGACGGCGGAGGTGAAGTGGGACCAAGGGGCTTGTATTTTTTGGCCCGTTCATACAAGTGCCACGTTCAGAACTTTTCTCACTTGTTTGGAAACAACCAATGTACATGGTTTAATTTCATCAAACTTTATTTATCATATGTTTAAAAAAAAAAAAAAAAAGCCTTAGCTACTTTTTCGTCAAAAATGCTCTCAAGCAAAAACCAAAACTTTTGCCTCTTCTAATGTCCTGCTGTTACTCCCTAGTGTTCATGTCTGACTTAAAGATTAATTAAAATAAATATCAAGTGCTACCGAAATAATTAATAAATCATACAATTTACATTCGATTGTAAGTGGAAGAATGTCTTACACTTCCCTTTAAAAAATCAGCATGGTTCCAGAAAGGAAGGAAGCATGCTAATTACAATGCCTCCATGAGACTTTACAATTCATGGCTGAGAGTTGATCAGAAGATGCTAAGGAGGCAAAGCAAGCATTTTAATGTTTGATACTTCAATGCTTCTAATCCCAAAGCTTGCTATTAAAATACATAATAAAATTTGTTGTGCATTTCTAGCAGTTTGATATTTCCTGAACTTTTGCATCTAGAAGAGCTAGAGACATTTAGGGGTGGATGCTGGTTCCATACAACCTTTGGCACTGAGATAATACGATTGGAGTTTCTCCTAACTTACGGTGCTTAATGTGAAATCAGAATTAATCTATTTAGCTTTTTACAAATATCTAAATATTTCGTAGCTTTTTTTAAACATATGTCTCATGACCAGCACTAATACACCTTTTCCTGGCACACAAGGAAAAGAGCAGAAGTTCTGCCTTTGGAAGCAGCGAATATAGTGTGTCAAATGCACAGCCATTCTGTCTGGTGTTGTTTATGAAACAATATGGAGATGTTAGTGCATCTCAAAACTTATTCATTTGGAAAGTAATAGCATCTGTTAATAGAACAGTGACAAGAGGAAGAACATAGAAGTCTCTTCTACACATCTGGGTATAATGGTATCTTCTATGCATTGTAAGCCCATCTTAAATATACAGTCATGAGAACAGCTGTGCAGGGTCAGATCGAACATCTAGCTTGGAGGCCGGGGAATGATGCCCAAGAGACCAGTGGAGGACCAATACACGTATGGTATTTTTCTCATATAGTCTCTTAGCCTCCAGCCCCATGACTCCTGAAACCACAGGCTGTGCTGCCTTAGCTCTTCACTTAACCTTTGCACTGCCTCTCTTGCTCTCGTTCCTCTAGTGTCTTAACATTCCTCCTGTTCCTTCGTGATACCAAAGCACCAGTAGCAGAAGTACTGAGAATATAGTGGAAGCAGTCTGGATGCTCATTATTTCTTTCTCCTACTACATGGGAGAAAGCCAACTGCAGTAAAAATCCAGCTCTGTTTTTGGCTGAAGTATGTTTATCGCTGTGTGGGACTTGTCTGTACTCCAAATGAGGAGCTGAGAGGCTTGAGCATGTGCACTGCTGTGAGTTGTTGTAGATCTGAACAAGTCCTACACTGAAGAGCTGTAAAGCTTTGCGAGGAGGAGGGTAACTGTAGTTTTTTCAGACCTGTAGGGAGTTCCATGGGAGCTACAGAAACTACATTTCTGAAGTAGAGAGAGGGCTTTGCTGTTTCCTGCCAACCTTCAAATCCCTGTTTAATAGCATGGCAGGTTTACAGCCCCCATTAAAATGTTTTCACTTGGTGTTTATGGTTTGTTTGTTTGTTCCACTCACCCCCCATCTTATTACTTGAAACTCTGAAGGCACTTAAAAAAAAAAATAAGGCAAATAGCTGGAAAATATGAACCAAAATGGATAGTCCAGGAAAGTTTTATGAGTACTGAAGTCAGGATTTTGTAACTGGACATCTTGAGGCTGGTCCTGTAGGAGTAGTGCTGCCTCCTCTGCCTTCTAGAGCGGCCTAGGCAGAAGGTTTCAAACTTTGATCTCAAAAAATGCCTTGAAGTGCAAGCAGTTAAACTCTGTGTCAGTATGACTCAATGTCCTGTGCTAGTAGGTAGCTTTTTATAAATTCATAATGTTCTAGTTAACACATTAACATCTGAAAGGATTTACTTTAAAATTATTACCCTTATAGATCCATAGAAAGCTTTTTTCTGAGGGGCTGAATTAAAAACAAACAAACAAAACAAACTACCAAGCAGCATTTCCTTGTCACTGTGATATGAGTAAAAGCAGGGAAGTGTAGAGTTGCCCAGGACTCCCTGGCCTCTTTAATAAATCTTGTGCCCTCCCATTACACACAGTATGTAATTTAATGCTCTAGAATGATGAGATACAACTGAAAATTCAATCATGTTTGTGATGTTGGCATTTAACAAATTAGCTCAGCAATGTGAGCAATTACAGAAGTTCAGTGAAGGATGTGTCTGTTAATTGTGATGGTCATTAATACACTTGGTGCCCTGAATCCTGAGCTCTTATAACTATTAAGTAGCAAAACTATTGTTTTGCTACTTAATCTCAGGCATATAGACATAAGCATTTAATTTACTTTCAGTGTGTGTTTTTATCACATACCTCTCTTTCATTTCGAACCCTGTCTTTTCATTTTAGTTGCCAAACTCTTTTTTGAGGCAGGAAAGATTGTGCCTTTCCCAAGTGTAGAACGAACTAACATCATGATTATAGTTTGGAAAAATCAAATAGAAACATAGTATCTGATAAACAGGTATGTGATTATACAGGGACTGTATGGTGTGTGTACAGCATTCATGCTTAGGAAAAATACTCTCTGAAAAGTTTTTGTTGTCATTTTAAAATTTTGATTAGCAACACTTTTTTTCCTAAGGGAAAAATAGAGAACACAACAAAAAGAATAACTGTTTAATATGATAATACTTATTACTGTTGGGTTTTGGACCTAAAGACTCATTAACCTTTGTCCCAAAATGCTTATCTAAATAATTCAGGGTTTATATTGGGAACAGGAGAGCAGAGGATGTGGAATTTTGAACTCTGTTTGAACATCACTGGCTCTACATTTAGAACAGACTTGACCTTTCTCAGGCTCGGGTCCTGGGCTCAGTGTTCACCAGACTTTCTCAATGGTTTCTTTTTTAAGGAGGGAGGAAGTCAACTCTTGTCTGTCTCCGGAATGTTTTTAATGCAGTTTTTTAGTTTGCAAAACTAATACCTTCAGAAAACAGGATGTTTGACATGAATGCCATGGAAAGAGGATGTTCTGCTCTATGGACGATTTTGTGGAGTATGTGTTGGTTTTTGCATTGTGTGGGGAAGACAGATGATGTTGATGCTTATGAGCCATCTTTGAAGTTATTTAACTGTTATTTGCACTGTGAAGAAAGACAGAAAAATGAGAGGAAATATTTCCCTTCTGTCGATTTATAGTACTGTACGTCTGTCTTTGCAGCTAGCAGCAGCATGGGTGACCATTTCTTATTCCATTTCCTGAAGAGCAGAAGTGAACATATCTGTAGTCTCTTTCATTAGTTAAATCTTTAAATATGTATAATACATGCACCATACAGTTAAGTGGATTTTTTATAGAATTGATTACTTTATCTTCATTTTTATAAGTTCTGTTTATATTGTTTTAAATCGTGTACCAAATATGAGTATATTAGAGTGCCTATATGAGAATATTAGAGTGCCTATTAATTTTTCTAAGGAAAACTTAAAAGGAATTTTGAAAAATGGAAGGCATCATAGATTTTAAAAAGGAAGTTTGTGTCAGGAACAAATATCAACTATCCCCAAATCCTCTGAAAACAGACAGAACAAAGTTCAGGAGTTGGTTATGCAAAGGACCGATTCTTATCTGGAGTTTGACTTCATTTTTTTGTACAATTTATGGGAAGTTTAGGAATTATGGAAGTATTAATAGTGTACATTCTTAGTTTATCCCTATAGATTTCATATAAATGATTGCAAGATCTGTATGGAAAAAAAATGGGAGAGCATCAAACTAACCATCTAAAGAAATAAATGTAGGCAAGATATTGTTTACTACTTTAAATGTTGACCAAATTTGAAGTTCTAAACAAGTTGTGAGAAGAGTGTTTCTTGGAAATAAATGTGATCTGTGAGGAAATGTTAAAGAAACAAACCCTTATTTTAAAAATTTAAAAATTTAGATGGTGCAAGTTATTTCATGATTTCCTAGTTTGGGTCTTGTGTACATCTTCAGTGGTGTTAATTGGATGTGCAATAACTCTGTGAATACCTTCTGACCACTTGTCATTGTAAAGAACTGCTGGATCAAGGTAACTATAAGTGAGTGTCAAGCCAGCTACAGCACGGTTGAAAATGGGTGAAATAACCCATCCACCCATCCACCTGAGTAGCCTAAGCTTCAAGAGGAATAAGTCTGTTCTCTTCCTAAATTAGTTAGGGACCAGATTATATCCACTCTGAAGCAAAGCAAACCCTTCTCACAAATAGCAATTGGTTACATATGTTTAAGTGCTTCATTTGGGGGTAAGTTCCAGGCTGAAATGCTCTGAGGCCTTTTAGAAATGCTGCACATTTGAACATTTCAACTGAATGTGTGTAAAAAGGAAAAAAAAATAGCAAGGGATGGCTGGGAGATTCATCTTGCTTGAATTTAGGGTTCTACTTTGTATTTTTCAGTAGTGGAGGCAGAGGTTGAATTCTCAGTGTGGTCAGTGAACACAAGAGTGTGTTTATGTTTGAATGCCAGGATTCCCATCCTAAAGTGTCTCTTTCTTTCACTTGATTGAAGGAAGTCTAGTCGACTAGGTCAGACCAGGATGTAACTGTCTGAAGCTCGCTCAGCCAAGTCCTACTTTTTATGCCAGCTTGAGATACCTAAAAGTGAGGCCTCCAGAATAGTTATTTTGTTTGAAATGTTTCATTAGAATGACTTACCATGCTTGTCAGAAGGATTGACTCAGATTATTGAGTGAAGATAGTAGAAGAGAAATGAGAACAAACAGGTTACCTTAACTAAACCAGCACCTCAAAGGTTTGTATTAAATTTAAGGAATGTTGATTGACTTTTTTTTCCTTTTTTGACAGGGGAGATAACTCCAATATTGTGATTATAAATGAGTAACTGTTTGTAGTGTGAGGTCTGGGGAGTTGAGTTTACTGCAAGAAATACCAGAAAGTTCAGAGAAGCCTGTTATAGAATGGGATGAGCTTTCTGCCACAGAAGAATACGGAGGGAGGAGCTCTTGCTGGAATTAGCCTGAAGAAACGTGATCGCTGAAGAACAGTTCTCTTTTGTTTCAGCCTTGCTGGTGTTTACCCAGTGACTGGTTTTCAGCATAGGATTTGATTTAAGGATTTTTCAACCTGTAAATAATGAAAATGTCTGTTTTTTCCATTAACAAAAGAAAGGGGTTGTGATTGCAGATCTGCAGATCCCCAAAGCTGGGATATTGGAAGGCTGATGCAACCCTTACTCTTAATACCATGAGTCCTTGTTAATGCTGCTTTGAAATCTGTAGATGAAAAAGACTTATAGCAATGTAAATGAATTATTATTTTGATTTGTCATAACACAGCTAAGACTTCAGAGAAGATGGGTACCACTGAAATCCTTCACTGAGAAAGCATAGCAAAGGAGTACTTTTTTTTTCTTCCCTGCAGTGCCCCTTTCTGACTTTTCCTAATTGCACAGATGTGAATTTTTGCCAGGCACAGAGATGCATATTAAGTCCTACAGTCTCTCTTATTGCTTGGAACATTAATAAAATTCAACAATAGCATAGTTTTCTAGTTTAATTCCAAGAGAAATAGTTCACCCATAAAGAATTAAAATCCATAAATCCATAAAAAAAAAAAGAAATTCATTATAATTTCAACAAGAGAAGAGCTTCCCACTGGAAACAATGGTTTTTATTTTTTTATGAGAGCAATTTTAAACCACAGAATTGACATTGTTCTCCAGTAGAGCAAACTAACAACAGTGTAATTTCATTAGCTTCAGTCTTCTTTCTCTCTTGTAAGAAAGAGGTTCATTGTTGCTGCACACAAGCTACAGTTTTAACATGCTTTTTCTCAAAGGAGATTTAAATTAAATAGTTATTCCTTAAAAACATAGGGCTGTACACAAATTAACCAAAACCATGTGAAGTGGTACAATCAGAAAACAGAACAAGTGGGACTAGCTTCACTTCTTGAAGGCGCGACAAAGGGTCCATTTGCACTCTGTGCTGAATGGGGGTGTGCTGTGCACACCGTGGAAGCCAGTTGAGAGAGTCTGTGCTTTTATGTGTTTTCTCCAAGCTGTACTGGAAGGGTTTTTCTTGAAAGCTGGTAGGAAAGGCCCCTCTTTGCTAAGCTGTTGACTGTTGTTGCAATAGTTATTATATAGCCAGGTTCTTGACGGTGACTCTTCCTTTTCTGTACTGTGGAAGCTGCACATTCCAAGTCCTTTGAACCTGCATGTTAGTTTACATTTCCAAGAGCCTTCAATACCAGCCGTTATATTTTGGATGACACCCAGCCTTCCTTTGCTGCAGGCTGGAGAAAGAGAGGCAGGAGCTTGATACAGTGAATGTTGTCTTTGTATTTCTTGCTGTGTGTTAAGCTGGACATGATTCAGTATGCATAAATGCTGTCAAATTCACAAAGTAAGCACTAGCTGCTACTTGTGGCTGGGAGATTGCTCTATTTCAATGTCTATGTTTGAAAACAGTTGTGGGCTTGCTCATCTTGATAGACAAATTATTCTTAGCTCAGAACCCTTAAAGTACAAGGAAAAAAGCTTGTTTCAGCCCGGACTCTTCCTTCGAATGGGCGGCCAAAAATTTTTCAGTGTTAATTAATATTCTGAAAAATGTCTTGATCTGTCTCCTATGAGACTGAAGGTTAGCCTTATAGGAGGACATAAGGAGATAATACTGAAGACCTATGTAATTTTTAATCACTCCAGAATCACACTGGAATTCCAGTCTGATGGCCATGTGGCATCTGTGCTCCCCACAGTCACAGGGGGAAGAAATAAAAAAATAATAATGGGATTCTCAACCAGGAGGTTAAGCATGAAGCTGTTTCAGGTAGCCAGGAAAAATGTCAAGGTTGACGACTTTTGGTAAATCCTCATTTCATGGACCTATATGGTCACTGGGCTGCTGAAATTTGTCTGCTTTCGCTACAGTGCTAAGCCCTAAATCTTTTTCAAAGGCAAGAAAGTTAGAAATGCATGTTCTTCCAAAACTTGCAGAAAACTTGGGTTTGTCTCTTTTTTTTTCTTTTTTTTTTTTTTTTTTCTTTTGTGGTGAACAGCTGGAGATAAAGGTAATATTCCTCCTTTCTAATGTTGTATTGTGCAGTTTTTTCTTAGTCCTGTCCTCTTCCAGAGGATGCAAGCCTGTATCTGTTGCTTCTCAGAAGAATGCTCTGTCTTCTAGTCTAACACTGTGGAATAACTTGTAAGGGCACACTGAGCAATTGCTGCATTAACTATCTAAAACACTTCTTGCTTGCAATAGAAAGAAATAAATCCTCCTTCCAGAGAAATATTCTAAGTAGTAGGATTCTTCCTTTTATGATCTTGTGACTTTTTTAATTATTGCATATAAAGCAGCACAGCTTGAAAAGTAGGCTGAAGGCTAGGTCCTTGGTCTCTATGTGTCTTAGGAATAACAGTGTTTGTTAAAATTTATAGGCAACTATCTTCTTGTAGGTCAAAAAAAGAAACTTGGTTAGAGTTTTCCATATTTGCAGTCTGTTCTTAAATGACTGTTGTGCACAAACTGTAGTATGCCCACATTTTTCCACTATTACTTAAACAAAAGTGGAAGTTATGTTTTTCCTTGTCAAGATCTGATTCTCTGTGTGTCTGGTAAACATGCTGTGTCTATAGCAGGTTTACAGCTCAGGAGAGTTGGGAAGAAAAAATGCCTGGTTTAAATATGCCTACAGTTCTTAGGAAGAAGGTGTTGAGATGTTCGGGTAAACAGTACTGAGATGGTTCTGAGCATTTGTCTCCTATAGAGACGTGATACTTGTTTAATTTCTATATCTTGATATAGAACTTCCTGTTCCTTAAGTGCTGGTGTCTATATTGAAAGCCCAACTGAAATTTCCCATATCATATCCAGTTACTTTGCAGTTCTGTGAAAATATATCTTCCCTGCTTTTTCCTGGTAGTGAACAGAACACCTCCTTGACAGCAAAGGGTAATTAAAATCTTCAAAGTTACCCTGTCTCCATATGTATGCGTGAAATGTCTTTGCTTGCCAAATTATGGCTAAAGAGTATACTTCCGTAAATGTTATATTTGATAAAGTTAGATTAGTTCAATGGAATTGATGTTTTTGTGAGGTTGCATTATATTTTTATAGCAAAGCTATGTTTGTAGTGAGTATAATTTATAATAATACAGGGTACATCATCTTAATTCTGGAAAATTGTCCCTTTCTAACAAGAAGATTGCAGCACTTTAGCACTTCTCACAACTTTTTGCTTCACCTCTTAAACTATCAGAATTATTTAGACTGCAAGTGGTGAACATTACCTGAGGAGGAATATGGAAGTAAGGGGTGGAAGATGTTTTCATTTGCCAGGTGGTTTTGCTGTCCTTCAGTGTCTGGAGCTAAGAGGAGCTTTCAGTTCCCTGCTGTCCTCATCAGTTTAAACTGTGTCTGCAGCACCATCTCTGATCTGCCCTCACTCACCTACTTGTCACCATCAATCAATCTGCTTTCGAAACAGTAAGTCGTGGACGGCAGTGAAGAAAAACAAGTGTTCCGTATGTACATCTGTACTGATTCCAATAGCTAAGGCAGTGGTGGTCTTGAAACCAAGAAACATTACATTGGAAGCAACATGTTGGTGACACTAAACAGTACAATGTGGTGGTGTTGGTTTTTTTTTTGGTGTGTGTGTGTTTTTGTTTTTTGTAGTTTGGTTGGTTGGTTTGTGTTTGTTGGGTTTTTTTTGTTTGTTTGTTTGGTGGGGTTTTTTTACAAAGCATTGTAGTTTTGTTCTCTTCAATACAAAATTCTAGATCCTCTTGGTCTGCAGGACAAACGCAACCTATAATAATTAGACTATCCTACGTCAAGGACCTACTGGAAGAAAAGTATTCGTCTGTCAGAAAATACGCATTTCATAGCATTATCTTTTAGTTTTGTGTCTATACCCTTACTCTGTTTCAGAACGGATACAGAGAAATCTATAAAGCAATTGTTTTAGAAAACAACATGGATCCTGTTTTTCTTGGAATAATGCTGTTGCACTTTTCCTTGCTTAGTCAGTCATTCAGAAGAGAGCATCTTTTAACTAGACTCTTATTAATACATTCTACAGTGTTTCTCTGATTGTTTCTCCCCATCTGTTTCTATTTCTGAATGGGTTTTTTTGTTATTTTCAGTAATTAAAAGAAGACAAACAATCTTTTTGCAAATTTAGGGTATGTTTGTTCCTAATGTACCAACAACTTGATGAAATGTAATGTGACACATTTCCTCAGTTGCTATTTCCATAAGCAGAAAATCCATCCCTGGAGTGCATCAGACTTTTGAACAGTCTGAGCTCTGTACAAGAGCACAAATGCCAAGTTAAACACACTTCACAAAAGAAGTACTTTTCTGTCTGTTACAGAGGGGAGGCAGGGAAAGGATTATATATGTCTTTACTTCATATCACATATTTAAACTTTCTCTGTTTACCTTTTCCCAATTCCAGTGCAGAATCCAAAGAGATGAATTTTTCAGGTTAGTTTTGTGGGGCTTTTTTTAAGGCATGTTTTCTTTGATTTTTTTTTTTTTCCTGTGCAGCTTTGCCATAGTTTTTCTATGCTTTTTTTTTTTTGAAAAGGGAACAATCATTGGGAATTAAAATTTATGAAGCAATCCCAGTCTAGCAGTATCTCTCTACAAAGGAACCTGGCTTTAAAAGTTTTCCTAGAAAAACAAGGAGAAGGGAACTGAAAAAGAGCAAAAGAAATATGAAAGGCCATTATGGCCTTTATCTTAACCAACCTTTTCTTTGTGGTTCACTATTTATCCTGGGGTTTTAAATGTAATTTAACCACTTCTCTAAATACATGTTTGTAAAACTGGTTCGATACACGCATGCACACAGAACAACTTATGGGGGAGTTTGGTGAGATTTAATGGGTCTTGCACTGTATCTAAATGAGCAATATCATAGCGCCGTGAAAAATATTGTCCTAGGATACGTAAATAGGAGTGTAACCTGAAAATCAAGTGATATATTGTAGAAATTTTACCTGGATCATTGTGTTTATGTTTAGGTGCTCTACTTCAAGGAGGACAAACTAAAGACAAAGCAGTGAAAATGAGCAGAGGTCTATCAGAATACTGAGTGGGTCACAAGAAGGCTAGTTAGCTTTGAGAAGGCTATGGGAGGAGGATGCAACAGTGTTCCTCTATGTTAATAGCTGCTTCAGAGGGAGCAAGAATAGTCTGTATACTAGATGGAAGGGAAGAGAACAGATTTCATTGCAGCAAAGATGAGTTATTCTAGAATAGGCAATAAGAGCACTTGCAAGAACTTTAAAAACAATAAAACCATAAACAACAAAACCTTGCCACCACTTGGTCCGATGCCCTAAAGAGTGAGATCTTTAAGAACAGATTAAATAAATATCTACCAAGAATTGTATGAGATTAATTGATCCATTGGTGGTCCAAACAGTGGGTTTGATTCTGTTCTGGGGTTCCTTTCACATTCATGTTTTTTTTTCATATATAAATTTTTAGTACAAAACATAGCTTTTTAAATAGGGAAATAAAAGTTAGATTGGGGCACGTGAACTGGTGCTGAAAAAAAAAAAATCACCTAAGAGTTAAGGGGAACTTGGTTTTAGTTAGTCATGTGTTTTCAGTGTTTGACTTTCATGAATCTGTGAATTAGTGAATTTTAATAGAATAAATGTTTACAGGAAATAAAATTTATAATTTCCTCCAGAGCTCTTCCAGAAATCAAATCTTGAATTTACATGCATATTATATGTATTTGCAGCAAATAAACAGAGTAAAATCAGTGGCCTGATAATTTTTTCTGACCAATAACCAGTAAAACACATCTTGAAATTTGGCTTTCAAATAAGCATAATCACTTATTTCTAAATTATCCACAAATAAAAACTATAAAAGAGAAGGAAATTATAATAGTGTCTGAAAGGGTCTATTTATTTAATGATCAGGAAGAAGCCAGATTATCAGATAAAATGGTGCATTCTGCTGTGAAGTATCTATCTAGTATTTGGGAATGATTATTTTCTTTTGGAAAGCTAATTCCATTGAATAGTGAGGACCAACAAAATATACTGACAAATAGGATCTAAAGAACAATTGAAAGGACATGAGCAAAGTCTCAATCTTAGTAAAGTGCTTTTCTCTCTAAGTATTCATGCACACATGCACATCCACACACAGTGTGTATTTAAATAACAATGTGCAGTGTTCAGAATTGGTTTTTCTTCCAGTTTTCCATAACTCTTTATCCAGTGACTGAGCCAGGTTTGCATGAGCCAGCAATGTGTGCTTGCAGCCCAGCAGGACAATCGTATCTTTGGTTGCATCAAAAGGAGCATGGGCAGCAGGTCGAGGGAGGTGATTCTGCCCCTCTGCTCTGCTCTGGTGAGACCCCACCTGGAGTCCTGCGTCCAGCTCTGGAGCCTCCATTACAAGAAAGACATGGACCTGTTGGAGAGGGGCCAGAGGAGACCACAAAAATGGTCAGAAGGCTGGAACAGCTCTGCTGTGAGGACAGGCTGAGATAGTTGGGGTTATTCAGCTTGGAGAAGACTCTGGGGAGACCTTATTGCGGCCTTTCTGTACTTAAAAGGGGCCTGTAAGAGAGATGAGGACAGACTTTTTAGCAAGACCTGTTACAATACGACAAGTGGTAATGGTTTTAAACTAAAGCAAGGGAGATTCAGCTTAGACATGAGGAAGAAAGTTTTTACAACGAGGGTTGTAAAACAGTGGCCCAGGTTGCCCAAAAAGGTGGTAGATGCCCCATCCCTGGCAACATTGAAGGCCAGGCTGGACAGGGCTCTGAGCAACCTGATCTAGTTGAAGATGCCCCTGCTCGTTGCAGGGGGGGTGGACTAGATGACCTTTAAAGGTTCCTTCCAACACAAACTGTTCTATGATTCTATGATTTCATGAAGATGGTGGCTGCTGAATACTGAACCTGCACTGTGAACAGTCCCTGTCTTATGGATGTGAAATTACTGCTTTGCGTATTTGCTGATCTCTGCAAGATGTGAACCTCTGCTTTCTTACAAATATTTTATGCTGTTGGATATATTGAACTCTTTCTTCACAGACTATCCATACTGCAGTATTGCATGCTGTTATGAGTAGTAGCAAATAGCCAGACAGTTTTTACTTGTAACTATCCCAATGTTATAGCAGATTTTCTTACATTTGAGTTACCTTGAAAATGCAGCATTTTTAACTTTTCTAATTGAATTTTTTGCTGGTTATCAAAACAGTAAATTTCTATGTACTGGACAAAGTAAATCAACATCTAGAGAATTAAGTCGAATGCTTGAATCAAGTCCCTGCAGTATCTCACAAGAGCAAAGCATGTAACTAGGGAATGCAGAAAAAATATACATTTTGTTCAACAATGGCTGCAAATGTGGCAGGCTTCACTCAGTGTCCAAGTCTTGTCTAACAGGTCAGTGTTGTATAAAATATGACTCTTGAAAAAATCTCTTAATGATGTTGTTTGGCTGGTGCTTTATGAAACTTCAATCAGATATCAGTACCATGTTCCTTTAATCACATTTTTTTTTCGTTTGTTTGGTTCTTAAGAATGTCAGAACCATTGCTTGGAGTTAGGTGGCTTATGCTCAGGCCAGTTTCAGAGATGCCTCATATTTTATTTTTTTGTGGACCTTCATGTCTTCCCAAGATGTGTAAGACAGCAGTGTAGTTATTAGTCTGCACCATTTCATCCTTGAATTCAGCAGTTCTACCTGTGATGATGATGCATCTGGAACATTTTTTTAACAAAATAGGTTAGTCGCAGTCTCTTTGTTACAAGCAAAAGGATAAACTTACCTGTCTTTGGCAGCAGCTTCACAACTGCCCTATGGAGGTGGCTGCAGTTTACATTGTTTCCTCTCAAAGTTGGGACAGTGTTGCTTTCATTAAATGACAGCTGTTTCTGGGACTCTAAATCAAGCTGAGACTTTTATTGTATTTGTATCCTTAGATGTTTGCAAATCCTCATGAATTTTGATGTAACTTTCAAAAAAATAATTGTTCACATTGTTCTGGTGCAAGAGATGTCAGCATCTGATAGCCTCTATATTGTTGATACTATTCTGTAACTTAACAGCGTAAGTAAAATCCCAGTCTGACCCTTCTGTCTGTTGGAGTAGGCATTTATTGTGTAGGGATGGTTTCCCGTGAAGAAAAGTAGTGGTTATGTCTCTAAACCAAACCTTTGAAGAAACCTTGGTGTTGTTCATTTCTACAGATGAGCCTGCTCATCTGTAGTTGTTGTCAGATATGCTGTGTTAGCAAGACTGTGTTTGACTACCTCTTAGGACAGCTTCAGAATGGCTTTGTCTTGTTCATACTGAACAAGACATCTGGAGTTGTCAGGCATCCCATTTATCCATAAGCCTTTGCATCAGTCACCAGCGAGTCCCTTTTAGCTTTTCCCTGGTTTGCCTGCAATATTCCCAGCCCTATAATGGAAGTAATGTGTAAGAGACAGAGACCTACTGTCTTTCAATGTCCATAGTCGTCCTCCTGCACCGACATGTTGCAATAGCTATCAAGATTTCAGGACAAGAGAAAAAGAGTGGAAAAATCCATACTAGACAGAACCAGGGAAAATAAGACCAGAATTGCATGAGAAAGCATCTTTATTTCTGAGTCTATAAGCATATGATTGTTGTGAACAACAACTGTATTTCAGCTGGTTTTTAATACCTGGAGAGCATAGCTAGCTAAGATTCTGCCACCAGGAAACTGACACTGCTGTGCTTTGACATTTTTTTAACATAGATTTGTGACATCTTTGAGACCGTAAAATCAGCCAGATGTGGGTTGTCAATGGTAGATTTTTTCCATTTTGGGGTGTGGGATCTATATTATGAACTGGAAAGACCTGGAGAAGCAACACAAATGTATCTGGACTGCGTCAGATTCTGGAAGCTATCCATGTGTTAGTCTTAATACTTTATGGCATAATAGCTGAATGCTGGTGGGTCTGCCAAGGTCACTGACTCATGGAGGTCTGTGAAGCTGTATCTCCACTAGTCTCTGGGCTTGTTGCCATCTAAAACATCCTGGGCTGATCCATCTTCTAGATTCAGAGTTTATTGAAACCATAGATGGGTATGCAGTCCCACATACTGCATGCAATACTAGGGTCTTACCACCAGCAGTGGCTCAGAGAGACCAGAGGTATCAATGATGGATGTATTCTGGGACACTAGTGCCTGCCTCCTGTTTCCCATTCCTGCTCCTTTGCAGCCACAGGCACAACCAGGCATCAAGATGGTTAATGTGTGCCACAAAACTCTATGCCCCCACACACTCTCTTTTTCCTTTGTGTTTTCCAGAGTCTTTCTGTATCTTTTCTGATATAGTAGTTCTTCTGTCTTTAGCTTTCCAATATAGTAGGCTTCAGTAAAGCCTTTGACACAGTCTCCCACAGCATCCTCACAGCTAAGTTGAGGAGGTGTGGTCTAGACAATAGAGTAGTGAGGTGGGTTGCAGACTGGCTTAAGGAGAGAAGCCAGAGAGTGGTAGTCAATGGTGCGGAGTCTAGTTGGAGGCCAGTATCTAGTGGAGTGCCTCAGGGTTCAGTACTGAGGCCAATATTATTCAACATATCCATTAACGATTTGGACGAGGGAATAGAGTGTACTATCAGCAAGTTTGCTGATGACACTAAGCTGGGAGGAGTGGCTGACACACCAGAAGGCTGTGCTGCCATCCAGCGGGACCTGGACAGGCTGGAGAGTTGGGCGGGGAATAACCTAATGAAATTTAACAAGGGAAAGTGTAGAGTCCTGCATCTGGGCAGGAACAACCCCAGGTTCCAGTATAGGTTGGGAAATTACATATTAGAGAGCAGTGTAGGGGAAAGGGACCTGGGGGTCCTGGTGGACAGCAGGATGACCATGAGCCAGCACTGTGCCCTTGTGGCCAGGAAGGCCAATGGCATCCTGGGGTGTATTACAAGGGGAGTGGTTAGTAGATCGAGAGAGGTCCTCCTTCCACTCTACTCTGCCCTGGTGAGACCACATCTGGAATATTGTGTCCAGTTCTGGGCCCCTCAGTTCCAGAAGGACAGGGAACTGCTGGAGAGGGTCCAGCACAGGGCAACGAAGATGATTAAGGGAGTGGAGCACCTCCCTTATGAAGAAAGGCTTAGGGAGCTGGGTCTCTTTAGTTTGGAGAAGAGGAGACTGAGAGGTGACCTTATTAATGTTTATAAATATATAAAGGGTGAGTGCCATGAGGATGAAGCCAGGCTCTTCTCGGTGGCAAACAGTGACAGGACAAGGGGTAATGGGATCAAGCTGGAACACAAGAGGTTTCACTTAAATTTGAGAAGAAACTTCTCAGTGAGGGTGACAGAACACTGGAACAGGCTGCCCAGGGAGGTTGTGGAGTCTCCTTCTCTGGAGACATTCAAAACCTGCCTGGACATGTTCCTGTGCGACCTCACCTAGGCATTCCTGCTCCAGCAGGGGGATTGGACTAGATGATCTTTTGAGGTCCCTTCCAATCCCAAACATACTGTGATACTGTGATAGCAGAGTTTTGTGTTTGTTCCTGATCAATGGCAATGATCAGTATTTGGTTAAAAAGGTTTGCAAACTTGCTCCCCTCCAGATGCTGGCTGCCTCTTACCTGTGCCTAACTAAGCAATGGAAACACATCACCCAACAATCTACCTGCATGTCCCAGCTTAGTGTTCCATGCCCAAGAGTGAGAGGTCACAACAGTGCATCCTATTCTGGAGTTCCCCACTATATTGTATGTGCAGGTGCAGACAAACACCATTGCTATAGTAGGGGGAATTCTGTTCGTAAGACTACGCGTGCTCCAGTACCAGCTCCACTGGCACATGTAAACCAGAAGAGAGGGCGTGTATCTGTACATACAGGATTCAGATTCTCTATGTAGAAAATATGCCTCCTTTCTTTTCATTGCACCTCTTGCCTCTCTCTCTTTTTTTTTTTTTTTTTTGTTGAGGCCATTTGAAGTCCCTTAGAAGTCACTCACATCAAAAACACTGCTTCTATGGGCTATGGCTTAGTTTATTCAGAGAGAGACAGAAAATAAGCACAAGCTGTTAACACAAAAGGGAAAACAAGAAGGTATTTGGTAGCACTGTTTTATGTCCTTATGTCTGTAGTAAAAAAAAAAATATGAGTCATCAAGTATTTTTGCTCTTTTAAGCCGTGAGTCAGGACTGTTGGCTTCATGCATCTTCACATTAGAAGGTGTCTGTATAAGCAAGTATACTGAAGAACCCTTCTATAAAATATGGAGGGGGAAAGAAAAAGGCTGTGGGGAGGAACCAAACAAAAAGAAAAAGCTGCGTTTCTGTACGGCCCTATGTTCTTTCATGAATTCCTGTGGCTGGGCCTTATCACCCGCCTTGCTACTAGGTGGCTGTCAGGCATCTGCTGCTGTTTCTGATGTCCTGTTGACCTATGCCTGACATGCATGATGCTCTGTGAGACTTTTCATAAAACTGCTTGGAGATTCAGTGAGTTGCCCCTCTTGTGCATTCA
This sequence comes from Columba livia, assembly GCF_036013475.1. Lineage (NCBI taxonomy): Eukaryota > Metazoa > Chordata > Aves > Columbiformes > Columbidae > Columba > Columba livia. Next base: position 132,077,468 of record NC_088602.1, read on the forward strand.
GCTGAAACAAGCAGGAACCACAAGATGCTCTTTTGCCTTGTTGGGAGTATTGGACTTGGTGGCTGTGAGGAGGTCTGGCTGTTCCAAAGGCAATGTGCCCTCTCCTGGGTGGTAGCAGGAGATCTTGTTCTCCATACCGCTAGGATTGGAGGTATTTAATTATTTTTTTAAAATTAGTCTGTCTTCAGCAGTCAAAAAACAGTTGTATATGGAAACTTGAGATAGTATCTCAAAAATAAGAGAAGTTTGCCTGCAGTGGGAAGACTGATTTCAAAGAGTTCTTGGGAGAGATTGCTTTGCTGGTATCCTTGATCTGCCATCAACGAGTAGGGCTGGCTCTCCAAGAGCTTAGTGGTTAGTACACTTTATTAGGACTAATCACATCAAAAGATATTTTTAAAGGCCTACAAAAACAATTCTTCTGTCATGGGAAGGAGTCAGGCCTGCAGTACTTAAGTGTCAGCCAGTAGATTTCCTCTGGGCATGGAAGAGACAAAGAAAGACAAGGCAATAAGGTATTTAAAAAAAAAAAAAAAAGGAGAAGTAAAAGAAGGGAAGATCAAGTACTAATGAGTACTCAAGATCCAGTTGTGGACTGTGAACTTATAGCACAAATATTACCCTTTTAAGCTTTTAACTGACTTATACCAAGACATCAGTATTTTAAGAGAAAAGGGTATTGTTTTCTTTCAACATTTTGGTTTGAGTCCTTTCTGGGCTTTTAAAATGCGTTTTTCTTGAATGACGAGGTTTTCCAAAACAGAAGCATATAAGTTTGTCTTCCAGTAGCAGAAAGTTCAGGAAAAGGCAAGTGTTAGCAGTAATCTAATGGCACAATACTGGTATCTAGGGAGCAATATCTACTTCCCACAATTTTGAAACCAAGACAGATGTTGCATGTTTCTGTAGACAAAATATGCTCACCTTTCTTTCTGTGCAGTCTCTGTAAATTCAGTAAGATTGCTCAGATGTAACTGCTAGCAGAGTATTGTCAAGGTTGTAGATTTTGTCTGCCTTAAAGGATAAAAGAAAGTGAAAATTTGGGACAGGAGAAAATTGAAACCAAGATTTTTGTTTCACAATCCAGACCTATAGGCTGAATCTAAAAAGCTTAAACTCTTTTAAGAAAAGATTGTGTCTCTGTGTACATGAGTATATATCCACATATACTTTGGTTTCACACATGTAACTATTGCTCTTGGAAATTATTGACTTGTCTTTTTAATATGGCTAGAGCCTTTGGCATTGAATGAGGCATATTTGAAAAATGAATTTTGATTCCAAGTTTTCAGTTGGCTTTTGGTTTTTATAATGAAATACAAAATACTCATAATTGCCTGTGAGCAAGATACTTTGAAATATCTTGAATTTTGAAATAGTGAGATGGATCACTACATAAGGAATGGTAGCAGTTGAGAATGCACAACAAAATATAGAAAAATACCACAGATTAAAAACCAGTGTTGAGAAGGGCGTGAAATATTTGTGCAGGTGTTTTCCAAGTCCACATCCACTTGTGCTTCTGTCAGACTGAGTTTAAACTCCTCCTTATTTTCTCCTCACTTCTTATTCTGGACTGGCCTGTACCTGCACTGGAACACTCAAATCTCCTCTATGAACCTTCAGCACCTGGAAGTAAAACTAAATTTGGATACTGAAATGAAGTTTTAGTTGTGTTTAAGTTGGGCTGAACAAAATAATGCTAACACTTGAAGAAGATGGTTTGAAATGCAGAGTGCTGAAGTAACTCCTGACATTCTAACGTTAAAATTTTAGCGGTTGGTACTGACAGACCAACTATAACTAGTAGTAATAACAATCATTTTATTTATTGGGCACCCTTCCATCGTTAATGTCCTGTTAGATGGCTCACAAAAGATATAATCTGCTGTTAATGTCCTCATAAAAGAAATAAAATATAAAGGCAGTTATATGCTTAATGGTTTATGCTTTTACTTTCATGTTGATGTAGCAGATTACAGTAAAAAGGCCAATTTTGCATCTTCATTGAAATTAATGGAGTTTCATCAACTTATCCTGCATCTGAAGCAGGTCCAGAATACTTTAATGCTTGTTCTTTAGGTTCAGTCAGCTGATGATGGAACATTCCTGATTGATTTGCAAGGTACCCTAACTGGATTAATTAGAAGAGAAAAATACAGTTTTCCCCTCTAAATTCTGCTTACTGCAAAACCCACTTGTTATAAAATGTCAGGTTAGGGAGACTCCTTTTCCCCATCTTCTGACTAAATTGCCATTTCTTGTGCTCATTCTTTCTCCTTTTATGTTGTTCATTAAAAATGTTACATTTTATGCCCGGTATTGTTCACAGTCTACAAGGTTTTTATCACTTAGATGAAAGCAATCTACTTGATGCACAGCTGGTCTCCAAAGTGATCTGATTGCTTTTGTGATAGGCCTTAGACACCTAATGCTGTGCAGAGCACTTTTAAGCTTTTTTTTTTTTTTGAATAACTAAATTAAAGTACTCGCAGATGAGCTTGTTTTATAACAACATATCTGAAAAAGATTTTCAGATTTATGGCCAGTCTCTGCTGTGCTTTCTAACATTTATGGAGCATCGTGGTCATTGAGTAGTCCCACTGATTTCTTGAGGAACGAGATACAACTCAGCTTGAACATGACTTCCTTTTTTCTCATTTTTCTGGTGGAGTGGGAGAAGGGAGGAAAGCATCTCACCTCTGGAGAGGAATCAGTGCTGTAAATCTTAAGAGGAAATAAATGCCTGTCTCATAGCGTGGACTTTGGATGCTTAGCTACTTATGAGGTCTAAAAATTGTTTTTGGGCCTCCACACTGGATGTTGGATAGCTAGGCCCACGGGCTACTGTGAATCCTGTTCTAAGGACCCTCATGTTGTCCATGTGTCTGAGACACTGGCTGCTCCAGTCCTAGCTCAGGATTTCTGTGGGTGACTGGGCACCTCACTAGTAGGCATTGGAGTATGATGCCTAAGTTTTCTTTGCCCCCAAAAAGAGACTGGTGGCATCGTGCTTCTCACTAGTGTGATTCTGCTTTTACTGTACATAATCTAATTGCTTCTAAACCACAAAAATATCTTACTGTAAAAAGGTACTACTTTTGCCTTATCACCCAACATATTTTGATATAGTCTCAGTTTATAAAGTGAACAGAAGGTTTCTAAACAAACCTCTTATATTGTTTAATGCACATACTGAGACCATTTAACAGCTTTTCTTCTTGTTATTGAAGGTGTGGTTGTGTGGTTTTTTTTGTTTGTTTGTTTGTTTTTGTTGTTGTTGTTGTTTTTGTTGTTTTTTCAAAGCTGCCAGCGTGCTTCCAGATGGTATCATACATGGCTGGTAACAGTCAATTGGTACCAAATATACTTTCATCCACACTTCCCTAGGAATACATTACCTACCTGGCTTTTGTCCCAAGATAATCAAATAGTTGCAAATCCTAGGTTATTAGACTTCATCAAATTCTGGTTAAAGTTAGCTCTGGTCGCTCCATAGCCAAGACAAATTCATCAGACATTTTGCTCATAGGAAATGTAAATCCCATTTAGATTTGATTCATTTTTTCAAAATTTTTAAACCTATTTACTCCAACAAGAAATGTGGCATCCTTTGTGGTCTTGGAACTCTTTTCTGTTGTTTCTTAAGCACTCTCTGGCTTTGTCCACACTTCATTAAAGGCATGTAGTGGCTCAAGAGGATTAGGATAACTCAAACCCAGCATTTCTACTCCCAGAGGAAATTAATTTCTTGAAAAGAAAGCTGTGTGGGTTTTTTTCTTGCTTTATTTCTTAAACTGCCTGTAGCTCTGTCATAATTTCAGACAGTGTTTAAGGACCCGAAGCAAAGCCTAGTATATTAAAATATTTGATTATGACTCTCCCTGATATAGTCTTATATCAGCCTAATTACGGCATCTTTAGGCTTCCTAAATCTTCTCTACAGTAGCAATGCCTACTGCTCTAGCTATTGCTGCAGGTGTACCAAATCTTAAAAGACTATGAAATTTTGCATTGCTATGCATGACACAAGATAACAGTTCAGCTTCTTCTCCAACCACTTTGCATATAATTGGCTACCTAAAGCTCTAGTAGTGAAAGATCTTGTAGTACGGACTTCTGTTGTGGTTCCCTCTTCCACTTCTTTCTCTGTTCTCCAGCAAGAAATACTTAAAAGATATCAGAAGTTCTTTAATGACTTGCAATTTTCATGAGTAGAGATGCTGCACCCAAAAAGTGAATTTTCATGACCTAGCATGGCCTATTATAAGAAAAGAGCCATTGGACTGTATCTTAAAACAAAGTGGCTATAGATATAGAAGTGAAGGCAAGGCTGGAAATAAGGAGGAAGTACTACATGCAGGTTTTGGCAGTGTTCTTGGAAGTATATATGTCCAGAAATCTGCAGAGCTTACATTCCGTTAGTCAGCAGCCGGCAGTCCTCAGATCTGGAGTGTTATGAATGTGAGGTCCCAGCTCAGCCTGGCAGTGGGGCATGCCCATCATGTGCAGACCCATGATCAGCAGTGGTCTAGGCTAACATCTTTTAGTTTACACTGGAGTGGCCTGTGCTCGCATAGGCAAGAGTGGCAGTAGCTTTGCTGTGCAGCAGGTAACTTTTTGAGGCTTGGTGGTTCATAATCTGGTTTTATGCCATGCAGAACTCCCCATTTTATAATTTTCATGAACCTGAAAGAAGATTCTTTTCCTCTAATCAGGAGAAGAAGCCTGACTGTTCCCTGTGTAATCATACTGCAAACAACTGTGGGTAATTGTTCTTTATTTTCTTTTGTTCTTTATTTCATTTTGGTCCTCACCACTAATGTGTTAGACAGCACTGTAAAAGATAGTAATCAAATAAAGGAAGATATACTAATGTTGCATTAAGAGGGTTAATTCAGCAGAAGTTAAGCTCCCTTGCGTTCTAGCTTGTCCTCAGTACTTCACTTGGGGGCAGCTGAGCTGAACTCGTGACTGATGCCCAATTATATCAAATGACCCCACTCAGTACTATAAGTCTGATTGTGCTCAACAGCCAGTCCAGCATTGAATTCACATGATTATGGATTCACTAATAGTGCAGGGTCGGGTCGTGGTCATTGAGTTTACATGCTTGCACAAATTCACAAATATTATAATATATACTATAATGAGCACATGCAATGAGAAATTCTCATTACTGGATCCACAAATAATGAGGTTTAATAAAGCAATAGACACAACTTATTTTAGATTGCTGTTGAAAAAAATACACTTTAGTTGCAAAAATACACTTTATTTGCAAGAAGCACTCATTGGTACCAAATATATAGATACTGTAAGATGACTACATAGCACTAGTAATGTGATTATAAATATAAGCTTGAGGTCTAAGTGTCCTGGGCAAACACTTGGTATAACCAAGTGTGCAAATCTTACCCAAAAGCATCCTTTTGTGGGGAGAAGATCAGCACAGCCGTTGACTGATCCCAGAAGTCTGCAGTGCTGTTTCCTTGACTTCTCAGTGATGGTGTCTTCCCTAACTTTCCCTTATTTTTAGGGCACTTTATACTATTTTATATGTTTCGGTGGAGCTTGAGGGAGTCTAGTAATACATACATAGAATTGTCTTGGTTGGAAGAGACCCTCGTGATCATACAGTCCAACCATAAGCTAACTTCAGCATTAAAACATGTCCCTAAGAACCTCATCTAAACGCCCTTTAAACTCCTCCAGGGATGGTGACTCAACCACTTCCGCGGGCAGCCTGTTCCAGTGCCTGACAAACCTTTCTGTGAAGACTTTTACACTAATACCCAATCTAAACCTCCCCTGGTGCAACTTAAGGTCATTTCCTCTTGCCCTATCAACTTGCTACTTGAGAGAACAGACCAACACCCTCCATGCTACAACCTCCTTTCAGGTACTTATAGACAGTGATAAGGTCTCCCTCGAGCCTTCTTTTCTCCAGGCTAAACAGCCCCAGTTCCCTCAGCCGCTTCTCATCAGACTTGTGCTCCAGACGCATCACCAGCTTCATCACCCTCCTCTGAAGTTTCTCTAGTACCTCAATATCTTTCTATGATGAGGGGCCCAAAACTGAACACAGTATTCAAGGTGGGGCCTCCCCAGTGCCGAGTACAGTGGCACAATCACTTCTGTAGTCCTGCTGACCACACTATTCCTGATACAAGCCAGGATGTTTTTGTTATTGATTGCTGTAAAGACTCGCTTTGATTTTTAAGGTAAAAACTTCACAGTGCATGCTCAAGGGAGCATAGCGGTGTGATGGAGGTGTGTATCCTTACGGACAGAGGTGTGTTTTGGTGTTATAATGAGATTATAATGAGCAAAGTTTATCCACAGAACAAGTTTCAACACATCTACTAGCTCAGCAACTAGAATTTTGGATGGAATGGAACATTTATCTTTTTTAATTGACACCAGCTAGGTGCATGGTACCATCTGGTTCCTGTACCTGCTTTGCACCCAGAGCCTGCCCACGGTGCCTCCACATGGCTCAGTCCCCTGTACTCCTTAGTGCCAGCACACTGGGATCGCCCCATGCACTGCTATCCAAGAATGATGGGCAGGTTTTGCGGGAGGGGAACCATGCAAAGCAGATTTCTTACCCATTGCGCAGCTGCCTTATGTGCTGAAGATGTAGATATAACTTTATTCTCAATAAGCATATTCTCAATAACAATTTGTTTCAACAATTTGCCCCCTCAGTAATTATTCCGCAACTAAACATTGCAGTTAGTTTTGCTTTTCAAATAAGAACTTCAGACTGAACTTTGGTTGTACAAGTTCACGTTCATCTTATTCCCGAGAATTCCCTTATGTCAAAGTTACCAGTACAGACTTTTTGGGTTGGAATACTAGTGTATCTGGGAACAGAAACCTTGATTGAGTTCTGTAATGACACATTTTTAGAAGCTTATACAGAATAGATAAAAGCTGAGCTTAATAAATACTGAGGTTAGACTTGAGACTCAGCTCATGAGATAATGAAGCTGTGCAACCTTTTCTTGTAAAACTTCAGACAGCACTAGGAAGCATCATGTCTGAGCATGAAAGTGAAAATTTCATGGTTTTGTTGCCAAATAAACTATATTTTATGCGAAATCTTTTAATCATTAGGGCTATTACTCATCAGGCAGAACCTAGAGTAAGATGCAAGCATTTATAATACTTTTTTTTTTTAATGCAAGTCCTTCAATTTTGATAAACCTACTCCTTGAACTTTCTTATCACATATATGTACACATACATATCTTCCATATCTGAGAAGAGGACTTGAGTTCAGCATTCTTTTTTTCACATCACTTTATGGTAACTGCTTCCCACCCGTGCCCCAGACACCACCATAAAGGAAATGTTTCATAATTCATTCAGGATGTATGTGAATTTTCTTGCAGTTTCTCGTGCTGCTGCATTTGTTTTTGTTTCGTTTTGTTTTGTTTTTAATACATCTCTCTTGGGAGAATTTCTAAGTAGAAGTCAGAAAAATGCCCTGGTCTATGGGGTACCTACTCAGCAAGGGTGGTGTGCGAGTCCATTTTACCTCATGCTCCCTATTTATTACAAAAAAAATGCGTATTGTAAAAAAAAAAAAAAAGGCAGCTTGCATTCAGTAGCATTTTCATTAAGGATGGTTAACAGCTCTATAACTGTTCAGCTGTTGCCAATAGCATTTTCATATTACACCTTCTGGGGGTTACTATCTTGCTATTTAAAAATAAATAGACTGATATATAGGCAGACACACCAAAAAGAGGTAGTATTGCTGACAACTCCACTATAACTTTCAGATGGTTAACATAAAACTCCACCACTAAATCTCTCAGGGTAAACTATGCAGAGATAGAAAAGCCCCAAGGTATTAAGAATGATTTTGATATAAATTCCAATTTTATTTTATGACCATTTTACAGCTGCTTCTAGATATCTTGTCTCGTAAACTACAAGGTACAAGGCAAATGTTACCTCTTTTTTTTTTTCTGCAGGGTTTCAGACAGTTGGTTTATTGTGACATGTTAGCAGCCTTTTCTCTGCACTGCACATTCATAAGAATGAATTTTAATGAGACTAAGCTAGCAGAAGACCCATAAAGAAGATGCGATTATGTTTTAAGTATTCATAAAAAAAGTTACATTAAATTTACACATTTTGATTTTGTCTGTGACAGTCGAAAGAAATAGACAGAGAGCATGTGAGGCTGTATAAATCCATACACTTGAAATGACTTTATTGTATGGCCTGCATGTCCAGAAAACATTTCTTCATACAAATAGGAAAGCTTTTTGCTGGGGAAGGCCAGATGGGAGGAAAAAGATAATGCAGGAAGCCGCTGACCAGTTCCAGAGGACTAACTCCTGTCAGCATCACTGCTGAATGACATCACTCATGCACATACGGTTATCAGATAAAACCTTTACTTGTTCACTGAACAGGAATAACAAGTAGGGGCGGGAAAAAAAAAAAAAGTTGTTGGTGTCCTTATTTTAGACCCCACAAGGAAATTTTAGCCCCATAAAAGGAAGGCTGCTTTAGCAATGTATGGAACAATTCCTGAAATCTGGGGCAGTCCCTGTCACAAGTGGGGTCACCATATGCAAACTGAAGTGATACTTTCATACATTAGCAATGTTTAAAAATTTAAAAAAAAAAAAAAAAAATCCATGAACAATGATGACTTAGTCATGCAAATGTCAAATTCTGTATGAATTACATATAATGAATGAGTCGTAATTTTTCCAAACTAGTATTTTATTCTTACAAACTAATGTTGCTAAAAATATTGCCCCCTCCTCCACTCCCCTTTTTGTTGTCAGAAATTGCTTAAAATAAAAATTTGATTGGGAAACTTTCAGTATTGTGATGGAACTTGGTTTAAAAGTTTAAACTCTTTTGTCTTGTATTACTAATAGTGAAATTCTAGGTTGCCTGGGTTTCCTCTCTGGCATATCTTTTTACAGCAAAGTTTGACAGTGTTACCTGATGCCCATCAGAATAGGGAAAAATATTATTGTATAAAGCAAATAATAAATGAATAAAAATTTCTACTACTTAGAAGGAAAAAAGTGTTCCTGCTTGATAAGAAATATTCTCACTCTCACTGTCAGAATGGTAATGCTACGAGATTTTTGATTGCCATGGTGAATTATAGTTCCACTAAGCAACAGAAGATAACTTCTCTTCTTCAGATAAAGATATAGATAATTGACCTTTCATCATTCTATGCAAACAGGCTAGTAAACATTAAAAATTATTAAGTAAACATCGGATACAAGCTTTGTGAAAAAGCTAACAGCATACTCAGTTATTCTTAGATTCCAGGCTGATGGCCAGGACCCTTGATGTACAGAGAGAAAACAATTTTAATTGTACTAATGTAATTTGGTAATGTCTAATATCTGTCTTCTCCTGTCCTAGCTGATACCATCCCCTACCAGTGTGTTTAAAATACCTGTGATATATCTTCCCCTCTTCAACACCTCCAAAAATGGCTTGATTAAAATTAAACTTCTTGTGCAGTTTTAGATGCCTTTTATTCCATATTGGAATTGGAAGTAATGTATTGTTAAGAATATCAAAAGTAAACATTTCATATTTTCTAATATTTTTCCACTTTGCTTGTCACAGGACTAAGATGAATAAACTTCAGACTTATATAAAAAAAAGAAACAGCTGACTAAAAATGCATTGTTTGGGAAACTGAATTAGTTGTTGAAATTTTTGTTTGCCATTTGAGTAATGGCATTTGTTTCCTTGCTAGTCTGCCACAGATAGTTTCTCAGACATATACTATGACTCTTATGAAGTCCACTGGAATGAAAGGAGACCCACTAGAAGTTTCTGCTCTGATTTAGTTTTCATAGAATATGTCAGTGGGAATATGGACCTTTTTAAATCCAGCTTCTTCTTTTATAGCAGTTTTATTCAACTATTTAATTCTGTCACAATCAGAATACAGAAATTCTGCCTAATATTTTTTCTTTCATTCTCTATTTAGCCATAACAGGATTTGTATTTGATGTTTATGTCTTTAAAAAAAACAAAAACAAAAACAAAAACAAAAACAAACACTTGGTACCTAATTTCTGTTCAAATCGCTTTTAAGATAGCCAAAAAAACCCTTAACCCCTAATCAGTTCATCTCGTTATTCAGAGCCACATCATGCTGTGAACAACCCTAAGTTTGTAATGTATGCTAAAAACTCTCATTTGTGAATTTGAGACTGAAAGCCCAATAGCACAGGACTATTTGATATGGAAGTACTTCAGTTCAACCTTGTTCAGTCTTTCTTGTGATTCAGTCAGAGAGAGCGGTCGATGATTTCCGGTCCGTCAGTTTATCGTGTTTGAAGTGGGAGCCTATTAGCCCATTAGCAGCCCTAAGCAGCAGTTTTCCCAGTCAAGTGTGTATGCCTGCTCCTCCATGCTGAAGGTCTTCATGATACCCCAAAAGATTTTTTTTCCAAGCTAAGCATGTATTTGTTCATAGACTGGACATAAGATGAACAAACAGTTATGCTTCTAAGTCTGTGAGATCTTCCTCCCTTGAGCCCTATTAATGATTTTCAATTTTTAGTATAGGTTTAATTTTTTATAAGTACAGATTAGGTCAGCATAAATATAGTAATCAATGTTACATTATGGAAAGTTCCAGCTAGTTTTATTCTGAAAGAATTGAGAGACCTTAGAGACAGACCTTTTAATGACTGGGTACAAAGTTGGGGTTTCACTTTACACTAAAATTTAGTTGTCCCCTGCCAATCTGAGTGTCTAGGTGCTAGATGCACAATTATCTCATGTGTAAGTATCTGTTTTAGAAAACTTAATCTTGTATTTTGAAAACGCTTAGCTGTGGTTTGATTAAGGATGTTCTCGTATGTAGTCTTTCTAGAACTTATGTAGTTGCTGCACAACAGCTAGTCTAAAAAATACATTTAACATAAATTTGATATTACTTTGCTAGAAATAACACTTTACATAACGGTGTAACAGAAGCAATGATAGAGTTTTCAACAGTAAGTAGTTGAAGTATAGTCTGGTTATATCTCAGATATCAAAATATTTTGGAAAAATGCTTCTATTATATGTTGCATTCTCCCTTTTCACAGAAAAAAAAATCAATGAAGTACATGACATCATAGTAAACGGTTAATGATGTGTAAATCATTAATTTTCCACTGACTATCAAACAAGAAAAGCAACTGAGCAATATTCATCATTGCAATAAAACAAATTAAATCGTATGTTTCCAAATGTGCTTTATCCCAAATAGCAGGAGCGTGTGAAATGATTCAACACAGGAAGGGAATGTTTAGTGCTTTTGCCTCAGGCTCATGTGCCACCGATAGCATCCACCTAAATTAATGTTGTTAAGCAGCACAGACTCCTGAAGGGACTCCTACTTGGGTTTAGAGAGTGGTTTATTTTGGTTACTGTTTTTTCTGTTTATAGTCAGTTTAAGAGGAGCTGAAATCTACTTTTTGTGAATTGGGAGAAGATTGTTTGTACTGGAATCTGTTTCCATTGGTTTAACCAAGCAAGGTTATAATCTCAGCTGAATATCCAGCTGAGAGAGGTAAAGATCACAAGGTAGACAAGGGACGATCTTCCCCCTACACAGGTCTTCAGAAAGTGAGACCTCAGCACAGGCTTCTCAGCTACCGTGCAGTAGCAGAACATCCCTCAGGTTCTGGGACCCCACACATGAAACAGCCTTGTGGTGAGTCCAGCAAGTGTGTGAGGCAACTGTGGTCTGTATCTTTAGTGGAGGGAGAGACAAAGCTCAGCAGGAGCAAACTCCTTCTTCAGCTGTCATACATCACCTCTGTGTCATATATCACCAGGTACCACCCTCCTGACACAGGGTACACACACCTCATCACAGGATAACTGCTCACTGCTGTATGCTGATGGGCTGTTTCTTAGGAAACTGCTGTGGTGGCACTGCATCCCTCAAAAAGTCTTTGGTCAGATCTTGCTTCTCTGCATTTCATAAATTCGTGAACAACTTTGTGTCTGTGCTGTGTTTAGCATGGTATTTGTATTTTGCTGAATTGGATGTTCGATTGTTGTGCACATCTCTTCACATGTTGTCTTCATCTTGACCAAGAACAGCAAGTTGAGTGTGTTACCTTAAGTCACTAGTGGATACTGCTATTCTTTTTGCTGTAATTGATGAATAAGTAGGAGCTTTTTTTTTCAAGTGCACTAAATCTCACAAATACCCAAAGCATTAAAATATCAATATTTCTTTTCCCTGCAAAACCAAACTTAAGTGCAGAAGATTTCAGGTTAGCAATTAGAAGTTTATTTAGCCTACTCAGTTTTCTAACCGTTTTTTTTCCAGTTTTCATTATGAAAAAAAATTCCAGAAAGTAACAAAATTTTGACATAGATGCACAAGTTAGTGCTGTAGATTGCAAGGATTAATTTTTGTATGTTTCCATGGGAATTTGGAACAAAAAGGAGAAAGCTAAGAAAAACTTTGATATTTAATCTAATAAGATCCAGAAAGGAATGGAAGATAGTGATTTATCCAAAGATGTTCAGAACAAGGTCAAAAATGTTTTATAACTATACTATAAAGTAGAAAGTATCAAGTCAGACTTTGTCACTGTATCTAAATGCATATTCCTAGTTTATTTTCATATGTATGGGTACAAGACTTCCTTGTTATTGCAAGGATATATCATCGTATAGGTCGCCTTTCATATCACTATTTTATTTGTATTATCACATAGAATTATCTGTATGCCTGTTTGCGTGTAAGCACATCTTATTATATAAGGATGGAAATTGTCTTGATTTCTGGTGCTCTTATTAAATAAATAACATATATGTATTTGTAACAATACATACATATATATGTAACACAATAATTCTGACCTTACTTTTTATCTTCCTTATCTTTGCTGCTTTCTAACTGAACTACAGGAAGACAGGAAGGAAATTTTTATCAATCCCACAGTGTTGTAGTGAATGAAACTGTAATCTGCCTTTAATGATATATAAAAAGAAATTAAGAGTGTCTATCTGGTGTGGTTTTGCAGTTTGTTGTTTTTTCGTTGTGGTGGTGGAGGTGTTGTTGTGGTGTTGCGTTTTTGTTGTGGTTTTGTTGTTTGGCTTTGATGTTTTGTTGTTTTGTTTGTTTGGGGTTTTTTTTGTGGTGGTGGTTGTTTTTTTGTTTGTTTGTTTGGGTTTTTTTGTGTGTGTGGTTTGGTTTTAATTTTTAAGTCCCATTCTTCTTATTTGATGATCAGCCTAGATCCTGAATTTGAGAGTAAGTGGGGAAAAGCTTGCAATACCTGGTAGCATTCAAGTATACGTATCATTATGAAATTAGTGTGTACAATAGAGCTAATACACAGATTTTCTTAATGATGCTCAGTCCAAATGTGCATAATGGATTTTTCTGAAGAAATGCCAGTTCATAGGTTGTGTGTGTATCTTAGGTTTACCTAGTATGTCTCCACACTATATCAAATATTAAATTTGGGCTTGTCCATAAAGTAAACCTTTCAAAATAGTTTTGGGTGTACAATTCAAAGCAGACGAATGGAATGCTGTTCTGGTTTTGATCCTAGGGAAATTTAGAACCTGTTTCTCTATTTGTGTTTTTAGTAGTTTCAATAATCTGTAGAAATATAATTAACTTTTTCCTAATAAGCAAAAAAGACTGGAAAAATTATATGCAGTGGTCTGTGATGGTATGGTTGTTGGTAAGAGGCAATTTTTGCTTTTAATTGCTTTATTCTGTTTTTAACTTTTGCATTGCAATCAGTTTCATTTTACAGAGTCACTCCCCAATACCGACTATATATTTCAGTCAGTGTAATTACAAATAATTCAAAAATTATGAATGTTACAATTAAAAATATCTGCTTCCTTATGAATTTGTAGCACTGCATTGGATAAAGCTAAAGGTGTTCTCTTTAATTCTTGCTTAACTGTTGCTTCTCATCACTGTATCTGTAGTGGATTTGTTTTCTAAAGTTAAACTATATATCATTGTCACTGTAATATGCTTGAAGTATACCCCACTAGCCTGTTACACAAACCATCACACCACCTTGCTGTGGGAAACTGCAGCGGGTCTGTGGAATCCTTGACAGAAAATATGAGAGTAGAGATCAGCCTTGAGATATTAAGATTTGCCCTTGAGAAGGATGGGAGTAAAGGAGTATCCGGAGAGAGGAGAGATATACCCGTGAGAGAGAAAGGGATAGAAGAATAACATGGATGATAGAAAAATTAACCAATGAGATGTTAGTGCTCTAACTTGTAACCAATAGTGAAAAGACACATGAACTGGTAGAATTGTATAAAAATGCACTTGTAGCAATAAATGGCATCTATTACTTTCATCTTGAAAGAACTTGGTCCATGTCGTTTGTCCGTCTCAACCGCGACACCTTGCACTGTCATACAATGGATGTGCTCAGAAAATCAGTATTAACTATAGTGGGCAGTTAGAGTTACAGTTATGCAATACCATCACATAACTAGGAAAGCATGACCCAGTACCTTAATACAGATGAAATAAATGTGTAGAGTCCCCCTATGACCACACTAATTGTGTAGTTATCACTGCTTACTGGTACAGATAATAATAAATCAAGCTATTATTTTCAACCTAGAGGAACAAGTAAACAGGAAACAGAAGAACAACACTTAACGCTAATTAAATTTATAGAAAGTAAACAAATCATGCAGGAACAAATACATTTATAGATTTTAATGCCAGGAAAAGAACACAGTTGCTTCATAGGATGGCTGATAGTATAAATAATATACAGAAATATTTCTAAAATTATTCTTTGATTTTCTTTGCTAAATACAAGTTGAAGTAAGGTTTTAAGCTTGGATGATGTGGACTACGAGACTTAAGCCTGTTCACACCAGCTAAGAGCCCATCCCATGAAGTCTGAGTGAGATGCATTGCTATCAGAGCACATGTCAAAGACTAGTAGCTGTCATCTGCAAAACTGAAATTTGTATATTCCATGCACTTTGATAGAAGAACCATTCTGGATTCTAGTAGTGATAATAAATGTTGTCATTAAGATTAGATAAATTTTTAAGATAAAGTGATTTGTCTGATGAAGTGAAGATATTAATTGAAGAATTCATTAAGAACCCATTTTCTAGTTATATTCAGTTATAACTGAACTACTTCACATAAAATTGAATCGTTGCATGCAGCATCCTTAGAAACAGCTTTTATTAGTTAATTCTGGTAAAATCAACAAGGTAAAAACTGAAGTCACAAAGTGGGTGTCGTGTGGCACTAGGTTCTGGTGGTGGAATCAAGTGGGATCTCCTGAGTCTACACTGTTCCTTCCAAGGTGACATGGAGATGGAACTGCTGTTTGCTGCACTGTTGTTGACAATCCTTCACTGTTCTAAAAAGTTATTTATTCCAGTTAATGACTTCTGCCTGTTGAAAATTAAGTCTCTATTCCTCTTTCTTCTTATTACTCCGTGGAAAAACACAGGCATGAAAATGATCCAAAAGTACTTTGTTCAAGAAGAAAGCATTAGAGATGTGAAGGAATCACTATCTCTTCGGTTTGGTTTTGTTTTGTTTTTTATTTTTCAAGTAGTGCCAAGGTGGGTTTCTTTTTGTTGTTTTTAAGTAAGCTATATTCATGTTTACAAGATTCCACATTCACCTTTTTGGCTTATCATGTCAGGAGCAGTGCTGGTCCATAGCACTACATTTGCAGGTGTGTTCTCAGAAGGGAAAATGGGTGGCTGGGCCCAGTTATCCCTCTACATCTGATCACCTTAACTCTAAATAAAATGTTTGATTATTAATCTTTGAAGCTTCCAAGGCCTGAAAGATGGTGTAGCAAATAATGAAATAAAAAATGTGGGGTTTTCATTATGAGTCAGTAAATCACACTCAGTAGCACCTGTTTTTTTCTGAGTGAAGAGAGAGAGAGCAGTAGATAGGAAAGAGAAACAGGGAAAAAAAATGATATATCCTACCTTGCCCTAGCGTCTTGTCAAGAAAAGATCCTTATGTTCTCTCTTGTTCAGAATAGACAATTATGAGCCCTATTTTTAATGCCCAGTTCACAGCAGCAGAGCACCAGGTAGTTATTTCTAGCATCTGTTTGTCATAAAGTAGGGTATACCCTAAAGAGACACTCTTCATAAACACTGAGCACCAGAAATACTGTTCATATTAAATTGGACCACATGAATAATACAGAAGTCATGAATTTAAATTATTACTGGCATTTGGAGAAAATGGCAGTATTTCAGCCATTAAATAACAACTTTGCTTTATTTCTGGAAACAGAAAGTTATTAAGTTTTAAATCATATTGATGCTATGGCTCAGATATATTTCTGGTTCTCAAACCATCCAGACATACCTCAAAAGTACTGTGTTGCATTGCAATTATTTCCTCAAAGGTCTTCAGCCCACTCCTCTAAGATACCTGAGCCCTGGCCATCCTGTAATGCCATTCTTTTAGTATACTAAGTCTAGGTGCCACTGATTGTGGAGTGAAAGCATTGTGGAATTTTTGAGATGGATTGTCCAACCCATGTTGTGTTTGATGCTTCTGCAGTCCCATAACTGCTGGTGTCAGAACAGCTATTTAAAGTTAACTTGGAGTACAGAACACTAAGCAGTATTGTTGCAGGAGCTTTTTTTCCCTGGTCTTTGAATTTTATCTATTTACATATCCTTAACAGGGTAAGACTAAAGCTTTACCAGACAATGACCTACGTGGGTAAATAAATACCTTTGTTGTCTGCAGTGCTCATGTTTTCCTTCCCTTTTCCTGCTCTTGCTTCACCCCTCAACCTGCTTTCTAGCTAGTGAAATGAAGTTGAGGTGAGTTGGAAGAATAAGCATTGAAAAAAGTGACTGCTTGTTGATGGGGGTCTACAAGGGGCTTATATCAGAATGCAGAGGAGGATAACAGGTTTCATTCAGATAACTTTGGCACAGGAAACCAAAAGCTTCACTTCTCTGCTTTGAGAAAGGTGACCTGAATGATCTTGAGAGAAATCATTTAGTCTTTCCAGGACTTTGCTTTGTAAAGCTACAGATGCTGTACTTTGCACGAATGCCAAAAAATAAAGATAAGAACAACTAGGAGATACTTTTAGTTTGAGGAGTCTCTCCAGTTCATATCATTTGGTGGAAAATAAGCTGGATATAGTGACCACAAGAATAAACGTAAAAGGTTTCTTTGGACTTTCCATCTGGTCTCTTATTGTTGCTTCAGTAGTTCAAAATGGGAAGCTCAGGAGAACATAAAAAGGTCTGGTCAGAGAAGTTATCTGGGCTGAAGAGCTCAGAGACTTGAATATGTGGGGTTTCACATTTCATCAGAGATACAAAAGACATGAGAAACCAGAATACTAAGCAGTGGAAAATGCAGATATAGAAGAGTTTCAAATCCAGCATGACAAAAATAATCTGCAAGGGCAAAGCACCTTTGGAGAGTGAAAGAAGCACTGAGCAGCACAGGAGGCTACACGCTGGAGCTCAGGCTATGTACAGATAAGATTTGATAAAAGTCAAGCTGACTTAGGCCTTGTGAAAGAAGTCAAAGCAAATAGGAAAAGGTTTTAAAGCTATATACATAAAAAGAGACTAAAGAAAGAAAAGCCTTCTAGGTTGTAGCATGGGATAAGGTACAGTGTAAAAACGGCAAAATAAATAATGTGCCACACAATCTGTAAGGATGATTAGTCTGAATGTGGGCTCAAGGACAGGAAAGAAAAAGGGAGAAAGGGAATGAAAGCTGAGATGCAGAATATTTTACAATAGGAATTTAATGACCTTGAAGTAATAAAAAGAAAAGGAGGTTCAACAGTACAAATTTTTAAGTCATTTTTTAAAAAAAATGGTTTAAAAACATCCATTTGTGTTATAAAGTGCAGACTGCTGCTTTTGGGGAAAGCTAACATCAAAAACTCAGGTGGAGGGAGCACTCCTAGAGTCCTCCTGAGCTGTCACCACTGTGGTGTGTCCGTGGGACAGAAAAATACAAACCAAAACTGAAGTAGCAGCAATTATTTCCACAGTGACAGGACAGTTGTTGCCATGACATGACTCATGTTGTAGAAGTTACTCACCTGTAATGCTGCACACAGTTCTGGTCACGTGTACTCCACAAACACAATAAACCCAAGCTGGGGTAAAAGAGAAGTGCTACAGAGATGATGAAGGGAGATGACTTTTGGAGAACCCCTCCAAGAAAGGGAAAAAAGAAGAGCTCTGTTTCTTCCTCCTAGTAAAATAAAATCTCAGAGAGATTGTTCTAGTAATGGAGCAGTAAAGTAAGAAACTTCACTGCTACAGAAGTTGTTATGCAGGGTGAAACTCTGGCATCACTGAAATATTTTTGGTTTTGGGCAGGGGGGAGGAGAGGTTAATCCTAGCCTGCCATTAGCAAACAAGCTGTCTATCTTGTCTAAACTTCAAGGGATTTTCTTCTGCACACAAATATTCATATGATATTCATATTCCAATCTATTATGGCCACCAGTGCACTACGAATTGTGCTAGTGTTTTTCTGCTATGAAAAGTGGTTTTGTTTAAGGAATGAAAGTATTCTTACATTTCTAAAATAATCTGCCCATTACCCCTTTCCTCCCTCACACATGCCTGAAATTCTTGTAGCTTTTGAAACATTAGGGTTGAAATTTAACTTTTTTTTTTTTTAAAAAAAAAGTTTTAATATTCTTCACTCCATCAAATAGATTTGTATGATCCACATGAAGACAGCAATAATATTTGGGTTGTTCTACCACAAAGTGGAAGATAAAATGGAAATACATAATAGTTCTTCAGGCTAATTAAATCAAAGCAATAACAAGGCAGCCACAGTTTAGATTAAGACATTTCTCAGGAAATCAAATTAAAAATAGGTTAAGGCTCCCTTTTGGTATCCTGTGATGTAAAGTATTGCTAAAGCCCTACTCTTTATCCTTAGTTTTCTTGTGCCATTCTTCAATTAATCTTCTCTTCACAGAAATAAACATTTTAATAAGCATATACAGTAACACAAATCACTGGTAATTACTCTAAGTAAAATAGCTATTTTTATTGCAGCAAATATAAAATGACAATTTTAATTATGTAAAGTCTCTAATGCTTTAATGATTTTAGCCCATTTTCCATGTTTGTACATGAAAGCTGGCTCCATATTTTTACTGTTACCAAAGTTACAAGGAGATATTATTGGGCTTTAAATGTTTATTGTCATTTTAGCAAAGTGGCTTTTATTTTTTGTTTATGTTCTAAAAGCTTGGCAGAGCAGTGGCAATCTACACACTAATGGCTAATCTGGGTTTGTGCCAAAAAAACAGTAATAGCTACAAGCACAGAAAAAAACATCTGAAGAGTAAACGCCAAATTAATCCCTGATGTAACTCTTTTTGCCTTAGTGCAGTTACACTAGAGAATACATTTTCCACAGTGTGCATCCTATTATAATCCATTATTTTCTAAGGGGGCTTGCATAAATCAGGACAGTCAAGCACACTGGGTTCAGCCATTGCCTTTTTGTCCAAAAGAATCCCAAATCACACTGCCAGTTGTAGCCTGTGTGCCATAGTTAAATACACTCAGTCGCCCATTGAGAAGCCTAAATGAATAACAACTTTACAACTGAGTTCTGCATGTTATAACTTCTTCTCGAATGCCATAAAAAAAACCCTAAAATGGTAGGTAAATCCTGCCAATGTCCAAGACTCATCATGCTCCACCCTTGGTAAAAGGAGGAAAAAGATGAAGGGTTAAACCTCCATAGAGGGAGGTTTTTGAAAAATTTGAAAAATTGTTATCTCTTAATGATGATATACTGAAAAAGAAAGTTGCTAGAGGCTGGGGCCTCAATATTCTGTCATTAGTGATAATTTGATTTAACCAAACAGTGGGACACAATGCCTCAGTGATTTAAAATGGGTGACAGCAGAAAGTGCATTGCATTGGGCTTATTTTTTTTTCCTCCCTGGTGTTCTTTTCTGCATTCAGGAGTACAATTTTCAGGAGTGTAATTTCTCCATGACTTCTCTCACTCCAGTCAGCTGTATTGTCAGAGTATAGTGTGAGAAACTCTTGGTTCTCCTCTGTCCACATGGGCTTTCCCCACTGGTAGCTCTTAGCCAGAATAATTGAATAGCTCCATTCAGTTCTCTGATCACTGAATGTGGACATGGTGCTTCCCTGGCCAGGTAAAGTCTGTTAGATACCTAGCAATCTCTCTTTTTTTTTTTCTTTTTTTTTTCCCCCCTCTGTCTTCCTAATCTGCTTTTGTTCAATTTTATCAGTAGTACTATAGTTTCTAAATGGGGGCACTAGAACTTATAGTAACTAGCCAAGTGTAATATTCACATTCACTGTTTCCACTACAACCAAGCTTCTACATTATGTCTCAAGAGCTTTAGTCATAGCCTTGTCTTAATCCATGAAAATCCTGGCCACATTCTTGTCTGGGTTTGCAGTCATCTCTGTTTGATTTGTTTTTATTGGGGCATTGCTGCTGTTACTTAAAGAATTTTGTGATCCTCCCCATCATTCATTTGAGATCATGATAGCATGTAGGTCTGGAGCTGCATATTCCTTGTGGGTTGATGAGCATTTCAACTGATCAGTGTTGTTATTTTCCCTATGCAAGTGAATGACATTTGTTCTGAATTCAGAGCCTTCCAGGTGTGCAAAAGATTTACTTTGGAGATACCTGCCAATACCATCTGGTTCAAATGCCACTGTAAACTCAGGTTTCCACA
The DNA here is from genome assembly GCF_036013475.1 of Columba livia. Taxonomy (NCBI): domain Eukaryota; kingdom Metazoa; phylum Chordata; class Aves; order Columbiformes; family Columbidae; genus Columba; species Columba livia. The sequence goes on from NC_088602.1 coordinate 132,098,227, forward strand.
GTTCTAATAATTCATCAGGTCTCTACCTGTACCTCTTGGGGAATGAGTTCACATTTATTCTGTCGAAATCTATACATAACCTAGTGACCTGCCTGCTTTGGAAATCATCGCATCTTTTTCCAGTGGCAGTGTGACACTATTATTCTTTGTTTAATCATTTTTTTCAGCTTAATTCAGCTTTTTCAAAATAGAGTGATATACCTGCAAGACATTTGCTAAGATATGGTTAATATGGTAGTTGAATGCAGCTCACTTTTTGTTTTCCATAGTCCCAATGAAAATGTCCTGGATTATTTCCAATTACATTCTCTGGTTGTGTGTGAGTTTTTGTGCTTTACCTCCTCCTTTGCTACCAGTGATGTTCTTGATTTCTTATATTTCAATATTTCTCTCACATTTTACTGTTTAAATGTATTCATATTTTAAATGCAGGGAGTTTACAGCTCTACAGTCTGGTTGATGATTGCAGTCTAGATGGACTACTAAGCCTGGTGGGCTCATTATGTCCAGTAAGTTCCAGCTGCCACTTTGCTGTTAGTGAACAGGAGGATGGCAGAAACTGGAAGTAACCTTTTATTTGTATGCCATCTCTCTTTGTGTTTTACTAAATTGTTATATAAACTCATCTCAGCTGCTTCACCCAAAAATCAGTTGGTCATTGACCCCGTAAGTGCCCACCTGCCGCAGGCTATTCAGTCTGAGTGCTTTGGGTTCCTGTCTCTTGCTGTCTTGGTCCTTTTTGTCTTCCTCCTTATTCCACTTTATCTTGAATGCATACTCTATTGGATTCTTTTCTCTATCATATTGAGCGCAATTAATAATCAATCTAAAATTCTTGCTTCCTTCCTGTAGGGATGGAAGAAGCCATGAGAAAAAGCAGTTCTTTCAGAACTACCATGATTCCTAGCTCTGTTCAGAATGACATCCCATTGGTTTAGAAAAGGAGGCACAAAACCCTTTTCTGTCTTGGGTGTCATTCTGAACAGAGAACTACAATATGGTTCAAATGAAATTGCCATTGGAAGGGTGAGCTGATTTTTAGCTGTTTGAAAAATCACATGCAGAATGGTTAAAAAGGCTTTTCTATAAAGCCTGAAAAATGGAAAAAGCGAAACTCCTAAGATCGTGTTTCTAAAGATCTGAATGAGAACAGCAGCTCTCTATGATAATCTAAATGGGAGAATAAGTGAGCATACTGCATTGTCAGAATGAAATTCAAAGTGTTCCTTGTACTTTGTAGAAATCATCTAGGAGAAATCATCTGGGCCAGGAGACAAGAACTAGTGCTAAGTGGCATACTTGGAAAATAAGAACATGAGTAGGAAGGGGGCAGGGGGCATATTTGGCTTTGCCGCAGCACTCAGAATCTTAATCTGGCTGTTGTAGATTCCAAATTGTACCGGTCAACATTAGAGTGCTGTTAAGGAAAAACAAACAAACAAAACCAAGCAAAAAACCCTAAACATTGTTTGGGATTTATAAACAAGAACGGTGTATTAGACCCTGGAGGTACTTGCTGCTCTTTGCTCCCAAATGGTCATGAGGCATTGGAAGGACTAACAGTGTATTATTTTAGATACTACTCTTTAAGAAAAAAAGTGAGGCTTTGGAGGAGGGTGGCAAAGGTGAGGAAATGTTTCAGGTTCCACCAAAATTAGGCAATACCAGTTGGTACATTTTGAGTTTGAGTACAAATATACATGAGTTTACACAGCTATGTATGGTGACATCCTGCTCCAATACATGGAGTCAAGATACTGATAACAGTTGAGAGGTAAATTAGTGAGCTTCTGTTTCTTTTGCCTTATGAATAAAACACTGTCTTATCAGAGATATAAGTTAGATTGCTGAGGAAGTTACTAAAACTGTATGCATACCCTTTGCAGAACAGTAAACACTTTGCTGCAGAATTGAGAAAGTTTGAAAGTGTCTGATGTGCCATCCACAATTGCAAGATTCCTAACAACAAAAAAAATGAAATCATATATAATAATATTGATCTGAAAAATCTCTTTAACCAAGGTTTTTGTGTAGTACTTTCCATCTGAGGTAATGAACACCAAACACAGTGAAATAGTAGTAATCCTTCCTCTGATTTCAGTAAGCTGTGGAGAAGGTAGAGAAGTGGAAGATGTTTCTCTACATTACAACCAGAGCAAACAAAGCTCAGCAGTGACTGTTCCAATATTATTTACAGTTGTTGGTTTTTCCTCATCTGTATAGTGATGTGTGTGTTTGCAGGTTGTGCCTCACCCTGACGATGTGTAGTGAAATTGGATTAACACCAGAAGGAAGACATCTTTTTAAGGTGATGTTTCTGCCGTGCCAAATATTGCATGTTCTTTCTTTGAGTATTTGGTGCTCAACCGTCTGCAATAAGCTCTCAGCTGTTTTACAGCTCACAGGTCTGTCTACATCTGTTTGCTTTGTAATGCATCATAATTCTGAAGTCATAACCTCAGACATTTTTTTAGTACAGTTTATCATTACATTGATTTGTTTGTTTGTTTGTTTTTAAATTATTATGTATTTCTTTACCTAAATAATTTCTGTACCTCAGCATGTAACTGGTTTCTAGCACTGCGGGTCTCTTGTGTAACCTCAATGTTGTCTCACGCTGTGTTCTCGAAAATCAGCCATATTTAGTGTAGGCCTGGATACCAGTTCCTGAAATTTTCCCTTCCAGTTTCTTTTGCATTTGAAAAGGTTTTTGCATCATTGCCTGTGATTTATTTTTTTCTTATTCTCTCTGTTGTTGTTTAGATTGGAGGAATATATTGTCATACTTGCTATTCAGGTGTGGTTGTCCTCCCTTCGAACAGTGTGCTAAGGCTGACACGTGTCTGCCAGGTGCCTCAGTTCACTGTCCTCTTTCTGCTCAGAAGTTCCTCCATGTGGCTCATGACTGGTGACGGTAGGGCCTGAAAATGAAATCTGTCTTTCCACTGCATCTTCTGCCAGCTGCTTTCAGACTGCTGATCACTTGCCTCTGAACAAAAGCGTCAGGCCATCTTTGATCTGATTGACTGCCCCCCTTCTTTTTCATGCCTGTGTGGTGATGGATAAACCTGAGTAGTTTTTTGGGAATGTCAGTCTTCGCTAGTGACAAAAGATGAGGACTAATCCTTCAACAGATTGGTAGCTGTCCTCCACAGATCTCACTTTTACTGGAGTTGCTTTTTCATTATCTAGTAAAATGAATCCAGTCTATAGTTATTCTGTAGATGTTGTTATTTTCCTTGAAACCTGAACTATCACTGCATCATACAATTTTAGGTCATCTTCTTTCAGTCTTCTAGAAAAACAGCTAGAAGTAAATGTATCTCTGGTCTTTTCAGTCACTTACAACACATATGAAATGTTACAAAAATTCCACTTCCATTACCTTCAGCCACAGCTGGCACTGCATCCACACATAACACTCGTTTTCTGTGTTAGTCTTGGATGACTCTGGGATCTTGTGAGGGCACTCAGAGTAAAACAATAACTGTTCTGTTTGGTCCTTGCTATTTCTGTTTTCCTGGAACCATAGTCCATGGATTAAGGATGTTGTTGTTTTTTTTCTTTCTGAGTAAAATGTAGAAGAACTTTGTTTATCCATTTAGGAAAAGATGTAGGAGAAATGAGGATGGCCCAATGTGAAATGATTGGATTCCAGCCAGAATTAAACTGAAACCACACATTTCTAGCTTATACCCAAAGCCACAGGCACTTGATGAGATGCTCTAAACCTGTATTGGAAGTCAGGTTGTCAAAGTGAGCTGGATTGGCTCAGCACACAGGCTAATTGTACCATTGAAGTGCACCTCAAGCATTGTTGTCTGTCAAACCTTTATTAAAATAGTTCATGATCACTCCCATCTTGCTGCAAAAAAAATCTGTGGGCCTAACTAAAATGAGGAAGCATTGCTAGTGCTCTGAAAGAAGAAACAGAGCTAAGCTGAAAAGCAGAGTTGCATTTTCTTGTGATGATTTCTTCCTTTGCCAGAAATTTGCCAGAAACTATTCCTGCAAGTCTTGGATAAGATTTTTTTTTTAATCAGAGATCATGTAGATAATGAGGAGGGGGAAGAACACTGTGGCTTCTCTGACAATTTGATTGTACATTAAGTTGAGATACTAATTCTTAGAAAAGCAGTAAGTCCTTTAGATACTTTTATTGTTAGAGGCACGCACAGTTTAACAGAGCAGAAAAAAAAATAGGAAATGAATTATGGTAGGATTTTTCCTTTATCACTTAGTAAACTTCTCTGGAGTACATCAGTAATCTACTCCACAACTTCTCCCACCCCTTCATCCCTTCAAATCCATGTATCCCACACTGACTGGTATAACATATGAAGAATGATACTATAAAGAGAATCAGAAATATGTAACGATCCCTATGCCTTCCCTGAAGATATTAAAATAGTCAACAAAAACATAGTAATTTCAACTCTGGCTCATTTGATCTAATATTAAATTAGCTGCTCTTGGGATACCCTCTTTTGAATCCGTGAGAACACATTTGTATACTCATTTTTTTCTGTGAGATTCATTAAGAGTTAAGGAGTCAAACAGAACTGCTTCAGGTAGAGATGAGAGACCTCCCTTCCCTCTCTCCCAGATAATTTTGACCTTGTGATATTTTGGGCACCAAAAGGATGAAACCTACTTTGCTGTTTAGAACCAGGGCCATCACTGATGTCAACTCTCCAATATGGGGATGAAAACTCTGTTATTTCTCAAAACCCCACTTTCTCAAGCATATCAGAGCCAGAAACAATTTAAGGTTTTATTTTGGAAAAATGAGATCTAAAGTTCTTGGAAAGAGGCAAAGATAAGGTGAACTTTATTCTAAGAACAAATCTATTTGAGAAAAGGAGAGGAATGAGGTTGTGAGAGGAGCAAAGTAGCAGTGATACATATGTAATTAAGAGACTTTTTTCTTTTAATTTAACAACAAGCTTTATACCTCTGTAAAATACATGGTAAATTTAATTGGACTTGCATGTAACCCTCATAGGAGCAAAGAGATTCTGAAAAAAACATAGATCTATTAGCATGGGTCATCTTGCAAGACCAGAACCTTTATGGTAGTAGAGGTTGCTAGTCATGCTGGTCATGCTAGTCTTGTAACTTATATTTTTGTGTGAGTCCTAGAAAAGAGAAAATGTTGTGGACCTTTTAATTTAAAAAGTTCCAAAACACTGAAACCAAAAAACTCCTACACACACCCTGGAGAAAAAAAAGGAAAAAAAAAAAGCCCCTTGAGTCCATTAACTTCATAGCATGCAATTCTAAAAGAAATGGTTTTGGATTAGCTGGCAATTGAAAATCCCATAGGAATGGGTTAGCTCGTGTACATGTTACCCAAGAGAAAACAAAATTGTCACATATTTTGCTTAAGGTGTGGGAGGAAAAAATCAAATCAAATAGCTTTTTACAAGTGCATGTAATAACTTGAATTTAAAACAAGATATGTATTATTCAAGTAATTCTAAGCATGGTATAGTAAATTTTTCATGAAGGTTAAGAAAAAAATGACAGAAATATCATTTAAACTGAGTGTTTTTGATGCTGAACTTGAAAGTAGGGGATTTAATAGAACTTTTTTTAATATGACGAGTCTCAGATAACATCATATTTGGCAAAGTGCTTTATTGGTTTTCGGATTAGGGTTTTTTTCATAAATTTTTCTCTTCAAACTAATAAAATTCATGTAGCTGTCAGTTTGGATTTGATCCCTATTTTGTTTTGCCTCAACAGTGTAATCTCAATCAGTCTAACTTATTTTTATGCTGCATTTACAGGGTATAAAGATGACAAATCACTCATGTCTCAGTGTTGGTATTTTATCAAAAGTTTCAATGAATATCGAGGCTGAGGACAACAGAGAAAGACGAGGCTCAGAACAACAGCAGCTGGGTGACAACACAGACTGCACAGATTCTTCTGTCTTTACACTAGGGCTTAATAGTGCATTATGCTAACAGTCCCATAAAAATCAGCTTTGCACTGTCAAAATACAACCTCATTCTAAGCAAAGATAGCAGAATCCATGGGGGGAGGATGGATAATGGGGTATCCCTTGTGGGACTGGAGAGGTCTTTGTTTTAACCCTCACCTTGCTTCTGACTTGAGTGTCGGTTTTGGTGCAGATTTTAGACTCTAAAGAGAAGGGTCTGTTTTTTTCACCATGTTTCAGAATCATATATTTCATAAAATCATAGAATCGTTTTGGTTGGAAAAGACCCTCAGGATCAAGTCCAACCATAATCTAACTATAGCACTAGTAACCTAACTCTAGCACATTTTCATGCAGTATGTGGCAAAATGAGGTCCAAATCTAAAGCAAGACATCTAGGTGCCACTGTAGAATGCTGTAATAATAAAAATTAAACTCTGATAACTTGTGAAAAGTGAGTTTGCTTTCCTAGGAATTTCTCTGCTTGTTTTTTCTTCTTAAAATAGGCTTTACCTCAACTTTCTGATACAATAGCCTTTTATTTCTGGCTTGTAAGATGATGTTGAGAAGACAGAAATCCCATGAGCATCATTTGTTGACCAGGCAAAATATTAATATTTCAGGAGAAGAAGTTGCAGAGAAGCATTTTTCAATTACAGTTTCTTAGTCCCTAACTTGTGATGACTCATAAGCAGGCAGGAATGTTAGCAGTGAATTTATCCTCTGAAGATCCATCTCATGTGGCATTTGCGATTATTAGAGAATTAGGAGGAGGGATTAATATGAAATATCAGGCACAGGAACTACTTGTGTCGAAGTTGGAGGATCAAATATCCACCTTTGGAAAGGAATTGCAAGCTCTGAATCAGAATGATAATGGTCTAAATGAGGAGGCTGAAGGGGCTAGGCATTTATCTGTAGCATTGGTAAAGATGACCCTGGGCATTCACAGGAAAATGGAAGTGATAGAAAATGAAATGAAAATTAAGAACTTGGGTTTCCTTGGCATGGAAGTGAAGAACCAGATATACCTGAAACTAGGGACATGATGTAGGAGTTGCTTGAACTTTGTGTTTCAGCTGCTGTTGATGAGGCAGAGTTTTACTGTTTTCATCAAAAACTTTTTTCCGCTGTTGAAATAATTATATTTGACAGTGATTTTGGTGAAGTTTTTAGTGCAATCCTTGTCTTATTTCTTCAGAAGGCAATCAAGAAATACTGTTGAAATGAAAAGTACAGGACAAGAAAATCACTATTATTGCATAAGGAAGAAGTATATATCATACTTTCATAAACACATCTGGGGAAGTACAATCTGCATCTTAAGAGTAGAAGAGTTTCTCATCAGTAAAGAGCAGTTCTTGGGTTTTGATTGTTAAAATCATCGAACTCACTTTTGGTTTCTTCCTAATGTACATCTGTGAGTGTCTAGAAAGAAATTATAAAGCTCTTTCTCTAACAGATTTTCTCGGAGGAATATGGTTAGAGCCTCCTCTCAACCATATCTCTTGCGAGTAAAGTCTTCTCTACTATAATATTGCTAGAGACTCTGCAAATATGTTTGTACTTTCTGATCTTTTTCCAAAATTTGTGAAACCCAAGCAGAAGCAGATAATGGTAACTGCTGAATGTGTGTAATCCCAGAGCTCCGTTGATAAAGATGCTGTCCAAACACACTCTAATACATCTGTTTTCCTACAGAGATCAGACTATAGCTGGACATAGAGGCTTGTGCACTGTCAATGCAATGTTTTAATTTAAACCAGAACTGCTTTAACCTAAATGTTTCATCATCACAAGGTGGTTTTTTTTTACATCGCCTGTTTCATTTCACCGAACATGCAGACTTTCCAAAAAAGTGAGGCAGAGGAGTGAAAAAACCTAAAAGCATCACTTCCAAATTTCTCAGAAGAAAGTGAACAGGAACCAAAAAACTTATAGATGATAAATGGCAAAGAACACAAGTCAGTGATAGGAAGAAGTTCTCGAGATAGATTTTCCTAAGTGTATGGAATGGTGGAGTGGTAAATACATGTGAAGTAAGGATAAAAATATTAAGACACATACAAAGTGAAGAACACGGACATTTCAGTGCTTCTGCATTATAAATAAATAATGGTAATAGTGAATATGTGGTGTAGTATTTGGGCTCATGTCTTAAAAATCATCACTTCTTACAAGTAAAGAATCTCTAGTGTTTCTTTACCAAGAGAAATTGGTACTCTACCCAGTACCATTTGGTATAACGTGTTTGATCATTTACATGTTACTAATGAACTTGGACTGAATTTTCTAGTCAAGTACTTAAAAGTCCTCCCTTTCCCTTCTCTCTCCCCACCCCCCAAAATGTATGTTGCTCTTTTACACTTTCATGCCGTATTTTACACTTTCATGCCGTCAACAATCCCCAGCAGTCGACAATCCCCAAGCAAATGGAGGAACTGAAGCATAGAGCAAGTGTTGGAATTTCACGGAGTAGATCCAATGACTGGGCTGTGATCTCTTGAAGTTCTGTCCAGTGCCATTGGGTGCCAGACTTGGGTGGCAACTTTTAGGTGATTTTTAGGATTTCACCTCTTGACTATTACTTGATTTGCCTTTTTCTGAAGGTAATATAGCATTTTGTTGCCCAGAGGTATTTGTTTAGCTGAAGTAAAATGAGTCAGTGGCCTTAGTTATTCCGTATGGTTTGTTAAAGTCTAGTCAAATTATAAGTGTTGGGAATGGCAACTCAGTAAAGAGATGACAAAGACTGAAAGGATAGTTAAAGCAACTACTGTCCTTCCAAAAAGAGATTCTCCTCAGTACTGGGATGAGTTTTATTTTCAATAACAAGAATATATGGATATATGGACAATAGTATGTGTATATTGTCCATACCAAGCCTCTTTAGTGGGTTGAAAACACTTCAGCTCCTGGCCTTCCAACCTGCATTTTTTTTTATGAATGCTAAAGTTCTATTAAGTAAGAAAATTTTTAAACAATTTTCATACCAACTTTTCATTATTTAGCATGAAAATGAATTTACTTCAAAGAATCATCTTGTTATCTTCTTAAAATAACTTTGTTGTTTTCTTTCTTTTCTTCTGAGGCCAAGGCAGATTTATATTCTCACTAGCTGTGAATACCATTAAATATCTTTCTAGCTGTATTGAAACTAATAAAGAAATGAAAATCCCTGTTATTTGTTATTTTTTGGAAAGTTGCTATCTCTATATAATGAATTAGGCACAACTAATTAGCTATGCACCACAACTGTGAAGATTTCTGTTAACTGAACTTCAAAGCTTTCATGATGACTGTTTGCAGGAGAGTGTTCATGCTACAGTCATCACTGTGCTTGTCTGTTGCTTTTAATGGTGTCAGCAGTAACATGAGATATGCATTGATTTCTTTAATAGAAGCTGGAGGTGTGGGGATCCTGATGATATTAATAGTAATAGGTTTTCAAAACCTGCCTGAAGCATATACAAAACTTAACTGACACATAGATATGGACAAATCTCATTAAAAAATTCCAGTTATGAGAACTGGGTCTAAAGGTGTATTTTGAGTCAGACTCACAGACTTTTTTAGCTTATCAACAGGGACTTACTCTTCAGAGAGGATCTAACAAGGTACTATTGTAAAAAGAACCTATGTTCTGTGTTTTAGTTGAAACCTTGTCACTTGTAATCATCTGTCAGTCCATATTTCTCTCACAAATGTGATTTTCTAGATTATTCCTTTATGTGGAAAGGACTCTAATTGCCACCCTACAGGTGTGAAAGTCCTTGTATTCATTCATATGGCGATGTTTGTTTCCCTAGGGTGCACCCACACCCAATACTTCGTAACAGAGGTGGAGACCAGACTTGTGAGTCAGCCAGCAGCAAACAAGAGGATACAGGCTGAGACGAAAAGGACCAAGACTTATGCTGATTTACACTCTACCAGGATTGCAGTCACCTTAGGCAAATGACTGAGAAGCTATGGCAAGCTTCCCAAGAGGTCAGTTCTTCAGCCAGAGGTAAAAAGAGAAGCTTGAATTTTTTATTTTTTTTTCCAGTAAGCACATGATTTCATGCTCATAAATTGAAGATATAGTATTATCTCCAAGTTGAAAACTTTTTCTTTGCCCATTTGATCAATTTCTTTTAGGTTCTTCTGTAGTATGAATTTTCCTTAGGGGTGTTTGCAACATTTTCCAATGCAGTGTTGGTTTCAAGTTTAATTATTAAACACTTGTTGCTTATTTTCGTTTCTGCTATTCAATTTGAATTTTAATATATTTAGCATTAATAATAGTCTCTGCCTTCAGGAATTTGCAGTAAAATAAACAGGGATACGTACCATTGTGACTGATAATGTCTTATTTACAATTATAAACTTGCCTCTTGCAGCTGTTGTGAAAGGACTCTGTTGTAGAATGGAACTTGAGTGAAAGGCAGTTAATAGTTTGCCTTTAACACACACTTCTTCCATATCATGCTAGTCAACACCTTCAGAAAAATATTATTGACAACAGCAATAACTACTCAATGTTCTTACAAAATATCTGAATTATAAATAATATATAAAGAGGGTTTTTTTTTCCCTTTACTTTTTCTATATACCCTTTATTTTTTCCGTACTTAAACTGGTGCTTTGATGAATGAATAGGCTATATTACCTTCAGAAAAAGGCAAATCAAGTAATAGTCAAGAGGTGAAATCCTAAAAATCACCTAAAAGTTGCCACCCAAGTCTGCCACACAGAGCACTGATCCTTATCTTATTAGCCTCCTGGATCTGATTTTATCTCGCTTAGAGACAGAATTTGGCTGCAGCTCAACGCCTGCTGCTGTCATGCATGTTACTGGGCATACTTAGAGCTGCTTTGTCACTGTAATGGATTGCTGGTTTGGGGACCAGCTCATCCCTGTTCAGCAAAGAGCTGAGAAATGTGCATACTTTTAGGAAAGTGTCCAAGCGGTTGACCTTGGTGTTTGCTGCAGCGGTGGTGTGCCCTGATGTGCTTTGCTGAACTTGAGTCCTCTTTGTTTATTAAGTGCTCATGATTACTTCTACCACAGCAAGCCTGTTTCTGGGATCTGTTTTATTCTACAGTACTGGGCTGTGGCCACTTTGCTTCCTCTTACATCTCTTGTAAGAATTACCTTTAACAAGAGCTTAAAACCCTGTTAATAAGGGGACAGTGGGTTCAAAATGGGTTCTTTTTATCAGGATTTTAAAAAACTCTGCCAGATCTAACCTACATGCAATTTAAATACAGGTAAACACACTTATTGTTAGAGGTTACTGAGACATGCACAAAAGAATTTCAGTAACACAACAGCCTTCACTTTATGAGTACGTCTGGGTGTGAGGTTTTCATGCTTATCCAAACTTAGGAAGCAGTAATTTTGAAATTATTTACATGTGGATATACGAGCAGAAACCTCCTCAAGATGAGGTGTACCTGGCGGAGAGGTGAGTACCTGGTCTGGTGCTCAGCAGCCTAGATGGCATTCGTTTCTGTGGATAACCACTGAGGGCAGTTTACGATAGGTTAGATTTACACAGCCTATACTGAGGGGATACATCATTTAATTTGATGTGGAAATCATAGATTTTAAAGATGTAATTATTGAAGACGTGAACAATCTTGTTTGCTTGAACTGAAAATCTGTAACTATGGTGTTTGAGGCCTCCCTACTCTGCTCAAAGTTAAGCAAAGTTTTTAGTGATGATTGGTTTTCATGCTTGGCAGTTCCCCTTTGTCCATTGCTTTGATGGTTCACTGGTATGTTACAACTAGAAAACTTCTGAAAATTTTTGAAGCTTACATTTTAAGAAGCGTTAGCTCAGAGGCCACATGTGGGTCAGCTGGATGACTAAAGCAGCACAAGCAGAAAGGACTATGAGTGGGTGCTCCATTCCTGTTTTCTTTGTGGGAAAAACTGGTCACTGAATCTTCTGTGTCAGGCAATTTGAACAGCTCCAGTTGCACAGTTGGATTATCTTCTTGGACTTTGAGTAGTGTGGCTTACTTTGTGTCCAGCTGTCAGGATATTTTACGGATCATGCTTGTAATTTTTCACTTGCCTGAGTTTTCTCATGTTAAACCCTCAGTTCAGTGATCAGGGCTGCAATCCTTATCTCGTTTCCTTTTCATAAAATGCTTGCTTCATGTAAAAATGTTCAAAAGTATTTTTCTACACTAGCTGAAATGCTTTTGTTTTCTTGTTTGCTCTCAAAGTCCTCTAGAATAAAAGAAAGACTGCATTGCTGCTTCCCCACTCTGCTTCAGCATGATCATCCCCTGGGGTGCTTTCTTCGGTTTTGATTCGGCAGCCCACCACAGAGTTTAGAAACTTTCCTGGTGGAGAAAAGTACTCTAGCAAGTTTTACATTCTCATAGAAGGTTTTAGGTTTGAAAGATTAAGAACAAAGAACAGAAACTGAGCTGTAAAATCCATAGTTACCTCCATCCAGGGTTGTTCACCATGAGAATGGTGCAAGTTCATCTACGCTCAAAACCTAGCTGAGTCTTCCTGCACTTCCAGAACTGGGTCTAGTGAGTGAAACAGACTTTATCCTATTAATAAATCTGCTTTCACATAGGAAGACATCCATTTTAGCTGTACTAATGCATAACAGATGTCACTGAAACAGGGAGCTTCACCCTTGTGTGTGGAGTCCCAGCGTGAGCCACTCCAATCAGAGTTTTATACAAGGAGGAAAGAAAATCTTAATTAGTTACCCTCCTGCCCCTAAATCTCACCTATTATTTAGAAAATACACTGTGATAGTTAAAGCTATGTTAGTACAGTGCACCAATTGGTATGGCATTGCTTAGCTCAAAATCCCAAACAGCAAGAGTAATGGTTTTGTCACTCTTTTCAGCAAGATGGCTGCTAATCAGGATCTCTTAAAGAACCACATTTAACAGCATCACATTCACATGCATACTGTTAGTTCTTGAAGTACTTCATTAGTGCTGCAAATCTGGTTTGCTTTCCTCTCTTCACAGCAAAGAATGGAGTGGGAAGGGTTCTTGCTAAGGGCCTGCTTTGCCGAAGCTGATTGCTGAACTTAGCTTTTTTTTTTTTTAAAAAAAAAAAAATAGTACAAATGCTGGAACAATAGAATCAAGTCCACTTTCAAAAGCATTGCAGTCATGGCTGTAAGACTTCTACATTCTGGCCAAGTATTTTAATACTGAAATGGGACCCAGTTTGGCAGACCTGGTATTGGAGCTGGAAGTTTTTTTCTGATTGCTAATTAACTTTTGGGGAGCTAAAAGAGCGTAGCTGGGGCAGCATTACTGAAAAAGCAATTTAAAACCAAACCAAAACAACAACAAAAAAAAGGATAAACCCTTCAAAATCAGTTTTGGTTGAAGTTAGAAATCCAGGTAGCTCATAGAAAGCTTAAAGGCATTGAAAGGCAGCTTGTAATGGTGTTATCTAGAACCTATGGTAGCCTATGGGCTTGAGGAGGTGTTAGACATTTTTTTCTATTTTCTTATCTCCCTGAGAATTTGGTCCACTAAAGATAGGCCTCAAGCCACCTCCTGACTGGAATTAACTGTGCTCTCAGAGGTGTTGTCTTTTTCTATTATCTTTCTCTGTTTTAGCTCCTTTGCTTTCCTTATTCTCTTTTGTATTCCATTTTCATAATTTATCAGTTTTCTCTCTACAGCTTTGTTTTCTATTTCTGTGACATCTCTACTCTGTTTAAATATTTTTTTTGTCTCCAATGCACTTCTTCTTTAGATAACGCCTTCCTTTCTCTGCTTATTTCTTTTTCCATCCTCTGCTGCCCTCTCTGATGACTTTGTCTCTTTTTCTCCCCTGCTTATTTGCTGTTCTTTCCTTTGCTCCCAATTTTTTGATCCATTGCCACACAGCTTTGCCTGCTTTCTTTATTGCCATTTTTCTTTCTTAATTTTCTTTCTTCCCTATGTCTGGTAGTATTAAGACAGCCTATATCTTAATTCGTTTTCATACCACTAAGGTCAAGGTAAAATATCCAGACCAATGAAATTTTATGTGAGTTGGAATTAAAGGCAGATTTCTTCTACATTACTCCTCATTTTCCTCTCTGAGGATAAGACAGAGGATCAAAAACCTCTTATACATCAAAAGTGGTTTTTTAGTTGTCAAAATGAATGTTAGCAGTTGATAATTCCTTACTAAGTGACCAAATGTGCTTCCAATAAATTTGTGATTGACCTCAAGCTACATCAGTTTTAAATGTTTTTTACTTGTGCTACATTAGCACTTTAAAATCTACAGTGAAGCTTTAGACCACCGTTATAGATGACTCATAAAACACATCCCTGAAACAGAGAGAAGAAACACAGTAAGAAGTATCTCCGTAGATACAATATCAAGTATCTAAGTTTTCAGAGACTTTCAGAGCAAAATGTATATTAAAAACCTTCCTCAGCTGTAAGTAGAGAGGGAGGTGAGCCAACTGGAAAATGGGAGATGGAAATGGATTTACAACAAATCTCACAGGAGCCCTGACCATGGCAGGCCAAAGAAAGACTGCTGAGATTGTTGGTCTCCAGTCCCAGTGGCATTTTGTCTGCCCAGCTGTGGAGGCTCTAAGTGATGATGTTGCCCCACTACATTATATGAAATGTTTTCTTCTGCTGTAGTGCTGTGCCTCTGCTATGGAAAATGTGTTTGGGATGTGACAAATTGGGACTGTTGAGAATGTGGACTATTTTGTGTTGTTCAAGTGCCTTCCACTTTGAAAGGAATATAAAAATCCATCATTTGTTCAGAAGGCTCATTTTTCCTCTCCATAATGGATTTGAAGAGAGAATGTAGCTTTAGGGCTAAACCCTTCGAAGTCTTAATATGCTTAAAATAGCAATTTTTAGAAACAGTTTTGATTTCTTTCAGTCTTGCAGTGGAATATCCCTAATACCACACTGTCAAGTAGTGCTTTCCTGCCATAACTTTTGAAGAGTTTTACAAGCAAAGTCAGTATCATCATTCACATTTTACTACCAAACCCAGCCTTACACAATAAATGTTTAAATCTTCTATAACATTATTCTGCTCTGCTTCCTGAAGCTGGGGTGAAATCCTGGCCTACCTGAAGTTGGTGTCAGAAAGCCCCATTAACCTCCAGTGGAGCTAGAATTCTACCCTTAGTGCCTATCATCTATTATACTTTCTCAGTTCTTAATACCCTGGAAAATTGAATTCACTGAAGCAACATCCATTTCAGGCCAAGCTCCAGGGAATTTGAGCTGAAATTCAGCCCTCAGAGATACGGATAGATCATAAGCTTCTGCCTTCTGGCAAATGGAGGAACAAGGGGGCCCTGAAACCCCACTATTCTTTCTGCAAAATTTCTAAAAAATATCACTCAAAGAGAAAAAAAAGAAAACCAAAGAGTATTTCCATAAGGGCTTCTTGTTTTGAGTGTTCCAGTTCTCTTTCAACAAGCTGTGTCTAGCCACAAGGTATCTCTTGCCTTGTCCAAATATTTCAGTGGTGCAACAAAATGGTTCAATGATATGGGACCGAGAAAGACAGTAAATGAACTTCAGCAGTTCATTGGAGCTTATGTTTCAGATGAGATAAAGAGCAATAAAAAGAAAACAAAAATGCTTGCATAAAAAAAAAAAATGCAATGCACGACAGTTTTCTTCACTGTCTAGTATCTCTGTAGGCCTGTCAACATCAGAATGGCTTAAGCTTCTCTCTTGTTAGCTAAAAGGGGCACCATCTGCCATTCCATGTTTCTTCATTTGGTATATATGTCTCATTAAGTGTGTATCTGGTGCTTCACTGTAGCTTACTCAGTTGCAGTCTTCTGGCTAGAAAAGGCAAAGTGGTGCTTTGTGTGGTGAAAGTGCAGGCTTTATGGTGAATCCTGCACATCTTAACATTTTAGGTACCTGATCTTCTAAGTGACATTGAGGTTGGGACAACTTGGACTGTTAGAATCTCAGAATTTCTTAACTCTTTCTTGTCATGAATTCGAGTCTCATGGCCCTTCCATGATTTTCTCTGCTTAAAGCATTTTTTGGGGGTATAAAAGCAGTGACCATAAAGGCTCTTGCAACTGTTCAGAGCTCAGGAGGCATGGGTTTGTTTTGCAGTCACAATTGTTTCTGCCCCCTGGGTGCTCTTCTTATGTGCAGAAATATGGCATGGCACACACCAGCACATGGTACCAGGGCCCACGAAATTATTTTATGGCCAACCTAAGGGCTGTCAAGTAGTTAGTAAATTCTACACTTCATTTTAGTATTTTCTTAGACTTCTTAATCTATCTAATCTGTCTTAATTGAATCTTGCTAAATAGTTATTTTATGTTTAATTGCTGCCAAGATACTTGTTTCTGAATGGCTTTTTTTTTTTTTTTTTTTTTAAAGTAAAAAACACATATCAGTTTAAAGCAAATCTGATCTGAGTTTTGAATTTTGGGAGCTCAGAAACTGGCTAGCTATGTAACAGCACAGCGAAGCTAATGCAGGTTTCCTTATCTAGGCTTCCATTTGTTTTCTCTTTCCCAGTTTCCTTCAGCAGCAAGCTTGAACCAAAGTCACACAGGTGCATTCTGAGAATTGTCCAGACAATTTGAGTGTATAACTGAGTTTCTATGCCAGCTCAGACCATCCAACTAATTACAGGTAAGGTATGTGCTTTTGGTTTCTTAGGACTGAAGAGTTGTGTCTTTAATTATAGTATGCAGATTTGTGATCACTTAACCCCCAACCCTTTTGGCTTTACTAAAATTTGTGCATATTGCCTAGTGCCTTCATTAGGAATCGCTAAAAAGGTTTCAGTTTCTGTAGTCGGTTTTATTTGGCCTCACTGCAAGTTCTGTGTGGTGGTTTCCTGAACCACATTACTGTACGGAGGTTCCCTCTCCCACCCAAAAATAGTTTTACATGCAAGTGAAAACCATGTTGTTCTTACCCAGTCACATTCAAAGCATAAAGAAATTTATTATTATAATCCAAAAAGTGAATCTGGTCAAAGTACTCCTCCCACTTGGCCCCACCAGGTGCATGTGCTTTGTATGCTCTGTAAGAACATCAAGAGTTTCTTATCCTCAGTGATTGAATTAGAGAGGTAATGAGGGTTTGTTTGTGAGGGAAATTGCATAAGAAGAAGAAGCTGGTATGGGGGGCAGGTGGGAAGAGGAGCCCTTCTGTGGCTTCTGTCTCACGGTTTAAAATTGTAAGGGTATCACTTCTCATTATAAGGGTTCAAAGGGTTAATAGAAAGAGGGATTTTCATTGCATTGTGCACAGTACCTATGATGGTCTCGGTTTAAACTTTAAAGGACAGGTGAAAAGAGAGAGAGCGAGCTGAATGCTTGCCCTTATATATTGGAGAAATTGTTCATTCGTGTGAAATGCTGACCTCTGTCATCCTGCCAAGCTGACTGGGCCCTGGGGTGTGCGGATTCTTGAGTGCTGGTTGCAAAAGTTAAAGCTGCCTGGGGAGTACTTTAAAAGGACAGTGTCAAGGTTAGTATACCCAAAATCTGACCTATCATTTTTTTTTTCTCCCTCTTAGATCTATTTGAAAAGTTCATGTCATTTGCTTTTATGTTTTGAAAAATCTTTAAATCTTAAACAAAATGGTTCAATTGCTGTTGAAGGCTGGTGATAAGGAGGGGGAGCTGTGAGAGTTCAGTGTTCATTGCGGCAATGCAGATGTCAGGCAAAGGGAAAGATCCTGAAGTAAAACAGAAGTATGGGGGACTGTCTTTGCATTAGGTGATAATTAGTAACAGAGAATTCAGGTTGAATTGGGTAAGGGATCAATGAAAAAGAGCAAGGATAATTTTTATTAATGAAAATATCGATACAGGTCCAAACTTAAGTTCACAAGAAGTTAATTCAAAATCACTATTTATTTTTATTCTAATAGTTTTCATTTTAGTTATATCTATTGCGACTTCCTCAGTAGTATTAGTTTGTTGTATATAATTCCTGCCATAACAGAAATATCACTTCCCTCTTATATTCTTTGCTTGATGGCCTAATTAAAAACACATTATATCAGTATCATTTTCTGCTATACCATATAGTATCCCTAGACCCTCATCTTTATTATAACCTTGCTGTGTTAGTTGATATAAAATCCCTCACACAAGTATTGCACCTACTTGAATAATTTCCAGTCTAACTGGAAAATAAATTAAACAGCTACATGTGCAAGTCATGAAAGGAAAAAAAAGAGGAAGTAGTAAAATCAAAGTAAAGAAAATAATTTTTGTATATAATTACGACGTTTCCCAGAATATGCAGTGGGAAAAAAACTAAACAAACTCAAAACCTGAACTCTGAGGGTTGCAGTTCACCCTACAAAATTTCAGAGCAGTCAGATAAAATGATCGTGATATACACTGCATGATCACAAGAGGGCGACCGGATTAGACGTATGGGTTTGCTTTAAAGTTGACGTTTCCATGCTTTCATGAGTTTATTTTGTTTTCAGAAAAGTTGTCCTGTGAGCTCATTTCTGACTTTCTTTCAGTTCCGGAAAACACACAGCTAATAAGAAACCTGGTATGTCACAATCTCTTTCCTAGCTCCAAAATATTAAACTTCCCTCTCCTTATGTTGGGCAGGCTTTTCTAAATCCTGGAGGAACAGATGACCTTGCTCTGCACTGTGGAACAGAGCAGCTCTGGTGAAAGGAAGAGAGTGGAGTACAGGCCTCACAGTAGCTGGTCCAGCCTCAAGGGTACAGGAGTGGCCACAGAGACCAAGAAGAGTCCGCAAGAAAATCAGTTTTTCCATTCCTTTCCAACCCAAACTGTCTCAAATCATGCCATGCCTCGATAATATGGCTTTTGCAAAGCCTTTGAAGGATAAGCTGAATTCTAGTACTTGCTAAAAAGATGCTGACTGGAAGAAAAAACAATATGTCCCCCCCATCCCTTCCAAAATCCTCTACAATAAGAATTTCTGAATTCCCTTTCTTGCTAAGATTTCTGTATACCCTCAAAAGCAGCATAAAAACCCAGGCAGCAGTAAAAAAGCTGTCTTGGTTAAAAGACACTCTGCCTCCTGCCAACAAGGCTATTTAGTGTTTATCTCTATTACATCCATCTGTAGCTAATTGTATAGTTATGGTAATAGTGCCCTCCAGAGGAATTTTGAAGGAATTATAATACTGAGAGCTAATACAAAAGATTTTTTAAAAATGAATGCAACAGGAAAATGGAATATTATTAAAATGATAAAATACTTGAACCTCAGGGGAAAAAAAAATCTCAATATCAAAGCTCATTCTATTTTGCATGTGCATTTACATCTAAGAAATCCATATCCTAGTTACAATAGGCTTCTTCATAGCCTGATAGCAAACATGAAGTTTGCATAACTCTATCTGAATCAAGAGTATAAAAGTAGATCAATGAAGTGAAGAATGAGATGACTATTCCTAGTCTGCAGCAGACATGAACAATGTTTTGTGAGTGGGATCCAGCCTCAGTCTAGGATGTCTGGATTTTTCTTGGATTTGCTGCTGTCAGATGATGTAGGCATGACTCAGTTAACTGAGGCAGGCAGAAGAAAGTACAGATCTTCAAGGAATTCTGTGGATGAGTTTTAATATGAAGTTATGTTCATGCTTATGTTCTCAAATTCCAGTATAGAGGTTCTTTTCATGGCCATCAATTGTAGCATGCTGTGACGCTAGGCCTCAAAGGAAAGGCATGTTACTGTGGTACAACATGATGTCTTATTTTAGACAGTGTCCTGGACACCTGCAGTACATCCTTCTGAGATAAACACCTCAGCACCTGAGTGTCAGGTGTATTTAAATTTCTTTCTTTTTATTTTTTTCTTTTGTTAAGGCTCTCAACATCTGGGATCAAATTGATGTTTTACATTCTGAAACTCCTTCCTCCATAAATAACCAGCCCTTAATGAAAGCTGAAATGACAGTGAGTTCTGTATTCATTTGCTTTTAGGCATACCCCAGGCTCATGTTTGACCTGAATGCTGCAGGTTTGCAGTCAGGTGTCCAGGCTTGGAGGTTTGCATCAGGACAGCTCCCACACTGATGCTGCCAGAACTGGAAGGAGCAGTCTGGTGTTCCCGTGCTTGGGATCAGGTGGATCTGGTAAGTTCAGGCCTTCCTTGGGAAAGAAGTGAGATGGTTGTGCTGCTTGTGATGCATCTCTTTGTAACAGGGTCACTGCCCTCAGTCTAAAACTTCTTCTAAACTGAGATGTCTTATTTTGCATGAACTTCAAAGGAGAGTGAGGTGACCTACACATGAAAGGCTGAGGGAGCTGGGTCTCCTTAGTTTGGAAAAGACTGAGGGGTGGCCTTATTAATGTTTACAAATATTTAAAGGGTGAGTGTCACGAGGATGGAGCCAGGCTCCTCTTGGTGGAAACGAATGGTAAGACAAGGGGTAGTGGGTGCAAACTGGAAGCCAGGAGGTTCCACTTAAATTTGAGAAGAAACTTCTTCACAGTGACAGTGACAGAGCACTGGAACAGGCTGCCCACGGGGGTTGTGGAGTCTCCTTCTCTGGAGACATTCAAAACCCACCTGGACACCTTCCTGTGTAACCTCATTTAGGTGTTCCTGCTCCAGCAGGGGGATTGGACTGGATGATCTTTTGAGGCCCCTTTCAATCCCTAACATTCTGTGATACACACAGGCTGGTGGAGCAGGAGTGACAAGACATCACCGCTGAATGTAGAGAATGTACCTAACCCCAATCTTTCTGTTTTTTTTCACTTTCCCAGGCAACTGTAGTGAAAAGTGTGTCACTCCGTATTTGAATTCATGTCATCAGTGCATGGTGGTTTTGGCTGTCTTGTAGGCCATGGCGATGGGTGGTACTCCTTGTTTATTTTAGAGTAGTTACCTGCCACTCCCTACCCAACAGTACCAGGAAACTACTGTCGTTGTACAGACTATTGAACTATTTGAATTAGGGTTTTTTATGGGCTGTTGAATGGGTGGGGATGAGTAGGGCACTCTCATGCTTTTCTCTCTTCCTTTCATAACCCAATGCTTGCCAGATGATCTGATCTAATTGTGAGCTGCAAACTTCTCCCTGGAAGATACCAGCCACCTGTAGAGGCCATTGCGCCATGATACTAACTCCTTCTTCATTTTCCCCTGAGGTATCCCTGTATCAGCACAACTTTCTCTTGCCTTGCCCACCTGGGCTTGGCACTTCCCCCCAGCTGTATGTGTGTAGCAGCTCACCTCTGATGTGAAGCACTGTCCTGCTGACTCACTTCTTGGCATTGATTTATTCCTGCACTTGAATGGAAGACAGAACAAGGTGGGGAGGCCAGAGGAGCAGAAACAGTAAGGGTTGGCTGGGCTGCTCGAAGTAGTGCAAGGCAGAACACAAATCTAAATCCTGACTACTGCAATGGGATGAGTAATTTCAGTATCACTGGGTAGGGTTTATTGCTGCAGAAGTGCTGCAGTGTGAGCATCTTGCCCAGCCCCAGTGGATGCACCTCGCCTGTTTAATTCTACAGGTCTGGTGAACAAGGTCTTCTTCCCTGTTGCTTGCCTGGTTCATAAATACAAAAACAACATTAGCAAAACCATGATCAGGCTAGCATAGGACCTGACACAGCAGAGAGCAGTTGCTATTTTAAGAATAATCTTGTGGGTACCATTGATGGGGAAGATACCAGGGGGTGACAGATGAAGCTGCATTCTCAGTGCTGCAAGTATCTCTTTGTCAGCCACTCATTCATGGGCTGATCTGATTCTGGTGGAGTGCTGCTGTGAGCTTAATTTCCATGTAGTAGTCTGCAGAAATATGTTTTATTGCAGGTAAGCAGTCCCTTTGCATTATTTATGTGAAAACTCAACTAAATTACTGTTAGCTTTCATGCTGCAGGTAAAGTTTTAATGAAAACAGTAATGAATGCTTTGCTGGCAACCTAAGTATGCAGCCAAATTAGCTATCTAAGCAGATGCTTTATATCCTGAATTGCATTTAAGAATGCTGTTCAGTTGGTTTAAAGATTATATATACACCCACAAACTATTTTCTGTAAAAGCCATATGGTTTGTGTGTGGCTTTTTTTTTTTTTTTTAAGTGTTTCAGTTGTACTGTGAGCAATTATGACAGTAAAATTAAAGTTGGACGGAAGATGTAAAAAGCTACCCATGTGCAAGAAGTTCAGGAAAAAAATCAGAAATACTGCATTATTTAAGATGTTGTAGTACTGCCATATGTGCACTATTGCAAATGGAAGCAAAGCATCCTTGTGGAAAGGCAAATTGAGACAAGGTTAATACTGTGTAAGCAAGTTATTGTTTTGGCTTTAGATGCCTGTATTTTTATGCTTAAACCATTATTAATCTGTTTTCGTTGCTAAAGACTGTAGAGCTGATTCAGATGTTATACTAGTTTTACAGTATATACTAACTTAAAGTGTTATATATACTGGTTTACAGTCTAAACCTAGTCTAAGGTTTTATAATTTCACTTGTTTTACTGAAGGTACCTGTGACATTAGTGAGAGAAATGGACTCAGTCCTAGTACTTCGTCTGAATACTCAACAAGTCACTGAGTTGACACATCATGTGAACTGAAGGTCCACTCAGCAAAACCCCAGATGGAGTGCAAGTGGGTCTTCATTACACAGAATCACAGAATGTTAGGGATTGGAAGGGACCTCAAAAGATCATCCAGTCCAATCCCCCTGCTGGAGCAGGAACACATAGATGAGATTACAGAGGAAGGTGTCCAGGTGGGTTTTGAATGTCTCCAGAGAAGGAGACTCCACAACATCCCTGGGCAGCCTGTTCCAGTGCTCTGGCACCCTCACTGAGAAGAAGTTTCTTCTCATATTTAAGTGGAACCTCCTGTGTTCCAGTTTGCACCCACTGCCCCTTGTCTTACCATTGGCTGTCACCATATTACCATTTCCCCTTCCCTCTTCTGTGGTCACTTTGGAGCTGAATTTAAAACAATACTTAAGTTAGGTCCTTTTCAAGGCAATCACAATATTAACAGCTAGGTGTGGCCGAGCTCTGTGCTGTGAGGTGTTCTTGGCCCTGCTCCTGGAGAGCCCCATGCACCACGTGCTGCAATGGGCAAGGGTCTTAGGGGTGGAGATGAGCCAGATCACTAAATTTTCCATAGGAAAAACCCTACTGTAGTGGCTAGGGAGCTTGTATTAACAGTGTGCTAGTATCACGAGACTGTGTTTTTATATTTGTACAGTGTATGATGTGAACAATTGCTAGAAGGTCAACAAACCTTATTGAATACACTGGAAAGATAAAGCTGAATTTCACAGAAAGCCATTGAGCAGGCACACTGGAGTGGGGAGGTGAAAAGAATAGCAGAAGAAAACAGAGGAAAACATCACAAAAGGTAAGAGAAACAGCACCAGGTGAAATTTATAAACCCGTATGAACAAGAAGCTTTGGCTTCAAGCACTCTTCAGCTTTAGGATGTTTGACTTGCTCAGCTGAAACTTGTGGCTTGACTTATTTCCTGAAGCATCTCAGCTCTTCTTGAGTCACTTGGTGTTTATTAGGCATTTTTATGTATGTATACACATATACTAGGCTTTTATAGACAGATCTATATATATATACATATAAATACACACACATATATATGCATGTATCCATATACATATATGTTTACATATATATTTTTATATATAAGCATACATATATGAGTGTGTGTAGACGTGTATATACACAAACAAAAATCTGCTTGCTTGTCTTATTTTAACTCTATATTTTAAGATGGTTGTGATAAGACTGTTCTCCATTTCAGTACTTAGTTTTCTCAGTAATTTGATTTTTTAAAGCTGAAGTAATTGTTTCTGCCAGAAACAACTCTGGTAAAATGTGTTGTTCCTTTCAGAGGATCAAAGTACAAAAGATGTTCAAATAAAAGGAGAGATTAAAATCCATAGACTACATTCAATCATGGCTGGTTTTGCAGTCTGTGCATGCAGACTGTGGAGGTTGATCTTTCACAACAGTGTATTTCAAACCTCAAGAGGGTGTTGGTAACACTAACTTTGTATATTATATGTAGGTGTCAGCAGATCCTGTGAAAACATTTTATATGTAAAACAAAATGTTTTGTATTTATTTTTCTTTGAAAAGGGTAACTTTGCTACCACCGCTCTCTTCTCTCTCTGGCCTTTCCCAGACTTCTACTGTGTGAGTAGAGGGCGGGGAGTGTTTTCAGACCTGAAATCTTCTTTTTGCCCTTTACAGTAAATGTCTCTTTTACCAATGAATCATTTGGCAATGACTCAAACCCTGTATTGTGTTTGTTGCAACTTTTATTTTCTCTGCGCAGCAACGTTTACACTGCTGGGTTTTACTAAACGGGTAAGAAGGCAGAACCCCTGCTTGATGAAGTTTGTAAGTGAGAAAGAAAGGGCCTGTAATAATAATAAAAAAACCCACAACCCTCAGATCTTAACATCTTTTATATATATATATATATATATATATATAATATATCAGAGTTCTTGTTCATTTGCCACTTAAACATGACAAAATGTTGACATTAATCACTTCATTTCACCAGCGCATGGAAAAACCCTGTTGGACCCATGTATAGTAATTTTGCTGATACCTCGTCATTGCTCTGATGCAGCCGTACTTTGGAGCACTGACCGGAGAGAAGCAGCATCACACCATCTCATCTTCAAGTAGGATCTCAACAATCATGAATCTTTCCCATAAAGGGCAACCTTCTGACAGGGGCCATGTTTGTCAGTGATGATGACAGATACTATGATGTTCCCTGCAGCCAGACATAAAGTGTAATTGCTGCTGTGCTTGACATAGTGATCTTTGTTCCTTGCCTCGCGGTTTTAGGGAATTGACAGTAGGTGGCACTGGAGAATAGTAACACAGACGGGCTGGATCTGTTACGAAATGTAGCCGTTTCCTCACTGGCTCTCTGTTTAGCCAGTTTTCTGGCCCCACGGATTGTGAAACATTGTGCTGCATTCCCTTTTGCAAGCCTGCTATTACTCAAAGCCTCACGGCTTCAAATGCAAGGGTGCAGTCTGGGAAAGCTCCGAAGTGTGTGTGAAGAAACACTGGGAGAAAAAGCCTGCTGCAGATGCTTTATTTCGTCTTGGCGTGTGTTACAGCGACTACTTTGTCAGCTCTTTACCCTCATTTTTCTGTCAGACCTAGCTCATACCAGCACACTCACATATGGCTAAATCAAATCCATGATTCTTCTTTATTCTGAGAGATGGAGGCTCCTGCCAGTTGGTGGAGCAGCTAGAGCATCTAACAGAAAGAGAAGCAGCATCCTAGTAGGGAGTATACAGTCTTCTTTGTCTCTAGAGATTTTGTCCCACATGCCAGCAAAAGAGGCGGAGGCAATTCCTTGTAGTCCTAGGAGGAATTAGACTAGAAAGTGACTCAGCAGTTTCCTGCCTACTACTTCAGTGGGAAACAGAAAAGCAGTGTCCATATTAAAAGCCTAATAAAATCCTGAAACTGTGCAGAGTTTCCCAAGAAAATCCTTCATAACCTTCTCCTGGAAATCACTGTGGGGTGAGAGGGGAACGCGTCCCAACTCCATTCATCTTACTCATGTAGACTTCTGTCTTTGCTTGGGAATAGGAGCTCTTCCTATGCATATTTCCTCTTTTTTCTTAGTAGTCTTCCTTTTACTGTGTCCAGTCCCTGCGTGATGAAGCAACATCACACTGCCATAAACTCTGAAATGGCAGTTCCTAAAATTGGCATGTTCCTCTCTCTCAGGATCGCTTCACAGTCATCACCAGTAATGACTATGGTACAGCACAAATGTCACCAAATAGTTTGTGGAGCAAGTTGACATTTTAAGGGTTGGAGAATATATGACAAAAAATGCATCACCTTTTGCCAACTAAAATAAGTTTTGCCCTTGGCTAACTGCTTTTGAATCACAATGACATCATTGATGGCTTTTTGCGATACTTTGAAGGGCAGAATTTTCCTTATAATGCTTTATCAAATTATTACTTCATTCAGTTTATCTGATACAAGATATCTGAGATTAATTATTAACTTTAAATGCTTTATCCTAATCTGTTCAGTCTTACTGCACAGCCTTTTGTAACTGAAATGCTGTTTTGTTGATATGACTCCCTCACCCTTTTTGAGGATATGTTTCTGCCTGTGACAGACAGCCTTGGAGTAAACTAGGATTGGGATTTTGTATGAATTCTGAATAGCCACTTCAGTGGAGCAATTTATACCTTTTTAAGGAATGGTATGAAGTGTGGAGGCAGATGGTCCCTGAGGGAACTCCCACTGTGTCGTGCCTGGAGCAGCCTCTACTGCTCCCTTTTATGGAGGGTCCTGGGCTCCTTGAGGTCCAGGGAGATGTTTGTGACCAGTGCTGTATTTGCTACAGCTTTCAGCAGGCCCTTTGCAGAGAGAGGCAAGGCTTCAGCAGTCCTTGGGAAATATCCCAGCGTAAGGGAGGTTCTTACCTCATTAGACTGTCCCAGCTCTGCATACTGAGAAGCCAAAGCCAGACGGCTTCTCTGCCATGCAAGATTTTTACCATCCCCTTCTCTTGTGAGCAGAGCCAGGAGCTCCTTTCAGAGCACGCACCACCAGTGCAGATAGATGGAAGCTGCATGAACATGGAGCAGAGTAAAATTCCCGAATCCTGCTGTAGTGCAGAAAGCTTTCTAAGAGGCAAGTCTTTCTGTTGGAGAAATTGTCTTGTTATTTTAAGCATATTTGATACTTGTACTGGCAGTGTGAGATCATCTACCACTGTGTTAAGAAAAAAAAAAAAAAGTTGGGTTCCCAAATGGAGAAAGAGAACAGATAAGTTGTTAGCTTTTTATTGTTACTGCTGTTTGAAATTTCCCTGAAGGAAGATGTGAAAGAATAATTACCATAGTAAACCGGTTGAACAGGAAGTAAAGCGTCTTAGGAAGAAGTTACACCCTCTTGATACTGAAAGAACATAGGTCATCTGAATTTGTCTGTGCAATGGAAGACACAGCAGACTGTATATTCTTCTAACAAATTATGTGTGTCAGGTAAGAGGGTGCAACAAATATTGTTACTGCTTAGCAAGTGGCCCGATCGTCTCCTCCTGCATTCTGGTAAAAAGGGAAAGTTGAGTCCACAGTGCACCAAGATTTTATACGAGAATGTATATGTATGCTGAAGTACAGGAAGTATTTTCATGTTCTTGGACGGCAACTGCAATGCTGTGAGCGTTGTGTAATGCTGTCAGATCTCTTGAGTTGTAGTGAATGTTTTATGGCATTTGTTGTGAGTTTCCCTTAAAACCCCCAATCCCAGAACCACATGTTTATGGGAAAACACGGCTGTCATTTAAAAGGCAAAGGAGGGCTTTGTAGCTGTAGGAGGAAAAAAGCCAAACCCTCCAAAACATGAGTTCAGAAACCACAAGACGAAAAAAATGAACCTAAAAATTTAACTGTTTTTATGCATTTTTTTTCAAAAATGCATTACAAATTTTTCCTTATTAGTGATTTTTTGAAAATTCAGTGTTATCATTGCATTTTACATAATTCAAATGGTGTAACAGTGGCTGGCAAAGAGCCAGATACTTTCGTGAACTTTGTATGTTGTTTTGAAAAGCATCAAGAGTTGGCCCAAATACAGAGCCTAGTCTTACTAACCAACCTAGCAGGTAAGATTTAAACCATGGACATCTACAGCATAACATGGCATGATATGCTGATACTTCTGAGCAATATGGAACATGTGGGAGATAAGAATTCATATACAGATAGATGGAGGTGGGCTCTGTGTATGTGTGAGAATGTCTGTCGGAGAAATGTGGGATGTTACGCATAAAAGACTTAGGGCTGAATAAGCAAGGTTAGCTTTTGGACATTTATGTATCAGAATTTGTTTGAAATGCAGTGAAAACATTTTAGAATCAGTTGAAAGGGCATAAAACGTATTTTATTTTCCGTGCCTCTATTATAGTCTTCCAGGTAGCCAAACTTTATTAAGAAAGGTGGGTCAGGAGGGAGACATAATTCTTTTATCTTCTATTTTTCCTGAAACATTCACATTTTCAAGAAGGAAAAAAAAAAAAAAGTCATCTTTCCTGACAATGGGTATATCCTTTTCTTTCTTGTTTTCTTTCTTTTATTCACCTGCTGTAGAAAAGAGAAACGGAGTTGTAAATGAGGACAATTTCATGAAAAACCTTATTGCTATGTTTATTATTTTTTTTTCCTGCAAAAATGATACCATCTAAAAATGTAGTTAACTTCTGAGAGAGTGGTGCAGAGACTGTAACTGAAGTTCATGCTTAGATCACCATTTGAAGTGGTATGCATCATTTTGGTTATCTGGCTTAGTGTAACTTCATAAATGCTTTATTTTTATTTTTTTCCCTAACATAGTTAAAGCAAGGCAAACACACATGGAATCACTAAGTTGAGTGCTTGAGAGAGTAGTTCAGGCTCAAAGCTGCAGATTTCATTTCAGCCTATTTAACTTTTCATTTCTCTTCTCATTCCTTGTTGCAGGTGACATGAGCCTATGTCACCTAGAGTTTGACTTCAAATAAAACAAAAATAAATAAAGTTGTGATGAATACCTTCTGTTGCAATATAGATTTTCATTGCAAGGCGCTATTGTCTAAGCTAATACAGTATAGATCTTGGGGACATATTGGAAAAGTTATTTGTGGAGCTAAGCTTTAGCAATTTCTGAGTATACTTTTCACTTTGGTAGCTTTTTTGTTCTTTTTTTTTCTGCCAGGGAATACATTTTTTTTAATTGAATTCGTAAATCAGATATTTCTATTTCCTTTATGTGATAAAGTACCCAGCACAACTGTGTACTTTATGTGGTATTGCTGTTCTGTGTCATTTGTGTTTTTAGGCTACATCTGTATCAGTAAATGAAACAGGCCCAGGCCTTGAGGGCAAGCGGCCCAGAATAGATTTTAGTTTTAGAACTAAGCACTCTTCCCAAAAAAGATGTTCTCCTGCCTACTGACAGCAGTCTCTGGTAGACGCTGCCCATCTGAACCATAGGACTACTTGCCATGTGCCAAAGTAATATCAGGAAGTTTTCTAGTAATAGTATGAATGATGACGAACTTCTGCAGAAGCTCATGCCCTTGCCTGTTAGTTTACTAAAAAAGATACAACCTAAGGCTTTGAAGATATATCTATCTCTTTTGAAAACCAAAAAAAAAAGACTGATGTATTTATATTTGTTTTTCTTTATGTATGCCTTATCCAAGCTTTTTGGGTGTACCGTTTTGATTATTAATTGGAGGTCCACATCTTCTATGTTCTTCGATTTTACTTCACCTGATTACACTAAGATAAAAATTAGTAGAATATAAAGAAATTTGAGGCACAAAACAAGAGGAAGATGTGAGTGAAAATGCTGTTAAAGTGACCATTAATATGAAGTTTTCCTACCTGCTTGTTTTATATTCCTCCATTAAGTGTGCTGTACAACTGTAAAATAATGGAAATAATATGGAGATTTTCTTTAATATTTGTCAGAAAGAGTATTTTAGTATTTAGAGCAATGGTTTTAGGCATCCTGTTGCTATTATTTAGGAGTCCAGGATGGTGATGATAATTATTATTTTTATTTAATAATAGTAATAATAAATGCAACTGAAAATAAGGATCAGGCAAAAGAATAATCAAGCTCCAGATTAAGAAAATACTTCCACCCTGTGAAGAAATCTCTAAAGCAAAAAAAGATCAAAGAAGCGTAGTGCTTTCATTATACTAGATATTTTTGGGCTTAACTTTTATTCTGTGCTTTGTTTCAGCGGGTATGTCATTCCAGTTCTGAACATTACTGTCTTGACCTTGGAACTACTGTAACACATCCCCAAGGCTTAATAAGGCTGAAGAGAAGAATTAGCCATGGCATACTTCGGGAGGGTGCCCTTCTCACACAACGAATTTTATGAAGGACAAGATGGGGACCAAGCATCTTACCCAATGTACCATACTGGTTCTGCTGGAGAGGTCCGTCTAGGATTTGATCGAATAGTTGATGAAGTCAGCAATGAATTTTTTTTTTATGGTTCATCACATTCACATCATCCTGAAGAATTTTTTTTCCCATTAGATGCGTTTGGTCTGAATGTGCCTGTGCCTGACCAGCAGCTTTGTGGTCAGCCTCCAGCTGCTTATGGTGAACTTTACCCTGGAAATCCTGTCTCTCACTGGCAGCAAGGCACAGTGTCACCAACAGTTGGCTTCAGATCTTCTTTACTGTCTGATTACACAAACTTCTCTCTAGTGGATCCCTACCCCTACAGCCAAGAGAGAGAAATTTATGGAGGGAATAATATAAATCCAGTCACGAATGTGCATCATTCAAATGTGGAAAGAGGCAATACAAATCTGAGCTTTCAGATAGGTGTTGACAATGTTGATGCTCAGTGTCCCATTTTGTTAAACAACTACCCATTTGGACAAGTGAGAGATGAAAGTGGATATGGAGAAGCTTATTTAACAGACATTTCCAGAAAATGCAACAAGGAACCTACCTGGCCCAGCAGCTCTGGATATGACAGAGAGGTATTTAAATTTTCTCATATTAACACTGCTTAAAGTTCTTGATTCTTGTTTCTGTCCTTGAACTTTGTGTATTCACTCACAATGATGCGACATGGATAGGAAGCACTTGATTTAAAGACCTGGTGGAAGATAAAACATTCATGCCTTGGGGAAATCAAAAGCTTTTGCTTGTGTAGAGGGTTTTTCTCATGTGTCTTATGATTCAGCTGTCCAAAAGCAAATATGAGACTTCTTATTCACTTCACATTTGGTCTTTACTACTTCCAAAGACAGAGATGTAGAGATGTGTCAGGTATATTTTTCCAGTAATTGTGTAACATGATTTCTTGGCAATCAGAATTTCCCACAGTATTTTTGTATCTTTGCAAGGATTATGCCCTCAAACAAACAGTACATTATTAGTTAAGAGATTTTTATACAGTATGAAAACATCTGAGCATCCTCTTCCTTTGATTCCAATATCTGAAGAGAACCCAGCAGACCATAAAAAATTATTTCTGAAGGGAAGGTGGCTACTCTGGCTAAGTAGTGAGGATTTGATATTGACAGAATCTCTGTCCTACCTGTTTCATGTTTTAACCAACTTAAAATGTCAATTCATTTCTGCAACTTACCTATTAAAAAAGACTTAATTTGAAAGTAATAGAGCCAGTTTCTGACTTAGTATAAAATGAAGTATCCTCATTGACTCTAATGGAAAATTGCCATTTTACATCAGAAAATAATCTAGATTATGGTCTAGAATGCTCCAGTAGACTCATTTTGTGGTTCATCGAACCATATAACTACCACGGAGAGATAAGTACAGAAATATGGAGTAAAATGTATTTGAAAGAAGTAACAAATCTGTATGGTCTGATATGAAACCTAAAAATTAGCAATACATTAGGCTGAATCTGTTTTTCTGTTGATCCAGACAATTGTCTCTGTGTGTACTTTGGCTGAGATATCCTCATTCTGAGAGATGGGACATACCATGTCCTGCCCTCACCATGTTCTGCATGCACTTATGTGTGCATATATAATTATTTTCTAAAAACAGACATATCTACTATAACTGTGGAAGCTGGATCCTGTGACATACACTCTGTCTTTTTGAAGCAAATACTCTCTTTTTCCTCCTTCCATCAGGTGTTCGTAGCTTCATTTGTGGCTTTGATGTTTTTAATAATGATGTCTTATGGGAGTCCCATGACTCTCTCTGATGCTATATCTCTCCTAATTTTCTTTCCTTCAAAGTCCTGACATGGAGAAGGAGAAAGAAAATGATAAATCCTCTCTTTCCTCTGTTCCTTGTTAGCATTCTGAATTATTACAGGAATCCTGAAATAGCCTACAGAATACCTCTGCATTGTGAATATTAAAAGACATTGTAGGTTCACCTTCTGCTTTTAACTCCCAGTGATCACAGTATCATAAACCAAAGGAGAAGAGCCAATTGATTGGCTTGTTTCTATGTCTGTGAATAAGGAGAACTATAGAGGTAAATATATGCAGACCCAGTCAGATAGGTAGGCAGGTGGGGAAGTATACCTGAGGACAGGGCCTCTTCAGACTAATCCTGGGTACCACATTTTGGAAGTTCAGTGATGAATACAAAAGAGGAGAGGATGAATAGGTGGAGAGACGAAAGGCAGATGATGCTTTTTATTTACGGTAGGAAAACTAAAGGATGCTGGTGGCATGATGAAAAAAACCAGCCATCTCATGAGAGAAGGAGATAGTGGGATACAAATGAGCAGGAGGAGATTAAATTGTGGTATGGGAAGAAGAGGTGCTAGAGGAAACAGGCATATAGGAACAGGCACAAACACTTCTGTGACAGAGGAGAGAATTATAGGGGAGGGAAGAGAAGAGATGAGTGAGTCAGGGGCGACTACAATTGAGTGTGTGGGAGGATTTGATTAAGTTAGGGAAGTATTTGAGCTGTTTAGCTAGCAGAGGAAGAAATGGGAGAGAGGAAAGAATTGATTTGTAGCAGAAAAATCGGTGTGGTCACAGGAATTCCTTCAGGGAGAAACAGGCATGTCAGGATAGAAAGAGATCCAAAGCAAGGAGCTGGTAACTGAACCCTGAGATGGTAAAAAAGGGAAAATAAGAGTGAAAGAAAGTCTAGAGAAAGAAGGGTAAAAAAAAAAAGGTCTATGAAAAAGTAGATCCTTACTACTGGGCTGGAAAAAGATAAGGGCTGTGGTGCGACAGGGCTGATGCTGAGTAAGACTGTCAGTATGGTTGCAAAGGTGAAGCACCAGAGAAAAAGAAAGACAAAGAGCACAGATTGGATTGGTGAGGTCCAGGATGAATGACTGGTGCATCTGATGAGTAGGAGATGAGAACCAGGGCTGCAGACAGAGTGAAATGGAATAGATGCTGAAACATGGAGATTAGCATTAAGTCATAGATAGGCAAGATGAAATATTCACACTGCTGAAATCATACTGTCATTCTGATCCTTAGCTCTTAGATGCAATTGTGTAGCCCTCGGCTTTATTTTGTGTGTGCTAATCAAAATGCATCCAGTGTAATAAAGGGCATGTTAATTGTATCTGGCCTCGTCATCACCAAGTCAGATGTTCAAAAGTACTAAAGAAACTGTCTTCAAAACATACCTGTGAAAAGAGATTTGATTTTGTCTGTATTCAAAAGAAAATGGAAATGCAGCCTAAAACGTATCCAGTAGATTTGGCTACTCCATCTACGGTATTTAGAATTGAATGTTTTCAGAAAAACTAGCAAGACTTACTTCTTCACACAAGCTCAGTCATCAGACCAAACTTCATTATTTCAGTTTGGGTACTCTAGAAGTGAGAAATACACAGTTGTTGTTCATATTTGAGAAGGATGGCTCAGGTGACTTGATTAGCATAATGTGAGAAATCTGTGGATGGAAGAAGATTCTGCTCATCCAGGGACACACTCTGTTACTTTCTTCCTCTTGTCATCTGTTCTCTTCATCCACCATTTTCTGTCTGATTCACTGCACACCTTCAGATATTTGCAGTGAGTGGAGACTGGAGTCCTGTAGAAAAGCAATGTGCGATAATTCATATTTTACCTTCATGTGCAATGGGAAGAAATTCAAGTTTCTGGACACCTGAAAAGAGAAAGAACAAAACTAAATCTCTGATCCACTTGATTCATCAATGGAGTTGGAACTATATATCTACTAAGTACACATCTGTCACCAGAATTAATTTGAGTTAGTTAGCAACGGTATATTAATTCCTTCCATGCAGACTATTACTAGTCTACACAGGATGCATGTCTGCCATTCGGATTCACTCGGAAGAGCTGCCAGCAAAGGTGCAGAGAGGCAAGAGGCCTCCTGTGTTGATTCTGTTCCCTGCAGGAGAGGGTCTGGATTCCAGCTTTGTCTGTCAAGCTCCTTTTTGCCATCCTTTAGTAATTATTTACAGTCACATTCTTCTTCAAGCCATGAACTGGAGGATTCATGCCCATGTCCTCATGGCTGATTTTCCTTTATTAGACTTGGGGAATTCTTCCTTGCTTAATTCCTCTCTGTTCCTCCTTCCTCAGTTCCCAAATGCAATTTTTCTCTTTTAATATCTTCAGTCTCATTCAGTGACATGTCCCAGCCTCACCTTTTCTTACCCATGGCCTACTTTTTTTAGCTTTTCATTTATCCGCTATCTCTCTTTTCTGATGTACTTTTTCCACTTTTAGTGACAGAACTGGAAGTTGAAGAGGAGCCTTTTTGTGTTGCTGGAAGCAGCAAGTTTCCAGCCTTCACTTCTGTGGAAGTTTCCATCCACGGCTCCTGTAGCGTAGTCTCAGGTTGTCCCTCTGTTGCAGCACAGGGCTCGGGTGGTCCTTAGCTCTGCAGAGTCCGTGCCAATCTTCTCTTCCTCCTGTCTGCTCACCTCCTCCTGCAGCTCCTTCACCAGCTGCTTGGCACCGCAACCAGAGCACAGCTCCCACCAGCGAGGCCACCGCTCTCCCCAGCCCCAGGGAGAGGCACCAGACAAACCCTGCAGCCAGGGGCCTGGGCCGCAGCATCCTCCCTCTGGAGCTCCACGTGGGTCAAAATCTCGGCTGTCCAGAGGGGCAGTATCTGCACCCTGTGGCGGAGATCACACCATGTGGCACGTCACCACCATCACTGCGTAATCTTCAGTGCAGGTTCTGGGCTCCCTTTGCACTCCTGCTACAACAACTGCTGTAGCTTTACCTGTGAGCTGTGCTTCTGCTCCTGGCTGCAGAGCTCACCCACAAACACAGCAATGTCTCTCTGAAGTTGTTCTGGTTTGAATTCCTCCATCTGGACTATAGAGGTACACAAGGTATTGTACACCGCATCCCAGATGCAAACTTCCTAGAGCCTTGTCAATGCATTTTTGTGTAAAGCTGTCTACCCTGATGTAAGTGTGATCAGGAATATTGGTTTTTTGTTGTTGTGATTGTTGTTTTGTTTGTGTGGTGGGTTTTTTTTAGACTACATAATTTTGGGAGGCCATTACTGTTAGTAAATTGTTCATAATTTCTAAATAGTAAACCTACACCAGAAATTTTTATTACTATCTGCTGAGGTAAATTGTAAGGTAGGTATCTAAATGAGGTGGAAAAAAGTGAACCAGGGGAGGTGCTATGTTTTCACTGACTTTTGAAGGAGTTTTTTCAGCAGTCCTTAGAATCAGGAGATGATGCACTACTAATTTGTATTGCTAAATTTAGTTTCACTATCTTATTTGACACCTCAGGATTATCCATTGTTTTTGCTACCAGATGTTTCAATTTTTCCCTCTATTGATGGTGCCCTGTTATTATCTTTAAATTTCATAAGCACTTCTTTAATGTTTGTGCTATTGTGGTTAATGAAAATACTACATACAATGAGACCTGAGGCTGATGGTACCTGTAAAAGCTTTGTAACTTCTGAGCTTTCAGTTCTGACATTGTGATCTCCCCAGTAGCCAGCTCCCAACAGATCATCTTTTATACTCACCCCATCTTTTAAACTGTGGTTTCCTAGCTGGCTTCTTTTAGTGCATATTGTACTTAGTTGTCCAGAAATTTGCTTTATGTTACTAATTTTTGCAAATTTACACACTTGTATATAAATTCTTATTAAAATAATTTTGAAAAATATATTTTGCCGTATCTGAATGTCCCCTTCTGTGACATGTCGTTAGTTCCTTCTCTTTCTGAAGGGTTTAAAAGTCAGTGTCTCATGTGAGCATTGTACATAACTCTCTGTACAACAGGAGAATGGGATTGCAGATATACCACTATTAAGCTCCTTCCTAGAGATAACATTCTGACTGAAAGGTATTGTGGCAAATAGACAAGGGGGGCGGGGTGCTTTGGCCCAAAAAGTAGCTCAGACCTCAGTTCTCCAAGTTTAGAGAAAGTATGTGGGGATTTTAAGTGTTCAACAGAATACACTGGCTTCCTGTTATCTGTCTTAGGGACTTAGTTACCTGACAGGTTAATGGAGTTTGAAGGGAGTCCCTTCTCCCTTTTGTAAACTAAACACTCATCTTCTGCATTTATAGTTATCTGTGCTCTCACACTAGGTGAATTTTGAAAGTTTTGCCTGGAATTCCTTATATTCTGAATGGAGGGGGAAAAACTCTCTGAAAGCATTTAGAGGGCAGTCAAAATGGGCTTATTTGTACTTATTTGGAGCTCCATCAAATCAGGGGAGGGATGATAAGGTATGAAAGTTAGTTCTCATGGAACCAAATGCAAGGTATGCCTTATGCTGCTTCTGCTTCTGTTATCTAATTAACTGAGCTCTGTTTTTTTTTGATGTCATTTTGGTATTTTTAGGCTACATGTTGGTCTATCCAACTGGTTGAAGCAAATCAAGGAAGTAATGAAAACACAGTTGCTTTTTGCAATGCAGTGGAGAAGTAAGTAATAAACCCCCCAACACCTTTATTCAGCCAACTATGACATTCCACTTACATTAATTGTAATGGTTATCCCTGCATTCCTGAACAGTGCCACAATTCCAGTGTCCACTTAAATCTGGAAATGCTTCTAATTTTGGTTTAAAGATTAAAATCCACAAAGGATTATTAATTCTGAAAATATTTTCTCCTTTAGCTGTCCCGTTTATCAGTGATAAGCACAGCTAAGTCTTCAGTGTTGATGGTTTATAGTGTGTGAAACTTAAGATCCATTTTCTGCCACTGTCTTGGACGATAATAGTGCCTGTGTAGCTTGGAGCAGGAGCTGACTGAAAACAGAATTACTACATCCTGTCATGATGAAAAGTGAGACATAGCAAGCGACAAAACCAGCTTTAATTATTGTTTATCGTTACAGTTAATAGCGTGGCTTAATGGGATAGAATTCTTTTTACTTAATCTTCAGAAAAAGAGATTGTGTTGAAATCCAAGAGCCCTAAGTCATACAAGTTTTTAGACCATCTGTGCAGATTCATTTTCCTGTGTAGATATTCACTGATCACACTATGAAGTTGTTAGCACAAATGCCTGCTTTTCCTCCCAGAAAAGTAGCTGGAAAATGGAATGCCTTTTTTTTTTTTTTTTCCTAATTAGACATTAATGAATCAGCTGTATTCAGGATCAGCCAAGCCTGCTTCTCTACAAGTTAAAAGAAAAATCCAGTTTGGTGATGCCCTGGAATTAACAGCGAATATATTACATATTCATACAGGGTGGACAGTCAGCTTAAAAACATACTCATTCACGTATGTTTTGGTGGGTTTTTTCCCTTCTTTTTTTTTTTTTTAACCCCACAGTTCATCAGGCTGAACCCCAACCATCAGTCTGAACCCCAACCCTGTTCTGCTAGCATCAGATGCATGAAGTCACATTCCACATGACAGGCTTTCCTCTAAGATATTCAGATTTTTTTTGATGTCCCAACATTCTACATTTAAGTTGGTGCTATAATTACAGGAAAAGCTTTTGATTGTGTTTTTTTTTTTTTTTTTAAAATAAATGAGGTTGATTACAGGGCTATAAAGATGAACATAATGAAGACATTTCTGTTTTGCAGCAACTTCTTCAGTGTGCATTCCTAGCAAATACTCTTAAAAAGAAAGTAAGAGAGATCTTTGCTTTTCTTCTATCAAATAAATGATAAAGCATTCTTAGGACTAAATATCACAGCAAACCAAAGACCAAAAAATGTCATAAGCTTGCAGATAACTAACATATTCAGTCTTGCCAAATGAGCATCCTTCCAGTCCCCAAAGAATCTCAATAACTGGCAGTTTTATACATCAGAGGCAAGATGTATAATTCAAACCCTATGTCATGCAGACTTGCACCTCCAGCATGTAGCTCAAATAGAAACCCATCATGTTTTTCTCTAGGTAATATTTGTGCAGGTAGCATCGAAGCATTTCATTGTACACAACTATAAAGCTGTTTTAAAAACCCTTTTATCAGGTTACTTCCACAATTATGGACATGGTTATAGTGAACATTCATCCATGGGTGGCTTCAAAATACATCCAAAAGAGAGTTTGATACCAGAAGGTGCCAGGGTTCAATGGAGCAAAATGCCAAGTTCCTCCACCTCCTACTGACTTCAAGGATGTGCTGTGCAATGCAGAGACATACACAGGGTTATGAAATGCTGAGAAATAGTAAATCCCTATAAATGTTAGTACTTTCTGTATACATTGAGTTGTTGCAGCACAGAAAGCAAGTAGCACAAGATTTTCTTCATGTACTACTTGAGCAGTATTTGAGTGATACCTTGGAAGAGCTAACCTTTCAAAATGTTGTGATGAGCATCTGTCGCCCACCTGCTCGGGCCAGAAACCCTTTAATCACTTGAAAACGGTAGATGGCCATAAATGAGCAACCGTTTCTGGACCTGTGCATTTTTGTCTGCAAAGCATATGAAGAAAATTTCTGTCCCCGCATTATCCTAACGTATAGATAGTGAGGACGTCGGGAAGAAAATGAAGTTTGCTTAGTTTTGAAAGGACTGCCAGTAACTTGAGGATGTGATTCACATCCCACGTGTGTATGTAGCCCATTAATTTGATGCTGGAAAAAGGGTTGTGAAGTTTCCAGCCTCTTTCAGTCTTTGGCCTTCTTACAGAAGCAGGTTACAAGAGTGAATTTGGTGATAGGAAAAAGCTTAATGTGTACCTTGCTCACAAAGAAAATAGACTTGACATCAACAACATAGGTCACCAAAGCAGCTTCTGTGCTATAATGGTTTTTCACCATGAGTATAAATCCATCTCATGTACTGGAGGTATTGTCAAGCCTCATTTCCTCCTACCCCACTGAAACATCATGCCCGCTGTCTTTTCATTATAAGAAATGGGCTGCTTCATTGGATTATTAATTTTGGAAGCCTAGTCTTTTCTTCCTTCTCATGCTTTAGAAATATGTGGCATAAAAGAGGCATTCATACTTTTGTTTAAGAGACTTGGGTGGCAGCCCTGAGGCAGGAGGTAACATAGTAATGAAGAACTTTATGTGAGAGAACTACGGTTCAAAATACACTGCAATCAGAGACAGTATAAAGTACTGCCAACTCAGAAGCTACAAAATGCTGCTTGAACTAACAAACAAAAAATAATGCAGTATGCTTAGTACAGCATGTTTTAGTTTAGCTGCTAAAATATTCAGGCCAATTAGTGAAATGTAGAGCTTCAGCTGATGTAATACAATATGTACCCTTACCTGCAGCTGCAAAGTGTATTTGCTTAAAAAGCAAGTTTAATCTCAGCTGACAGGCATAATACCTGTGACCAGTGTTCATTTTGAAATGGTATCTCAGGAGGAATTAGTTTCTGCAAGTCTTTGGTAATTGAAAGGAGGAAGTGCAATATATTTTATAGGTAATGATATATAAGATCAGAGGGACTCAATGACTGTAGCCGTTATTCCTCTCTACAGACATGTACATAAATACCG
Organism: Columba livia; assembly: GCF_036013475.1. NCBI lineage: Eukaryota > Metazoa > Chordata > Aves > Columbiformes > Columbidae > Columba > Columba livia. Next base: position 132,137,554 of record NC_088602.1, read on the forward strand.
AGGGTTTTAGTAATGAGGATTTCAGATTGGATTCTAGAGCACTGTGGAAATAGGGAGTTTTAAAGATTTTGCATAGAAAGCATGTTCATGTATTCATTTTGACCAGCTGTCCTAGTCACAGCTGTCTGCGCACGTGCTCTTGGTTAGTTTTATGTTAAAGCTCTGCTATTTAAGCACATATTCGAGCACCCTCATTTCTTCTGTGCTCAATGTACATTGAAGTCTGTGTTTAAACTCCTTTTGGCTTCACTGAGGTCAGGCTCACCAGTGATTCTGTGAAGTGCATGAAGATTGTACTGATAGTTTTCCTATTAAGTAAAAGGTATAGTTATATGTATGCTATCTGAAATGTAGTTATCTTACTAATGTATGAAAAGAAAGCTTGGGTTGCTACCATTTTCCCCTCCGCACAAAATTCTGTTTCTAACATCTATTAATATGTGCTATTATTATTATTATTAAAGGTATCTTGTAAAATCTTGGCTTGCTCTTACAAAAGAACTGAAATGCATACCTGTTTAGACATAAGTTCATCACACATTCTTTCCAGAATAAGAAATGCCTATCCTGCTTTTGACTTGAAGACAAACACTGGGAAAATCTGGAGTGTCACAACAAGGTTCCCAGAGCATATCCTTGGAGAATCAAAATTCAAAATCAGCGTTTGGACAGATTCTTCACCATATCCTCTGCTTCTTACGCAACATGGTAAGTGATTGGGGTGTTCATATCCTTGCAGAATTCAGTTCCATGGAGATGATAACAAAATGCATTTGTTATCGGAAAAGATATTTGGAAGGCAAGCCTTCTGTGAGTCTTGAGTGCATACTTTGTCAGACATATTCAGTATATTCGAAGTAAGATGAAAATCACATTAAAATATGTGAACTTTGCTGGTGTGTAGATCTCTACTTTCTTTAATCACAATTGGGACCAATTCTGGCAGTTGCAAATGGGCCATCATTTAGACTTTTATCCAGAAGGAATTTAAGCTTGTGCCTAATTAAAAGTGTAGTGGTAGTCTCCATATAGTCATGCAACTTTTCACAGCCTTGGCCCTGTTTCTGAATCCAAGACTTAACAGTCTGCAGTTGCTAAGACTCCTCTGCACCCAAGGTTATGTACAGGTCAGAGGAAGTACACATAGGTCGTAAAATGAAAGTAGAAATTCCAACAAGGGGGAAAAAGTGGAGAATAATTAAGGATTAGAACAGTTTGTGCAGAGAGGTTGTGGAGTCTCCATCCCTGGAGATTTATAACGTCTTACAGGGCAAAACTCTGAACAAACTGGCCTGAATTTAGTGTTGACCCTCCTTTGCAGAGGAGGCTGGACTAGGTGGTCCTAATGAGGCCCTTCCTAGCCTAAATTATTCTGTCACTAGTGGCTGTGGGAAGCTACCATGGCTCCTGTGCATCCTGTATCTATGTTAAATGGGCGGATCTTTGATTCTAGCTCTGCTAATTTTTATTACTTAAAACATAAATGCAAAAAATGAAATAATCATCTTCCCCCTCTCTTCCTGTGCTGCTTCTTTAAGTGATAGTGGGTTTTTTTATGAATCTTTTCTTCAGTTGTCAAAGAATTATTTGGCTTTAACAGGCTGAGTATTAGTTTGTTTGACGGGTTGAAAGCTGATAATCCAAAGCTCTACAGAATGTCAGTCAATACATATTATAAAAAAAAGTCTTCATAAATGACTTAGCCAAGATTTACACATTTTTTCATACAAGTTTGTTTGCTTGATTTGAGAGCATCTATAATACACAGTTATTGGAAAGGCTGGAAAAATAGGAGGTTGTATCCTCTCAAACCAATATTTTATAGATTCCGTGAAACAAAGGGCCGAAAATCTTGGGACATTCGGACCTAATGGTAGTATTTCCAGCACTCCTGTCAGCTAGGCAAGGGATCTACACTTAAGTTCCCTGTAATGCAAAAGTCTTAACTGCTGGCAAATGTTTTATCATACAGCATCATTTACTCTACAGATTGTTTGATTTTCAGTCTGCTTTACTTTATTTTAAAAAATGCTTTAGAAGGCACAGCTAAAACTGAAGGCGATATAAGAAACAGCCCCTATTCATAAACTCTCTTACAGACTACGTAAACAATAAGATATAGTTAAAGTGGGGGGAGGGAGTACACTTTTTTGCCTCATGTAGTACAAAGAATTGTTCAGTCATGCAAAAATATTTGGCAGAGAATGGAAAGTCAAATGGGTCTGTGGAGTGCAAGTGAATGATACTAGTAAATTTCAGATTTTTTCCAACGAGTGACCTGAAAAAAGTGCATGTTAAATTTTTAATTTAAGATTCTGTGCCGTTCTTCTTTTTCTGGTGTATATAAATTTAGCATATGGGCGCTGCAGTTTATGTGTCAAAACAGCTATGAGGAGCTGCTTTTGTGTTATCAAAAGGCTAGGTGTTCATAACAAGCAAAACCGGTAGAAAAAGTTTAATCAAAGTGGCTTTCTAAGAAAAATGGCTTTGTGAAGAAAATTAAAATTTTCAGAAGGACCTTTTGAATCCATTGACACATATGTTTTTCCTTGAGGAAAACCAAACCAAAGCAAAAACTAGGCTAGCTGTGGTTAACCAGCTCTGTTTTATTTCAGCCTTGTTTTTTGTCACAGCCTCATCCCCTAGAAATGTCAGCTGTTCTCTGAAGTTTTTTTCAGTATCACATTCCCTTAAACTTCCCTGCAAAAACAATTTTGCATTTCCTGGTTTGTTCTAAAATAATAGCATGGCAACTCTGAACCAGATTTTTCAGTATGAATTGGCTGCGCTGGATGACTGGGTAATTCAGAACGCCGTTAAACCAAATGAAGCTGGTTGGTTAAGCTCCATCTGCAGCTGTTGTCTGAATGGGCCTGGAACAGTGTAAATTAGTCAACACACAAGTCTGGGTTCCATGTTTAGTTTCTGGGGTTTTGCATGTAACTGTAGGTAGTGTCCATTTCTGTTCACTTTAAGGTTCACTTGAAGTTTCTAATAAAGATTTCTTACAGTTGCTGATTATGAAGCAACAAACACCAAGTAGGAAAAACTGAAAGGAAAATCTGCTTTGGCTTTTCTGTTATCAGTTACAGACAATGAAATTACCTGAGAGTCATGGAGGAAGTCCAGACTTTATTTTGCATTTTAAAACCATCTTGGTACATGAAATGAAGATTTTTCACTGAAGAGTCAGGTCTTCTTTTCTGCTAGAGAGAGGTATCTCAGACTTGCATCATCAATGCTGCTGTAGTATGCTCTGCATGCCTGTGAAGAGTAAATTTACCAAATGCGTTTGCAGTTTGACTGCCAAATTATGCAGCTATTGTTTTCAATTTTTTTGATCAGGTCTTCTAAAATGCACAGAGAGAGTGTATTGGCAGGGTTGGAAAATGGTTTAAAAAGCTGAAGTAGCGCTGGGGAAAATGCTCAAAATGCTAGAATATTTCTGAACAGCAGATTGTACTAATTTACATAGAACTCAGTTTATATGCGTTACATATGAGATATGTAATAATATAGTATATAATTGTATACTATTACGTCACTACACATAATATTAAATAACATTAACATACAATATATTGTGTATATAATACATATATTAAAATGCATGTGAGAATTAATTTACCTCTTGATTATGGCTAAAACCACATGCACAGTAGAAACAATAGCAAGTAAAATTCTGGAGCCTTCTTGGGTCATGAGCAGCAACAGAGCCAACTTTTGCATCAGGCCATGTTTGCACATGGGAAATGTACCAAGGTACTCATCAGGGAAATAATAAAAAAAAAAGGCTATTTTTCTCTTTCACTTGGGAAAATTGCTTAGCTCTTCATTTCAGCAACCTAAAAAATTACTGATTTTCTCCAAATGGACATAGATTCTATGACTTGGTTTAAAGCATTTGAAGTGAAATTAAAAAAAAAAAAATCAGGTGTGGCTTGATTTAATTCCTCTTGATGGAGCTAGTTTGCAGCAGTAGTTAGGAATTGCAAAGAAATCCTTATTTTCTTTGCTCGGGTATCTAACCTGGAATTCTCCAGCAAGCTACTATTAATTTTTCTTGCTATCTTTATTTACAGCTGGCTGTATCACTCATGACTTAATTGTAGAGATCCTCCGTTGCACAAATCGATACCCAGTCCAGGAGGAATGTCTCCTAAGTGTCTGTGGATCTGATGAATTCTTGCAAAAGTAAGTATCTCATTAAGAGATGTTATCGAGTATGCATTGTGTAATATAAGCTGTGCATTTAATGCACTCTGCTTACATGCCATCTAAACAGAAACACAGGCAGAGTTATTGTGTTCCAAATACTTAATGTATCGTTTCTGAAACTCCCAGAACATGTGGTACTTATGTTCTACAGAGATGATGGTGTGCTCTAGTGCAAGGCTTCAAATCATGGCTCTTTTATATAAGCTTTGTGCAGCCTTGAATAATTTGTTTCACTCCCTTGCTCGTCTGGTCTTTCTCATCTGTAGTACAAGCATCAAGCTACTTCCGATACCTCACAGGAATGTTATAAGCATGAGGGAATATGCATATCCTCAAAGAAGGAAATTACCAAAGAGGGGAGAAACAGTATTACACAGCCGCATAGCAGGTCATTTTTCTTCATATCCAGTTGCAACAGTAGTAAAACAAATGAAGTCACCACTTTGATGCTGACTGCAAGTGGAAGAAAAACACATACATACAAACAGGTCTTTCTGAATGTATGTAGTCTACAAGTAAGAAAGTAAATACTCTGATTTGCATTAATTCTGGTGAACTCTTGTGGTGGTTGAAAGCACTGCTGGACTCAGCTAGTTGTTTCTTGCCCTCTGGCGCTTAAATTCAGCTGTCAGCAAAAGTGAGCAGATTTTGTGTCGAAGCAGCTAAGTGCAGGCTCTTGTTTTCAGCTGTGCTGTGGGGATGGTGACTTTCAGCAGAAGGGGAGAAGCTGGCAGCTCTCTGTGGTAACATGCTAGGCTGGCACTGCAGGAATCACAGCTCATCTGTTAGGGATATAAAAATGAATTGGATAAAATAGTATATGTCTATAATTGAAAGGAAAGTTTTTATGATTGAAGCAGTCATATTTGCAGTATAGTGTAAAGATTACCTGAACTAGCCCAAAGCAAGTCAGCTTGATTAATGGAAGTGATGTAGTTGCAAGAGCAAGTGTCACACTGTGGAAATTAGCTTTGCTCTGTAGCCAGCTTGGACACTTCTACTCTTACAGGTCAAATGTTCAGATGTTTATTGTGAATTATACTTTGCAACTAAAGATAGGGACTTGGCCGTTTCTGAGCCCACTCTTGTTCGAATCTCCATAAATCAGCAGCTGGTACAGCAGAGCACTGTGTGAAGCATTATGGCGCTGGAACTGCTGAGCAGATAATCAGGTCATACATGGATTTGTTAATTACATAAGACGGCTGGCACTTTTTTTTCCCATTTTTTTTTAATTTTTCAAGTCTTCTCATTTCAAACTCATTGCTAAGGAAAAGGGAAATAATGAGTCATTGTATTGAGGGTGAGCTGAGTGCATTTCAGTACAGTGTACAGTATGTTCTAAACAGTTTTATTTTCACTGTTGGGAAGAGCGCATCAATAGTGGACTGTTTAAATTCCTGCACTTGCAGAACCTCTGCACGTCTCATTAGCACTGAAACAAGGTCAATAATGTTCTCAGCTTTTTTGCTTTGTGCCTTCACTGTTGTGCAGAAAGCACTGAGCTGCATTTCTGGCTTCAGTAGCTCGTAACTCTATGCTATGCGGTACTTTCAGCTCCCTTTACTCTGCCTCCTCATAAGTGTCCTGTATCTAAAATTTGAAACCCCAGACGGTAATGATCCCTTGAGTAGCTTAACATGGTCTGCAGAGTTGCCTCAGGGTGAAATTTTTCCTATGTTAGTGCTATCTTTTAGTGCAAACTGCTTTCTTCCCGCTGTTGTTAACAGTGATTTGATGTACTTGTCCAGAGTTCTTCCCCAAAAGAGTATTTGGAAATAATTCAGGGATGAATTCCAGTAGAAGTTCCCCAAGTTAGAGACAGCAAAGGGAATAAAAAACTGTGCTTCTCTGGCTTCACTGTAATCCAAAAAAACCCTCAAGTGAAGCCGAGACAGTGACATGATGAATTGCTCTTAGACCAGAGTGATTTAGTGAACAAGACAAAGTTCTGAAGATGTGTCAAAAGCTCTCTTTTATTATTATATTGGACTGTGTTAATGAGCACTTCACACTGCTTCCTGCAGAAGCACCTGAAAGACTTGATGATTTCTGGAATCCGTTTACCTTTGAATGAGACAGGAAAAAAATACTTGGATGCTTATGACCATTACACTCAGCACCACAAGATTTCATCATCCATTGTTCCTTCCTGAGGAGATGTCTTTGAGCTTCACATCCTATCTGACTCACAAGTAGAATATCAGATTTTGAATATCCAAATTTTAAAAAACATCAGAAGGCTGTGTGAAGGCTATGGGTCAGTCCATAGCTAATAGATCCACCTGTGAAATTCTGATTGGGTGTTTCATTTGGTTTCTGGTCTTTAAGTTCCATTTTGTTTACTGATCAAAAATCCTGGCCTTGGCCTAACCTGCAGGCTTTCTTTTTTTACCTAGGGTTCCTTTTCTCTCTTCCTTTACCTAGGCTTTCCTTTTCTTACAGCACCTGGAGAAGCTATCAGGAGACATTGTCACCCTTCCCTGCCCCTTCTGTCTCTGTCAGTAACTGCACAAGTCACTTCACTAGTTGATTTGCTGCAGTTCCTTGCTGAGATGTTCAGTGCATCTGGAAGCAGAACCCCATCTGAAAGACAGAGACACTTTGAAAGCATAGAGGAGTAAAACCATATCTATGTCATCAGTTTTAATAACTGTTCATGGAAGTTTCTGGTTTTCATACGTATCCATAGACCCTTCTTCTCTTGGTTTTCCAGCTGTGCGTGTGCTCTCCATTCCCTTACAATTATACTGTTCATGATCATCTTTTATTTCTTGGAGGACCATCTGCTGTTTCTAAAAATTATTTGCCTTACCCTCCTGTCATCCAAACCTTCTCCATCTACCCTTAAGTCTTGCTCTCACAGTTCTCTGTCTTTCCTTAGATTTAGAATGGGTGCCCCTAAGAGTGATTTTGTGATACCCTTCATGAAAGTTGTTATATAAAAATAAATTGAATTGGGGTTAAACAGCCTGTGTCAAATAACTCCTAGCTCTCAATACCAGAAGCAAGCAAAAACCAACCCTTCTCATGTGACAGCAATTAATCAATCCTTCATTTAGACTTTTCTGCCTTTAGAGCTACAGGCCAGAGCATCCTAAAATGCCTAATAAGACAAAGCACATCTCCCCCCCCCTTTTTTTTTTAAATTGATCTGTCTGTTAGCAAGAGGTTGCAGTAATGCAGATCTAGCAAAGGAATGTAGTCCAAGGGTATTTATAAGCTTTATTTCTAAACATGCCTTTTTTTTTTTTTTTTTTGAAGGCATCAGATTTTATAAAGGATCTTTTCATATGTATTTTTAGTTCCATCCACACTCTACCACAGTGTAATTTGCTTACTTACTGATTACTGCTTTGCAGTTTAGCCAACAAAGTGAGCAGGAATATGGAATAGAAAAGTCTAAATGCTTATCATTTATGCTCACATGCTTGCCTGTGACCTTATTGATGACATTATTTTCCTTACTAATTCTGTTCTCTGAGAACTGACATCTAAATAAGAATTGGTTTTCACTCAAAGTGAAATTTAAACTATTAATTATACACTGGGCAGAGTTATGTTCATGCAGATTGGGATCGTAAGAAGCAAGCACCTTTTGGATGAATATATTCTTTATAAAAAAAAATAAAATTCATTTTCTCTTGTCACTGTAGCTTAAGTTTCTCGTTCAGAGATGCTGTTCAACTGAGTCGTTTTTTTTTTAAAAAAAAAAGAAAAAAAAGTCTGATTGAACTACATTAGGATATGGAGTTTGTAGTACATCAGAGAACCTTGATGTGGGTAACCAAATCATCTAGTGGTGAGAGATTCTCAAGAGGCTGAGGGATTTTTCCCTTTCTCTGCTTCTGATATGATGTGGGACCACAGGCAAGTCACTTTACTTTGACCATTTCATTACCTTGTCTCTTAAAGACAAAGACTGCCTTTTACTTTATACTTTTGTCATGGCATTCTGATAAAAACTGTATTCTCCACATGGTAATTCCAGCAGAAAATAGGGGGAAAGCTGTTGAGTTAATAATGTTGTGCTTTTTTATTTGTGTTTTCTTCACAGAGCTCAGAATGCTGTAAACCAGTTACTAGTAATTATGCCATATTCTGAAGGGGACTATATTAACTTTATCTTAGTAGTGTAGATATAGCAGCAGATCTGAAGAGTGGGTTACAGCCTGGCATATGGCTAAAGGCTAGTCTGTCAATCTATGTCAAAGCTATGCCTTTGTTTCTTATAGTTCACTTGTCATCTAGACCAGGTTTCCACATTATTTTATTGAGGCATTAATCCATTTTGTCTAGTCTCTTGTGCCACAGTACCTGTCAAAACTTTTCTCATTGTGCAAATGAAATCCACTCATTAATTCAACTGTGTGGCCAGTACTTCTGACTGCAATGTTTGAAGCAGCGTTGCTATGTCAATAAAGGATTTATTGACGTAAAACATCTGCCTGACACAGCAGAGCTAACAAAACCCACTAGTGCTAAATGTAGTTATAACCACGAAGTTCAACCTCTGTTGGTGTAGCTTGTTTTGCCTGGAAGCATGATGACGTGGACTAGTTATACTGGCAAAAGTAACTACGGAGGAGGGTATGGCTGTACCAACTTCTATTAGCAGCATGCTCCTCTCTATTGGTATAGATATACTGACTTCTGCCATCAGCCTGGTGCAATGTAGGTGTTGCAATAGGAATCTGTATACTGGAGGAAACTGCAAAAAGTGACTCAGGACTCATAGATGTGCTTCTTTATAATTTTCTTGTTACGACACCAGTCCTAAGGTTGAAGGTAAGGCAGAATGGAAAGAGCAGGAATAATGCTTGGGTAAAAGGTAAAAACAAACAGGTGTGAGACAGTTCTAAAGGATGCAAGGATCATGGGAGACTTCATCATTAGTAACAACGTGGACGTGATTGGGTGAAATGAGGAGAGGAAGAAGTTTCAAGACAGCCATGGGTAGAAACAACACAGACATGAGCTGAGGAGCAGTGGAAGAGAATCTCTGCGTTGGTGCAGTCCCAGAAACTCGGAATCAGTTGCTTGGGGAATCCAACACACTTGGACTTTTGCTTCTAAAGGGTTTAGAAAAGGGCTGAGGCTTAAGAGTGATCTGCTTTCCACCAGTATAGGTATTTCCCTGTGTTGATGTTAACTTCTCTCACTCTTACATCTGTACTTTATGCTCTTAAAATCAAGGAATTTTGCAAATGTATGGAAACTCTATCAGAGGACCTTGCTTTAGGTACTTGCTATGTCATGTAGAAATGGGTTTGTTCTCTGTGATGCATATGTTTAAAATAGAAATGTAAAAATCCTATATCTACACTTACAGTGTAGGTTGGTGCAGAACAAGATATTACAAGATACACGAATTCCATGTAATTGTGGTGAATGGCAATTATGTACAGAACATTTATTTAAGTTTAACCATTCATTTGTGCTGGAGACCTCTTCTGCCATGTAAGGTATGAGTCTCTCCCGTAAGTCACACTTTCCATGACTTATTCATAGTGCAACAGGTTTTTTTAAACTAAATCCAGCCTGTTTTATTCAGACATTCCACCAAAAGCCCTTTTAGGTAGAAAGAAACACTGTTTCCCTTTTGGCGCTTGTATGGTTGAAGGCTTGAAAAAAGCAACACGAATCTAGTTGAACGCACACTAGAGTTGTAACTGATGATGCATGTTAACTTCTTTTGGTGATAAATTTGCCTTGCAAAAGTCGTTTTTCCTGCCTATTAATCCCCAAAGGATTTTTTTAATGTAAAAAAAAAAAGTTTGCCTTAATTCTGAGACAAGTTTTGCATTATTTCACCAGATTAAAACAAAAAATGGAATGGAAAGGCTGAGATTATTTTTGTTACAAGTAATTTTAAGAGAGTGATAAACTAGGGCTTAGAAGAAGTTGCCAAGATTGATAAGCAACTACTCTGAAGAGGCAAATAAGAACAAGCAGTTCCCTTTTCCTGGAGGTCTAGAGTATCCTTGACCATCACAGTAGTTGGTAGGAACCACTCCAGCTGAGTAGAGCTTTGCATCTGACCTTAGCTGACATATGATTTGAGAAGGGGAAGACTGACACACAGCTGCTTTAACCATCTATGTGAGCTGCACAGGGTGGGAACTTTGCTTTCTTTGAGAATCAAGGGCCATCTGTCTTAATGTATGTGATTTTCAGACTTGTAGTTAATATTTGATTTTCAAGTTTGGTATCAAACACTGCAAGTCGTTCTGCAGTGGTGCATTCAAAACCAAGATGCTTTGTATAAATTGCAATAATTTGGGTTTGATGAATATGCATGAATAATCTCAAGGGAGCATGTGCAGTTTGTTCAGGATGTTCTTCTTTGTTTCATTGTTGTTCTGTTACAGTAGTTAATGGTTATAATACAACTAAGCAATTATTTTCAAATTGTTTCACCAGAAAAATATACCAGAACCAAACTCCATCAGTTTTCACAGGAGCAGGTGCCTAGTACAGATTTTATATTATTCAGCCTGCTTTGCACTTAGGATTTAGTCCACCAGTGCTTTTAGGAGAAGGGGAGAGGTGAAAAAGAAGGAAGTGGCAAAGTGGCAAGCAGAGGTAACTAGGTAACTTTTTTTTTTTTTCCCTCCCCAAACTGTAGTCATCATACTTTGGGCAGCCATGAAACTCTTCGCAAGGCAACCACCTGCATTCAGCTTCGACTACACAACGCTAGTAATTTGAAGCAAAATTTGGCTCGAACGGTATGTTATCTTACTCTTTTCTTTCTTGCAGCATCCCTGAAAGAATAAAATTCCACTAATCCTTTTATGTAGCAACCTGCAGAAATAATCAAAATTATTTGCATTCCTGAGAATCCATATATTATTGCAGAACTCCAGCTGAAACATACTGGGGAACATCTCTGCTTTGCTCCTATACTTGTATCTAGTGAGTTACTGTACAGAACACGCAACTGAAAAAGACCAAAACTTATCTTTTTAGAAAAGAAATGATCAGTTTTCTCAAAATTTATTGCTATTTATTTTAGATGGTCAGAAAATTAGTATTTTTGATTGGCCTTCCTATGTTTTGAAATGTAATGCTCAAAACCACTCAAAGTTCTGTGTAAAATCAATTAGATCTGGATACTTGTCATTATCACTGAAAAACAGGGTAGGCTGGTGTTTGTGCATGTGTGATGCATGTTTGTCTGTGTGTGTGTGTGTGCTTGTTTTTAGACATGCAGAAATGATCAGTTACAAGCAAGCGGGTGACCTTTAATTTGGTTTTGGTTTTGTGAGACATGAGATTTATCAGCCTTAACACTCTTGAACAAAAGTCTTTTAAGATCTGAATTGTCAACATACTAGAGTCCTACTAAACTCCCAAACAAAGCTTATACAGAGAACATAAGATCATCTTAATGATATAGAAACATATCAAAGCTGAGTTTTATACAGTCTAGCCAAAGAGCTTCTGTTGTCAGGAGTGGGAATTCTACATCTTCCACATTTTCCTCCACACACTGAAACCTTGAGAATGACAATGAATGTGGAGAATATCCAATAGTTCTCTTGTCAAATGATGGGCCAGTGTACATGGGTCACCATAATACTGAATAATGACTGCTAGGTTTGTTTTGACTCTGCACCTGCCCTACTCTGTATTTTAACCCTGGGGGTCTTTAAAAGGTGACTCTTAAGCACAAATTCCACAAGTTCTAGTGGGTCAGGAATGCTAAATTCCTAGTGGATGGGTGATGTTTAGGGAGAAATGCACAGTGTAGAAGCAGAAACCTTTATCCAGATACCTTTTCCAGTGAGTGCTCCTATCCAAGAGACCCATTTTTTAAGAGTTCTCCCCACACTCTAATTACCTGGGTAAAGCATGAATCTTTGCAGTGGAGACGCAACAAAGAATACCTATAGCTTTCTAACAAGAGCCTCACTTGCTTTCAGAGAGGGATTTTTGGACTAAAGCAGCCAGCAAGAGATATTTCCTGAAAGTTCAAAAACATTCTTATCTTCATACATACCGGTGTTAATGGTGTTAGCATTTTACCAGGCATAATGAGTTAGGTGTTAACATTCTGAGTATAATCACTGAGAAGAAAAGTCAATGGTCCATCGTGACAAGAAGGTGGGGTCTTTTTTCCATTATATAAATGCTTGTGTTGTTTTAGAGGGACTGTGTAGTACCTCAAATAGAAGGGAGTCTTTTCTTGTGTTTAAATATCCCTTGAAACTGTGCTACTGTGAAATGCTTCATGTTCTATTAATATCCCCAAAGTCTCCTTCAACTCTGCAGTTTGACAGGTCTAAATGAGGTTTAATATACTTCAATGCACTATGGAGGCCAGGAACAGAGACCGAGCATCTCTCAGTGTTTCACATTTCAGAATTGGTTAGAATTACCTGGTAGAATGATTACAAACAAACAAAAATAGTCTTTCAGGCAGGTAACTAACAAGCTGGAAGACAAATTAGCATTGTTCAAACCATTAGAAAACATTTATTGTCTCAAAGAATTTGTGAAACTATAATTAATAACCTACAATAGGGTTTAGCCAGGAAGGATGGCATTTTAAGATATCTTCAAGTGAATTATTGATCACCTCTTTATGGTAACTGACACGGCTCTGAAAGCTTCAGGCCATGAAGTTATTTTAGGTTACTAATAATAGCAAAGAACATGAGCAGCTCTTGTGCTGGCATAAGTCATAGACCCAGAATTTTCCCCCAGCTCCAGGGCATGCTTGTGACAGAGCTCTCATGTTGGAGAGGTTCTGCTTGCAGGCAGGAGCACCAGCAAGTCTGTCAGGACCAGACAAAACCTGACGAAGGAGATGCAGACTGTGGTGCATTGAAAGCTTCAGTGTTTCCTTTCATGGAATCATAGAATCATTTCAGTTGGAAGAGACCCTCAGGAACATCAAGTCCAACTGTAACCTAACCTAACTCTAGCACTAAACCATGTCCCTAAGAACCTCGTCTAAACACCTTTTAAACACCTCCAGGGATGGTGACTCCACCACTTCCCTGAGCAGCCTGTTCCAATGCCTGACAACCCTTTCTGTGAAGAATTTTTTCCCAATATTCAATTTAAACCTCCTCTGGTGCAACTTTCACTCTGGACCCCATTCTGTAGATCTCTTTGGATCTACTGAAACCTGCTCCAGCCACACTGAATTCAAGGATCTGAGGGTAGTCTGCACTGAGCTCACAGTCGAATTTGTTGCTGCTGTTCTCTGAAACTTGTGGCTTTGGTCATAGAATGTATTTGAAAGTCATAGACCTAGAGGTGGTTTATAGAAAGTAAATTTCCATCCGTCAGAATTCATATAAAAAGATGTGAAAAAAAATGCCTATTTTTAAAATTTTTTTAAGGAACAAACTTTGAGAGTTTTAAGATTTTTTAGCTATTTCAAACAGTTGTGTGCATACACAGCTACTGTTTATTTTTATGTGTTACTGTGCTCACTCGTGGGTAGCATCTTTCCAAATTTTGAACTTTGTAATATGTTATTTTATAGAAGTCTCCACTAAAGTTGTAGTTTAACTAGTTTCACAGAAACATATTCATATCTTGACAGCTATTCTATATAATAATCACCCATATGTATTCAGGTGCTAAATAATTCACAAACACCCACCTCTTTTGCCCTAGTCCATCAGATCCCCTCAAGCTTTCTGGGTTCCTATCAATCACACCTATCTAATTTCTCTCTAAGCTTCAGGGCTCCCTCCTTCAGTCTGTGTCACATTGTTCATGGTTCCCTGTGCTCTGGTGCTGTCAGTGTAAGAGATCAATGAGGAAGTTTGTCATTTATCAGTCTCGTTCTGTAGCTCAAGCCTTGCCCCTTTGATTGCTTAGTTTAGATGTGCTCTGCTATTTGTAAGGTCTCCAGAGGTGGCAGTGTGACAGCTGAGCATGCAGAGATATTATAAAAATGCAGAGTGGATTTTGCAGAACATGTACACTACTTGTCTATAGGGTGATGTGATTTATAAAATAATTAAAGAAAAAGGGGGGGAATGATCTGCCGAGATTCAAGATGGATGTGATTCACTATTGCTCTGTCTAGAAGTAGCAAAATCAGATCATGATATTATAGCAAGCAACTCTAGAGTGATTGGTGTTATTTCCTTCTTGGAATGAATGAATGCTTCTGATTATGGTAGCACTCCAAGATGTTCTTAAGGCTTGAGATGTTATAGCCATCCTCTAGCGTTCATTGGAGCAGCATGATAGCTGTCAGAGGTCAGGTGCTCCAACTCTTAGGGTGCAGTATGGACAGAAGACGTAAGTTGTGAACAAAACCAGCAGTTATTAGGTAAGAGCCATATGTAGCACAACTAGTGCTACATAACCTGGTTTTGTATGTCTTGTAGTCATTTTTATAGGAGCAACTCAGTGGGGTTCAGAGACAGATTGCAAAATCAGCTGAAATAAGACCATCTACTCTCAAATGCATCTCTTAACCCCCAAATACTTATCCTGTCTTCTGCTCTATAATAACATTTAGCACTCTCCTGTCAATACACTGAGATAAGGAACACAGGTGTTTGTATTATGTAAAAACAAATGCCCAGACAAAGTGGAGTTAGTGCTTAGGGCTAAGACACATACATTCAGGGCTTAATGCATGAAAATGCTTTTCCTACCTCCACCCAATTCCATTTCATTCATCTGATTAATCTTTCACTTATTGCCACTATGTGATAAAAGAGATAGTAGCGCTCCATATGGGAATGCTTTACAGAACATCTGTAACGTATCTAGCTCAGCAAGATCCTGCTTCTTAAATGATGCTATTGCCAAACCTCTATATAGTGATCTAAAGCAGAATTAGTGTGAATTAATTCAGATGTCAATTAACATACTTAAATTGAATCCAACCATAGCAGAGACGCAAGTTGCTCAGGAATGTTAGCTTTAGACCACTACTACAATTAACTAGAAAAAAATGCTAGTGTTTTCATCTTTTTCTGAACAAGCTTTCAAGATCCGAATTCACTAACATTCAAAATATTTGGAAAAAGCTTTTTTAGCCAAGTGAGTAAAAGAATTGTTATTTTTCTTTTAGGAAGCGCAAATTTCTTTCAAATTCTGTTTAAGGGGGGGTAGAAATCATAAATCATAGTTCATCACTGTTGGATTATGTTGTTTGCTTTTTAAAAAATCTGTTTTTTTATTGTATGAAAGTTAAAACAAAAAGATTAACAGAAGTTTTTTTTTTCTTGCTGAAGTGTTTTCCTTAATGTTAAACCTTTTTGTCTTCCCTTCACAAGGAACCTGAAAGTTTCATTAGTGTAGTCCAGGCTAAAATGGAGTCACCTTTTAGATTCTTTTGTATCCTTGGCCAGAGATAATTTCTGTCCTCTGCTTCACCTTTGAGCATACAAATGTTTTAGATGGATACACATGTAAATAAATAAGCCGTAGCCTGCTTGCCCAAGTTGTGTCTGTCTCAGCCATTACTTGCATTTCTAGAGATACTAAGAAGAATACTGTCTGGCATCTGTCCCAGCCACTATGCAAACAGAAGTTCATCACTAGATGCTTATGTAAAACCTCTCAGGGTTTTACCTGTTCAGAAATATCATTAGCATCCTTGACCAGTGAATTTGGGGTCATGCTTGTCACAAGCCATTCAGTAACTTTTCCCTATGAGTTATAGGGATATGGGCTCAAACATGAGTCAGGAAAAGAGCAGAATTTTCAGGACATGGTGGTGTCTGCAAGCTGGTGGTACATGCCTAGCATGGGCTGAGCTACCTCCAAAGGGTAGGAGGAGTTGGGGCATCAAAGGCGCAGCTTAGACAATTCATGGGGCTGGAGAAAAGACTGTATTTGAATGTATTGACCAAGTCTTTTCCCAATGTGTCAAATAAGGCAAAATCACAGAATTGTTTAGGCTGGAAGGGACCTCATTGGATCATTTAGTCCAATCCCTCTGCTCAAGGAGGTTGAGCTGGAGCAGGTTGTCCCAGACCATGTATGGTCAAGTTTTGAATATCTCAGTAGATATTCAAAACTACTCCACAACCTGTCAGGGCAACTTCTTCTTGTATTTGACTGTCTTCACAATATATGTTTTTTTTTTTCTTGTGTTAAGGTGGAGTTTCATGTGTTTTTATTTGTGCCTTTTGCCTCTTGTCCTGTCAGTAAGCACTACTGAAAAGAGACTGGCTCCCTTATCTTCATTATTTTCCATCAGATATTTTTCGCATTGATAGGATTCTCCTTGAGCTTTCCTTTCTCCAGACTGAACAGCCCCAGCTTAGCCTCACCTCTCATACAAAAAATACTTAAGTGCCTTGATCATCTCCATGACTCTTCACTGAGAGGAGTTTCTTCAGAGGGGTTGCAAAGGATGGTACAGATGTTCTCCATTCTGGTCTCTCAGGAAAGAAGGCAGCAGAGAGGCTCTGGATGTAAACTGATTTCTGCATCACAATTAGCATATATTGACATTGTGAAAGGGTGCCTTCTGCTGCCTGTAACGAGAAAGCAGAGGCAGAGTCTACCGAGGCCTGGCTATAGTCTGAATCTGTATGTAGCTAGAAAGAACTACTGTGACAGTCTGGTTTGGCTTCCTGTATAGCACAACCCAGTGTAACATGAGAGAGATTCACCAAACAAAATTTCAGACCAAAACATCCTGAATGCCCTGAGAGTTCTTAAAAGAACATGCTGGCTTTGGAAAATACGAAGGAAACCTCTCCAACATACATTCTTCCTATTAGAATCCTACTATATGCTTCTCTTCCACAGCTTGAGGATGACCAGAGACGGTTCAGTGTGAATCAGCTGTTAGAAGGCACTTGTGTCTGGAGACTGATTCGGTAAGAACACTGGTATTTAACAGTATTTCTGTTTGTTCATATTTGTAGTGAGCCTCCTGGCTTCAAAGAACAATGACCTACCAGGGACAGGAATGATGCCAAAGCGAAAGAAAATTGGTTCAGTGTTTGAGGCCCCTATTTTCAGAACTTATTGATTGATTAGCAAAAATCAACAGTCATTTCTAGATCTGTATAATTTTTCCCTATATGCTCCCTTTCATGTCATTGAAGGTTTTCTTAGAGCTTTCACGTTTCCCGAAGATTCCCAGGATTGAAGGAGTCATAATTTTTGTGTGTATGTTGCTCTTAGAGAATTGTCAAGAGTAAATACTGTAAAAATAACAGATATGCTCTTCATTACGCCTGTGTTTTCACAGTTGAGTGATGTTTTGTTTTGTTCTATTTTTTTAATGGAGGCTGGCTATTACAAGTTTTTACTTGGCACTCAAAGTACATCTGACTCTAAAGCTAACCTACCATGGACAAGCACTAAATGAGATAGATTCCTCATTCAACTTTCATTATGTTCCATTTCATGCACTTAGATAAATAAGCTGTTAACACTTTTTGTAATGTTTTTCATCAATGTGTTGTAAAGTGCTTTGCCAAGAATGGTGAATGCCACACCTGCCAATTCGGAAATGGAGGAAAACAGAGAGGTAGTGACTTGTTGAAGGGAATATCTGTTGCTTACTGAGGACCCATCTCATTTCCTAGGAGCACAGCCCAAATTTCCATTCTGGTCCTTGCTATAAAAAGATCAAACCAATCGTCTAGTCTATACAGACACCACTTATTGACTTTTGTTTCTTGTGATGTAAAGTGTGTGGCCTTTTCCACAGCAAAGAGAGTATTCAAAGGGGTTATGTGATAAAAGATGTTGAGCTGCAAATCAACTGTGGTCCACAAAATTTCCTCTGATACTGTAGGGTAATGAATAACTGATAGCATAGGCAATAAATAATTTCTTTCTTCAGCCACAAGTTCAGTAAATATTGAAAAAGTAAAAGCTTGAACTGTGTTTGATCACTATTTCAGCTTGTCCTGTGGATTGTTGATGAGTAGGAGAAAACATTTTCCATCAGTAATGACCCAGAAAGATCTGTGGTCAGACCCTGTGCTCTCAATTGCATTTCTAACTTATCTGAGAAAAAAAGAGGTAACAGGTAAGTGACAGAAGCTGGCTGTCCATAATGTGCACAGGAGATGCCTGTGATGATTTGCAGAAGGATTTTACAATGCTGAGTTGAATGTATGATGAAGTGGCAGATAAAATTTGGAGCAGATAAATTTAGATGGAAGGAAACTGTCTTAAATTCACATATGAAATCATAGGCTCTGAGTTGACTTTTACCACCAGGAGAGAGTTCTTGGCGCTGTAATAAATAGTTCTGAATGTCAGTTTGGTGCACAGCAACTGCCAAAAAAAAAAGGGGGGGGGGAGGGGAATATTATGGAAGAAATGAAAAACTGGAAGCCAATGTTATGCCACAAGATCAGTGCAGGGTGTTCATTTATCTTGAATTTGGATGTCAGTTCTGCTTCTCCCATTTCAAATATAATGTAATAGTTGAAAAGTGAAGAGGAGGGAAGCAAAGATGTTCAGAGGAATGAAATGCCTTCCTTATGAGAAATAAATAAGTAACAATATTCTTCACCCTGATGAGGAGATAATAAAAGATGGGTATTTTATAGATGACAAGTCTATGAAACTGAGGAGCACAGAGAATGTCTGCAGGAAAGGATCATTTACTGTACCTTCTAATGCGGGATAAAAGGAGCATGAAGTGAAAATAGCAGATTCAAAACAGACAAAAACAGCTATTTCTTTGTATAACACTCAAATAATGTCTGGACACAGCCTGGATTACCCAGGACTATGTGTAGATGGTTTCTGAATATCTTGGAGGAAGATTCCGCAACCTCTCTGGGCAACTTGTGCCAGTGCTCAGTCACTGTCGGTACCTCCTGTATTTCATTTTGTGCCCATTGCCACTTGTCCTGTCACCTGGCACCACTGAAGAGAGCCTGGCTCCATCATCTTTGCACTCTCCCTTCAGGTTTTTATATACATCAAGAACATCCCCCCCTGAACTCTTCTCTAGGTTAAACAGTCCCAGCTCTCAGTTTTTCCCAGTCTCCAGTCCCTTCATCATCTTAGTGGCCCTTTGCTGTACTCTTTCCAGTACCTCCATGTCGCTCTTGTACTGAGGAGCCCAGAACTGGACACAGTAGTCCCAACTATGGCCTCACCATCCTGGGCAAGGATCAGTTCCCTCAACCTGCTGATAATGCCCCTCTTAATGCAGCTTGGGATATGTTTAGCCACATTTAGCCTTTTTTGCTGCAAGGGCACATTGCTCGTTCATGTTCTGCTAGCTGTCCACACGGACTGGCCCAGGTCCTTTTCTGCAAAGCCACTTTCCAGACAGTCAGCCCCCAACATGTACTGGTGCATGGGGTTATTCTTGCTCAGGTTAGGGCTTTGCACTTCCTTTTGCTGCACTTCATGACGTTTCTGTTAGCCCATTTCTCCAGCCTGTTGACATCCCTCTGGATGGCAGTATAACCTTTTGGTGTACCAACCCTCTTCTCAGTTTTTTATCATCAGCAAACTTGCTGAGGGAACACTCTGCCCAATCATCCAGGTCATTAAGAAAGATATTAAACAATACTGGATTCAGGACTGACCACTGCCTCCTGTTATGTTGGGCATTTTGGAGTGAGCCCCCACTTTTTGGGGAATAAAAACCTCTACATGTCTTAGCAGCACTGTGTGGGGCCTGGAGTAAGCTTCTACTTGGTGCTGTGCAGGGTGCACAGCTGGTTCTATCTAACTGTGGCTACTCCAATATTGTGAACACAAGTCTTCATGCACTCCTTAACTGAAGGATCAAAAATCACTCCCTATAGCAAACTTCTTTGGCAGTGTTAACATATCCTTTGTAACATGTTTTAATTCTTCAGTTCTGTATCTAGCTAGGCCTTAATAGAGATGGAGTAGATGGATACAGTGGAATGGACATGCAATATCATAGGCTCAACACAGGCTGTGCAAATGTGCCTGGCACCTGGGAAGGCCAGCAGATTACTTTCCCATGTTGCTGTGTTTTCACAGCTGTTGTTATTTAGATTAGCTAAATAAAATAATGCTTAGGGTTGCCTGCATGTGCTGTATTTACATTTCTGATTGTAGCACACAAACATTTGTGTTCTGGAGAACATATAGATTGAGATGCTCAGTCTGGTTAGATCCAACAGAGAAGAAAAAGGAACTGTTTGAACTGGCTTGACATGAAGTAAAAAGAATTAACTGGAATCTTACCTGTGAAATAATCAGATTCTTTCTCACAGGAAATCTGAATGAGTAAAAGTGGCAACCCCTACATCACTTCACGCACTGATTTTCATAGCTTGAAAATCAAACATGATGTAAGTCAATGAGCACATTGGAAGAACTGCAGTCTGTTGGCCCATAATCTCTGACACTGAGGTGATAGTAGCTATAACATGATAACTACTCTGATCCATGCAGTTAGGCACAGCTTAGTTATGCAGCACAGTGATAAACAGCATTTTAGAAAGGAAACCTAGCTTTGCTGCGCTGTAGGTGCTGCTGCCAGGAAACTGAAAAATGAATGCTGTAACTGTATGTTATATACTTGTCTTCTTCCTCCCATATAGACCAGCTGGGATCTAAGAATGACTCTCTCAAGTTGTTTGTACTCTCTTTTCTCTCTTCCCTTCCAGCTCCAAAAATTTCTTAAATGTCAAAGAAACACCGAATGTTCATGGGTTGGTTAGCATTGCCATATTTATACCCAGCTATCAGAGTTGTATTAGTTAGTATGAGGTATGTCTGTGCGATAACATATGGGTATTATTAGTTATCTAGCAGCCAGAGATTCAGGATAGCATTAATAGAGGTATTTTGATCATTGGTACAAGTTGCTGGATTTGTTTCCTATTAATTATGTAAAAATATGTCTCCTTTATACAGAAAATTCTCTAGGGTAGAATAAGCTGATGGAAAATATGCTAATTTTTGGAACTAGTATTATGACTTATGAAATTATTCTGAAGCCTGCGTTTAGGCAAAGCATGCTAATAAACATGCTTACCTGTACTTTGCATCATGGCAGCCAGGCAAGCTCACATGTTCAGAACTACTTTTGAGCTGGGTAACACATGAAAAAGATGTTATGCCTGGAGACTGGGTCAAAGAGAGTGACAACTTGTATTAGCTATGATTTAACAGGATTACAGGAGGAATTGCCAGACAGCTACTCAACACACAAACTGCCTGGCTAGATAAGGCTACTGCAGATTGGAAATAAAAAACTGTAAAGGCAAAACCATCTGTAGGAGGAAGTGAACAGTAGACATCTATGGGAAAATGCACTCTGGGATTAGCACAGGGAAGGCCACCTAGCATTCCTCTGTTCTTTATGATGATTTCAGTGCAATGACTCTCTTTCCTTCTTTCGACATACAATATATATAATGAAAGTCTAACCACATACCATGAAACCTGTACTTCGGACTGTAGTTGCAACCCTGATCTCTGATCACTTAGTTAGCCCGACTGAGATATGTGAGGACACACACAATTACTCTGTAAACAACCGTCCATTTGCTCTGAAGCAATCAAAATACTTTTGTAACTTTCAGCTACCAAACAGTGAAAGGGAGGAAATTCCTTCTAAGACTTCTGAAGAGAGAGAGTGCTAATACAAAGAGTCAATGGGAAATATGAGGGGGAAAAAAAAATTAAAGGGTAAAGTGATAAACCAAATAAACATTGAAGAAAGAATACAAATTGAGATTTCTGCTTTTTCATAAAAGTGCATGCAAACCATAGCAACATGCAAACCCTACCACTAAATACCATCCAAGCAAGTTTTGTGAATCTATAGGCTAGACAGGGTGTGGAAGTGTGAATGAAGGTTTCCATACCCTTTCCTGAAGATCTGACCCTACAGAGGAGGCTGTCAAAGGAAAAGGAAGGTACATTCCTGTGTGTAACAACCTTAGCCATGGTCTCATAGGCACCTTATTTGTTTTGTTCCAACTTACAGATAAATGACAGCTAAAACTTTACGGTGCTTGAAACACAGAAAGTTACACAAATGCTTCTCAAAAGCCAAACTCTTGTGGTTATGTGTTGAGGGTAATACTTAGAGCCTGTGGTTCTGAAATGGTGAGATTTACAGCCAAAGCTTCTGTCCTGGAGTTCAGTGTAGAGAGCTGTATACTCCTGTTCAAAATCCTAATTAATTTAGTGAAGCTCTGCTGAGGCACAGCTATCTGCCTGTACCAACTTTGTGATAGCTTCTGTAGCATGACAAAGGCATGGGGCTACAGAGTGGTATATGTCTATCTACAGGAGTAAAACAAATTCGTAGCTTAGGTAATACTATGGAAAAGGTAGTTGCTGAACAGTTTGAACATGTTAACTTGAGAACTGTAAGCAAATAATTTTAATGAATTATGTAGTAATGGTGTCCCTTTTTATAATATACAGTTTGATAATAGAGACTCAGTGTGCACTTTTGAAACTTAGAGCTTTTCCAGATGTTTTTTAGAAGTTTTGCCTGATTCTCTACAGCTTTAGTCTGTGATGCAATTGAGAAACAAGGCATTGTAGCATGTATTAAAGTCCATCCTTTTTCAAGGTAATATTTAAGCACTTGCTTAACCTTCAAGAGTAAAATAAATGGGATTTGGAGTTCAGGAGAAAGTGAAATAGCAAATTGCTTAGTGGAGTTCTTTCACTTGGGCAATGTGTATCCTCCAGGTATAAGTACAAGATTTTTGTATCTATGGCTT
This sequence comes from Columba livia, assembly GCF_036013475.1. NCBI lineage: Eukaryota > Metazoa > Chordata > Aves > Columbiformes > Columbidae > Columba > Columba livia. The sequence goes on from NC_088602.1 coordinate 132,160,419, forward strand.
ATGGCAAATTACTACTAAAACCCCGTGGAGATCCAGGCAGAATTACATGATGTATACATAAGTACTTGTCTTTATACTAACATAAAATCACTGTCAATTAAACTGTTCCCAATGTATGGAATGTTAGAAAAACATGAAACTTGTTCTCTTTATCCAGTTGTTATTAACCTGATGTTTTCTCTTTATTTTGATTTCCAGGCAAAACCTTGTTTCTGTTATTATGAAATATAGAAGTCAAGTGGAATATCTATTGCAAAATGAGGTATTTATTCTCAGTTCGTTACACCAGAAAAGGATTAAATTCTGTGTGAAAGGCATCTAATTATTAATCTGTCTCAAATGCAATTAATGAAGGCTTTTAATTAAGGATGTTTAACCTGACTTTGAAAGGATATAAATTCTCTTAATGAAACTTGGCTTTAGATTAGGAACAAAGTGTTACAAATTAAAAATATCAAAGGCGACTGTTTCTAAGTGTCAAGGAACCTGTAAATAGAACCAGGATAATTTGGGTTGGCAGTATAATATTTGGAATTTGTAGGTGTATAATACACTGTATGTATCTGCAAAATCTGTCCCTGATTTTGCGAACCCACAAGATTACGTATCTAGGATATATATTCAAGCATGCGATACTTTGCATGATTAGGTTTAGGCAGCAAAACTTGTAAGAGCTTTATTTTAAAGTATTGTGGGCTGCCAATTGAATGTTATATGCTTGAAGGAAAAAATCTCTTAGGTAACCTTCTTTGCTAACTAATGTTTTAAGGACAGTTGTGTAAAGGACAAATGCATATTTGAGTGATAGCTTGGAAGAAAACAAATGGCTATTTTTGTCTGAGTTTCAGGTTGTCATGCTAACTGACTTTCTAGGGTTTGGAACTAGAAGGAAAATGGAGTATATTAGTAAAATAAAAAAATGCTGATGTAATGTGAAGATATTCCAGTGATTCCCTTCTGGAGTTATAACTCATTATGCTGAAGTATTAATTTCTTTGAAATATATTTAAAACTTAGAATTCTTACTTTGTTTCAGAAATCTGTCACCTGTATTCAACTCTAGATTTTTATCTTTCTGGATATTCTTGATCCATGGTTATTTCTGTTTAAATAGCCAGAAAACATACATACATACAAGTGTGTATACCTTAAACAAATATATAAATGAACATATACACATATACAAATTCACATATGCATACAGACATGTACATGGATATATAAATATATATTAATATATGTAAATAAATGTGCATAAAATTATGCTACATTTTAATGTAAATATTTGACACTTTTCTTTTGCAAAATGCATACAAATTCAAAAGCTGTTGAGCTGTGCCTAGCTAAAAAGTAAAGCTCTGGTTTTGATACTGTGTGGGTAGACATTCACTGAACTTTACTTTGTAAGCAACTTCTCAAAGGGGACTATTTAGCGTATAAAATGTGATGCAGTCATAACCATTTGGAAAATTGAGGTCCCTAAATTCAAATGTGCATATGTATTTATTTACTGAAGTAGACCCATCAGTGTAGTTACACTTACTTGAAATTTTAGGGCCTAAAGTAAGAAGATTCCAAATTCAAAGGAAGCTATAATCTCAACATTAATGAGGCATTACAATCCACCCTGATGGTCTGTAGATATTCCTCAAACCTATAATGAAGCACTCTTAAATTTATTTTTGCTAAGGATTTTTACCTTGAGTAAGCAATTACTTGAGATCATTAACTTTTTATAAAGGGAAGACAGGACATTTTTCAAATATTCATGCTATGCAACAAATATGCCTGTGTTGCTCTAGAGCTAAATTTCTCAATATTTTATTTTTTAACAGGGTCTTGTCTACACAGAGACACTCAATAAAGCTCACATGAATTGGTTAAAAGAATGGGATTTCAAGTCAATGACATAGGTCAGATAACCATGCAGACGTTTTTGTTTGGAGGCACCAGGGTGAATGGGGCTTTTTCCAACCTATAATAATTAAAACTAAAATTATGGAGCTGTAGTATAAAAAGTTATAGTCATAAATATGTAGTAAAGAAAAAAAATGACAGCCCTTTATTTGCTGGTTGACTCCTTGTTTACTTATTTTCTCTAACATCTAGTTAGATTCCTTTAAGAAGGGTTAAAATTGGGATCTTTATAACTGTCCCCTATCACATGGTTACATGGAAATGATTATGTTGATTTTCAGTTGTTTTTTTTTTTTTTTTCCCACATTTATCTGCTTCCTCCCAACTTTACTCATTTAAGACTGCCTGTTATAAAGCCTTGGAGATACCAATGCTTCTGGCTTATGTGAAAAGCCCCCTGTCATTATCATTAGTAATGACCAATAAACTGAAAATTTATTTTATGATGAATAGTGCCTGTATAAAATGAAAATAAAATAAAAAAAGTTAAAAAGTTTAGGATATTTGGTATAAGGCGAGGGTGGGATTGGTGCTGTTGGGGTTGAAATGTAAGGAGTGATCCCAAAAAGTGTGTGCAGTCAGACAACTAGCCATTCTAATTGCCCTGATAAGCACTTGACATGCACTTCTTTTTCAAATCTGTTCAGAATTTACTATTAATGTGGAGAGAAAACTTTGTAAATTTTTAATACAAAGTGTAGAAGTTCTAGAATGAAGTAGCATTTTTTGTCATATAAATAATTTAAACACAGAAGTGTCCTTCAAAGGTTCTGCTGGTATTTAAATATGTAAAGTGAAAAAAACATATACAAGATGTTGACTATAATTCTTCTGGACTTTCAGAAAATATAAACTTCTGTAAGAAATTAATCTCTGTCTTCCTTTCTTTGGGACAAAAATCAATGTAATATATCTAAATAAGGAAAAGAAAAAGTCTTTACATGATAATATGCAAAAATAGAAATAGCGTGAAAGAAGCCATCATTCATAGTATACAGTATTACATACACAATGTTTTAATATGCTTGCTCTCCTTAATCTGCAATATGCTCCTTGGAACCATATAAACGAAATCTATGGTATAATAGCTTCTATAAAATATTAAGTATTTGTTAATTTATTTCTAAATGGAATAGCATATTATACAGAAATGAACACAATCCTCAAGATATTCCAAGATATTCAACTCTTTTTGTGGAACAGCATTTATAAATGCAAAAATATATAAACTCTTGGGGTTTTTTTGGTGTTTTGTTTCAGATTTTTTTTCTGTCCAGCAGTTTAGCTGTTTCTCTACTCAGGGATTACTCTTGTGTATGTTTGTTGCTCCTGTACTGCTCAGAAACTGTGCTGCATGAATGTGTCTTTATAGACATTTATTATGTTCTGATAATCCATATCCACTTGTGAAGAAGAAAAATGCTAAATTGAACTGTATTTAAATTAAATCCTAAATTAGAATTTTATTTAATTTCTAATGGCAAACTATATATATGAATTTAAAAAATAAAGGTGTGTATATATATGCATTCCAACAACTGCACAGTAAACCAGCATGTGTAATGCTTTATTTTTTCAATGTTATACATTGTAACAAGCTATGCCCTTTTTATACATTTGTACTTCTGCTGGTAATGTGTGTCTGCATAGAGAGGAAATCCTGCAAGAGTTAAATTTAAAAAATCTAAGTGGTGGGAAAGAAATATGAAAGAAAGGAAATGCACTCCTTGTAAACTGACAGAAGAGTGGATCAACTTCAGACCAAAAGGAGGTCTAAAGTTCTCAAGACATCACAGTCATCCATAGCCTTTTTCTCTCTAGAACCTTTGTTATGAAAAGGTGTTGCTGTCTTTAACTACTACAAAATCCCCAAGCACTTATATTTGAAGAATTCTGACCACCAAATGTTTGAGGATATTTTATGTAATTAATTCCTGCTTTAGTTCTGCTGCGGTCAGGTAATGTGTAATTTGTAACCTCAATATATTTTTATATTTATTTGTATTAATGACAGATGATAACCCTCTCAGTACAATCCGGATATAGTCCTTAAGCTTAAAAATAGAAGGGTCATCTTGGTACATTTTTTCTTTTTCAGGCATGACATAGATGAATTAGAGAAGTAGTTTTATCAGTATATAGACATGCTGTAGCATATTAAAAGGAACGTTTATCATTACAGAAATACAGAAATATTTACAGGAGAACCTTTACTTGTTCAGAGAATATACTTTGAGGTTTAATGAAGTATATAGCTGTGCAGGAAACCCATGAATTTTAAATTATTTTCCTGAACACAGGGTACTTGATATTTGAAGACTGCAATTTCCTTCCTTTGGGATCAAAATTTTTTTTCTTGAATTCCCCAAAGTGTTTCTAAGATTATTCATCTAGAGATTTTTTTTTCATGTGGTAGTATTTAAAGATCTAAATTTATTATTAATAAGGTTTAATTGTGTGTGTGTGTATATATATATTTTATTATTATTATTTATTTTTTTTTTCCAGAAAAGCTAGTTGCAGAAGTACACAGTCCACAGGTGTCAGATTATGCAGCCTCCCACACAGTCACTATTTTTAGGAGGAATGTGGCTGTCTGCCAGCTCTCAGAGAGATGAGTAGGAGACAATAGCAGGGATAAATTCATAGTATCATAAAAACCTCAGAAAGTTTGTGAATCATTTGGGTTCAGGTTTTCTCAGAAGTTTCTTTATGGTGCTTCTATGCTCCTGAAGTTCAAACAAACCAATGTTTTGCATCAAAATCAGTCAGATGCTAAATCTGTCACGGTTTCCAACAAAGCACATATTGTAGAAGATAATTTGATTTCAACAAAAATTGTGCTGTCCTTAGAAACTATTGGTCACTAGCAATTTCAACATAGCCAGACTAATGCATGGTGTGTTTGAATTTTGCATGAGCAGATATTGTTTTCTACGTACTCACTTAGTCACTGGAATGAAGTTTATGGGAAGGCATTTCTGATAAATGGTGTATGTCTACTGTTTGATTTTTTTTTTTTTTCTTGCTTTGCTCTCAACAGCATGAAGTTGATAATGTTATTGAATTAGTTAAAGGAATCTGCAGTGTCCTCTGTTTTGTGGAAACCAGAGCCATTACTGATGCAGTCGAGAAACTCCGTGCAGTGCTATGGGTGAAAAGACAGGTAAAAGATGGAAGCTTCTGTCCTATTTTTCTCTTTAAAACTGGAGCTTGAATTTTTTGATTGATTGAGGCCATTCTGCTGTCTTACTACATATTTTTCCTCTGGCAAGAATTACATAGAGGCACTATAAAAAAAATATTGTTGACAACATGTGACAGAGGACCAACAGAGGACTTGCCCTGTGTTTAATTGTAACTGATGTGCTCCTCTGGTTGTTCTTTTTTATTCTGGCCAAACGCAAATCTGTTTGCCACGTCGCCTATTTACCAAATCATGCAATTTCAAAGTATTCATTTTTCATATATTTAGCATAGGTTATTAACAATTTTTAAAAAATCCTTCTGTAAATGTCACTTAAATTATGAGTTTTCAGATAGAAATATCTCTTCTATGTATGCAGAGAAGGACCAGCATCATTTAGTCCTGATTTTAGCTGGAATACTCACTCTTAAATCACTGAAGCGTATTCTCCAGAGGTTACTATATAATTGTGAACTGGGACTTTGGAGAGCCGTATCTGTTTTCAGTTTTGTCATCAGCCACTTTTGTATGACCTTGAACAAGTCACTATGACCTGATTTATGGAAGTTCTGAGCACCCAAAAATTCTTTTGAAGTCAGCATGTTGGAAATACAGGTGCTCAGCAAATTTGAAAATTAAGCCATTAATCACTTGGATTAAGTCTCATGTAACCTTAAGACATGCTAACGGTTTCCTACCCTAATGAAATTCCCTCTTCACACTATTTTTAAAAGTTTAATGATTTAGTAAGGATTTTTTTTTTTTCTTTCCTTGTATGGTCTCTGTCTTGCCCTTTCTCATGGCAAATATTGTTTAGAAAAACATGCCAAGCTGGCAGATTATTGTAGTCTCACACCATTACCTGCTGACAAAACTTTTGTTCTTTCTCTTTTCTTTCTATTGTTTGGTGTTTTTTTTTGGTTGGTTGTTCGATTGAATTTTTTGTTTGTTGGTTGGTTTGTTGTTTGTTTGGGTTTTCTGTTTTGTTCGATATGTTTGTTTGTTTGTTGGATCACTAATGTTAACTGAGTTCACTACTGAGTGTTAATTGGAAACATGTCTATCTATAAAAGTGGAATTTATTTAATTTTGCTTAATACACAGTTTGAGGTCCCAAACATTAGACTGGAGAAATTATTTCTGTAATTATTTTTGTAATGTCTCTTGTGTCATAGGAGTCACATATAGCAAATTAATTATATACTGTCATCCATATACACTTACTCTTGGCAGGTTCAAACCCTCAAATACTCATCATCTTACAGGGGCAAACTTCTTCCTGAGAAGTGAAAAGACTCATGAAAGAGCAAAGGGTGTGTTAGTTGAAGAGGCTCCAGTGATGCTCAGAATACCTCTTATGTTTGCATTCTTAGCCTCTGTATATTCCTCTTAGATGGTGGTGAGGAAGGCTGTGGGCAAGATGGGGAGGGAATAGGTCCCAACTTAGGTAAAGTACAGGACCTGAGTAAATAGACTCTGGAACATGAATGTACCTCTCTGCAGGTCTGAGTTCTAAGTAAATCTCTTCACCATGTTTCTGGAACACAGGACACTAGAGATCACAGAGCAGACATTGCTGCAGGGCCCTGGGCAGAACCAGCTGTGTCTCTGTCGTGGTTTAACCGGATCTAGCAATACAATCACGATAGCCACTCACTCACCCCCAACAGGGGAGAAAATCAAAAGGGAAGGGAGAAACTTGGATTGAGATAAACACGATTTAATAAAGTGACAAAATACTAATATACTACTAGTAAATACATATATAATAGAAATAAAAGATACTCAAGGCAATTCCTCATGAACACGCTGAGCAGCCAGTCCTAGGAAACAGCCCAGTCCCAGCAGCTGATCCCAAAGAGAGAGAGAAGAGAGGAAAAAGGCAGAAAAGCCCGGAGGCCTCTGCAAAATGACAAAAGGCTGTACTGAATCTCCCTGGCTGTGCCCCAGCGAGAGAGATTGGAAGAGAAGAAAAGGGGATGAGAAACTGGAAGGGTCCACTCTTAAATCTGAAGCATGATGCCAATGGGATGGAATACTCTCATTGATCAGTCTGGATGTCAGTCAAGCTCTGCCTCGCTGCCTCACACCTTTGGGCAGAGCATTCAGAGTGTCCTTGGCTCTCAGACCAGAGCAATTCAAAACATTCTCTTGGTTTTGTTGCCATTGTTGCTCAGAGCTGATCAGCTGATTCACTTAAGTCCCTTCTCTTGCTTTCTGTCTATGTCATGAGTCACTGTAAATCTTGTTTCTGTAGCATCCTAAACCTTTTAATGTCCACTTTAGCATCAATTATTGGAAGTCACTCTTCTGGGTAGAATTCCAGTGTAAATGGGTCTGTGACAGCACTCGTTTTATCTGGCATGTTGTTGATTTGAGTGGAAATAAGAATATCTCCATTTAAGAAAAGTTTTTCCTGTGACTTAGAGAGAAAATACAGTGAAGAGATAAAAGAAGTAACAAGGGATTCACATTATCTGCTTTTCAGTTAAAACCAGATTGTTCTGAGAGGCATCTGACAGAGCAGTATGATTGCTCTTGAGAAAATAATTTTGTCAACCCAGAATCTTTTTTTAGAGGTAGATAAAGAGCTTGGTCCAGTAAAAAAAATAGAGAAGGCAGTGACAGAACATGTTCTCCTTTAGGAAGGAGTTTGAGGAGAAGAAACGTTTTGGGACTAATTGGTTATAAGATTTCTTGTAAAGTAAGAGAAAATCAGTGTATTTTCTCTTTGGGTGTTTAGGTCAGCTCTGTGAACTCAGAGTAAACTGCCTTTTATGACTGGTTTATATTTAGTGAGTATCCCTGAGTCCATTTTCAGCCCCATTCGCTCTGAATTCCAGTGGGGAGAGAGATGTAGTGGTCAAAGAGCCAAATCAGTTCATATTAGTGTGGCCTGTCCTGAGCAATCAGAAAACCCCACATGTCATGCCATGAAGAATAAGATAATGGAATAAAAGCCAAAAAGTACAGGTCATCTTTTTCAAGCCTGAGGTTTCTGATGATGTTCACATTTACTTCTCTTCTGAGTCTCTGCCATGCAAATACTGTTTTTATTTTAGGGGTCAAGTGATTGCTACTACATAAATAATTGAATTATGGGATGATCTGTCTTGTTGTAAAAACAAACAAAACCCCCAAAACAAACAAAAAGAACCCTTGCTCCAAGTGTTCCCAGCTTGCTGTTGTAGCCTGTGTCCAGTTTCTAACTCCACTGTATAGACTATCTCCAATATATTCAGGTTGTGCTGAACCAACTTCCATGTACTTACTTGCACAGAGGGAGTTATACACTTTTCTTTTTTCATTTCACCGTCTTAAATTACAAGCTCTTCAAAGCAAGGAACAACTCTCCTCATCTATATGTAGAATCTTCAGCACAGTAGAGCGCTGGTCCTGGCTGTGGTCTCCAGAGGCTAAAAATGATAAGTGCTGGTGGTGGTGATTATAATGATTGTGTTTGCTCATCTGTAGTGAGTGAAATGATACTGGTCCTGAATACTCTTCTCTGAATGTTAAAAAGATTCTGTCCTGGTTGAATATTTTACCACTAGTCTTAAAATACTTTTCTGTCCTAATATTCACATAAGAATCTGCTTGTCTCTGCATTTCTCTTGGAGAATACTGACTAGATCGTTACTCATTTTTTTTAAGTTTTGAAGTTATTGAGGTTTTGTTCCCTTAACATGATCTCTTTCAGGCTTGGTTTGCTGAACTAGTTGTCTATCCCTTGCAGCCTTCTCGTGAAGGCTGTCTGTGACCTTGGCTGACACCCCTCTCCACCTTATTCCCTTCCTTAGGTGAGGCAGACCTGACTATCAACTGACTTCAAACAAAAAGAGGGGAAAAAAAATTAAAAAAACCCATCAAACTGCTCCTGCACCAACAAATGCCATTGCTACTGCTTTTTTTTTTTTTTTTTATTCCTTTGAGAAATAAGTGCTAGGACAGTTGATTAGACTTGAGCAATCTAGAAAATGTTCAATTTTGATTTTATGAAGAGCTTCATCTTTCTCAGCAGCAACTGAACTATAAATGTCGTAAAAGCAGTAAATATATTTCTGCATGTTCTGTAACGTGAATGCTGTTCTATTTTATGAAAATAGAGATTGCTTATTATATGCAACTACCTCATTTATAGAATAGTATGTAAATGTAGGAAATCAGATTTTTTCTGTATCTATCAATATTTATGCAAAGACAACAGACCATCTCTTCTGTCTGTATCAACATAAGTAGCCAAAATTAGTACTCATCAGTTGGATGTTTGATAGAATAACAGCTCCTCTAAACCTTTTTTGAGTTAAACTCTTACTGAAGTGTCGGGGCATTTAATGTGAAATCTGGATACTGACAAGATGATATAATACTAGCTTATCTTGTCAGTCTGCTTGAATTGTTTCTATTATGTTCACCAGCAGAGTACTCCCGAAACTTTTTGTTATGTACAAGAGAAGCTCTTTTCAGACAAGCAGGTAACTTGCACCACAAGTAAAGTGAAATTCTTGAGGCTGCTACATCTCAAGTAAGGTGGAAATCCCTGGAAAAAAATTCTAATTGCTTTTTCCCCATGGTTTCCTGATGCTTTAGTGTGATGTATGCTGTGGTTTTGTGTGGAATACCTATTAATGCATCCATTTGGCAAACTCCATGTGCACATAATGCCTCAGGGAAACTACTGCTTACTCCTTGCAATGTAAATTACATAGTGTGCCAGTGTATGTTTGAGTATAGGTATCTGTAACGTGTGTGCTTACATACTTTAAAAAAATATCTGGGTGTGCTTATATTTGAATCTAGTTTTATGAAAACAAAACAAAATAAAAAAAGAGGAAAACAAAGAAACTTACTTCCAATCTTCTGTGTTTGATGATACTGTACTACTGTACTACTTATTACGTCCTCACTGCCTCCTCACCCCTGGTACTGTGCATTCCCATACCATGGTTAAGAGATTATGAAAGCGACTGGCACAAGTGATAGCTTCTTCTTAACTGATTGAGTCTCTTTATAACTGTGATTCATTCAGTCTCTTTACCAGCCTAACCTGGGGATTTTAAAATCTGTTCAGGGGGAACTCTGGGCCTGCTGCACAATTAATGTTTTTCATCTATTTTTTTTTTTTTTTTCTCCTTCCTTTCTTACAGCAACTCACAAAAAGTCCTAGGAGATCAAATCCTGCCAGAACAGGCACTAATCCACTATATATTAAATGGGCTACACTATGTTGAAATTATAAACACTGTTCCAAAAGGTTGTTTACTTTCCAGAATTTGAGAGAATTGAACTAAGGTCTCTGTTCCCATTTGTCTCACTGCATTATAAAAATTGTGAAAACATAGTTCTCTGCCCGGAGGTTGCTTTTCTCTTCTCAAGTAAGCAGTTGACTTCTCTTCATATTTACCAGACAAATGCTGGCAGCTCCAGGCTGGTTACCAGAGGGAGAATGTACATCCAGCATTAGATTTCTTATGTCACCTCTGCATGCACTGTAATTTCTAAGAAGCATCTGGCTGAATACACACCTACTAACACAAAGCAGCCTCAGTCTGCTGCAAGGGGATTAATGATGGCAAAGGATAGTAAACCTTTCAGGGACACGGGTGCAAGCAGTGCAAGCTACGGGCAATACTGAAACACAGAATTAACTTGCTAGTGTCTCTGGTCAAGATTTGCACCTCAGTAACTTATTTCTATGTCACCTTGGTACCTGTGAGGCTGATGTCAGAGCCAGGCGAAGATGCAGCAGCTGGCAGGAGAAGCCGGTCACCCGCCCTTGCCTTTGAGCTGAGGCCAGGTCACACCGGTGGCCCCACGGCTACAGGTGCCACCTGTCCTGCCAGGAGACACGCCGAGCTACCTGCCATGACCAAGGTTTTTCCTGGGTTGACAGGGAGGCACAGGCAGCGTAGCAATATTTCATTTTGCCTGGTGTCTGAGAAGGCTGGAATAAGGTCTGATCGATGGCAGTTATTGTACCTGGGGATTTAATAAAGCAACTTTTCTGGGAAAAAAAAAAAAAAAAAAGTTCAATTAGGCCGATCAGTTCAGTTTAAACAACTGGCCTGACCTTTCAACAGTCATAAGTACCCAGGAGTGCCTGCTGACAGCAGTGTGATATGAGAGGTGGGAATCCGGTTGCTGAATTAATGTTAGGCATCAAGGGCACAAACACCCCTAAATTCCTGCACGTCATATTTCCTGTTGGCCATCTCTGTGTAGCTGCCTGCTCAAAGGCCTTTGAAAAGCATAGCTAATTTTACTGATTTGGCAGAGCAACATAGGCGAAATGTAGGTTACTTGGGTGGAGACTCAGCTTTGAAAGGATGCTGAGGTTCTACCTCATTGTGGTTATGGGATTTAAGTATGAATATATGCAATGGGAAGGAGAGGGTATTCTTACCTCTGTTATACTAATGCAGAAGCTGTCATCATAACATTAGGATACATCCTTTCTCATCTTATTTTCCATGAGTACTACTCCTAAAACTATTGTAACTACTATCTGGTCTTTTCTCAACTAACTGATTACTTTTTCCCTTGGGTTTTGTCTTTATAGAATTCACTTCAAAGAGCGGAAACACCAGACAAAGGTAAAGTGTTATTTTAAAAATATGTTAATTCAAGATGTATCATTAGAAAACATGTGGTTTCCAATTTGTTTGTATTAGCAAACTGTTGTAGTTGGCATATTGCAGATGTTTACATATTTAGTCATATTGTAAGGTAATTATGACAAGTTAAAATTTAAGTGATAAAAATGTAAATAAAACATAGTATTTCTCAAAAATAATCTCTCGATTTAAATATGGAAAAGAACAGCAGAGTGAAAAGACTTATTACAGTTGGTGGTCATAGCAGTTTTCCTTAATCTCAACTTTTTCTGTGAAGAAAAGGGAAAATAAGGAACTTCATGAAAGCCTAAAAAATTTATTTTCTTGTATGGCTTTTCTACTCGACTCCAATAACTTTAATTCCTCCCTCCTTGAGTTTTAGTACTTTGTTGTCTTTTGCTGCATATCTAGTGTGTTGTCTTAAACTATATACTGTCGTAAGAAGAGTAGGGTAATTAAAAATAATGGACAAAATCGTAGATCCTGCCTTATTTAATTCCTCAGTGAAAATCAGCTCAGACTTGTTGGCTCGTGCCCGATACCATCAGTGTTACTGTGGAGCAGCTCTCAGACTGAGGGCCATGCAGGAGTCTGTCCTGTCGCGGGTGCCTGTGTCAGGTTCCCGGAGGGGACAGCACATTGAGGTCCTGGTGGACAACAGGATGACCATGAGCCAGCACTGTGCCCTTGTGGCCAGGAAGGCCAATGGCATCCTGGGGTGTATTACAAGGCGGGTGGTTAGTAGGTTGAGAGAGGTTCTCTTTCCCCTCTACTCTGCCGTGGTGAGACCGCATCTGGAATATTGTGTCCAGTTCTGGGCCCCTCAGTTCAAGAAGAACAGGGAACTGCTGGAGAGAGTGCAGTGCAGAGCAATGAAGATGATGAAGGGAGTGGAGCATCTCCCTTATGAGGAAAGGCTGAGGGAGCTGGGTCTCTTTAGCTTGGAGGAGACTGAGGGGTGACCTTCTTAATGTTTACAAATATGTAAAGGGTGAGGGTCATGAAGATGGAGTCAGGCTCTTCTTGGTGACAACCAATGATAGGACAAGGGGCAATGGGTACAAACTGGAACACAAAAGGTTCCACTTAAATATGCAAAGAAACTTCTTTTCAATGAGGCTGACAGAGCACTGGAACAGGCTGCCCAGGGGGTTGTGGAGTCTCCTTTTCTAGAGACATTCAAAACCCGCCTGGACACATTCCTGTGTAACCTCATCTAGGTGTTCCTGCTTCAGCAGGGGGATTGGACTGGATGATCTTCCGAGGTCCCTTCCAGTCCCTAACATTCTGTGATTCTGTGATTGGGACATGGGTCCTGCCCAACCCCTCTGTGGCTGGCCTGCAATGTGCTGCTGGGGGCCCTCTGTCTGAACACCACAGTGGGCTGGGTGTGCTGTGGAACAGTGGTCTCTCTCTGTTTCACTTGGGGAAAAATGTGGCCTCTCAGATGCTATTTTTTTTTCCCCTCTTTTTTTCCATCTGCCTGCTTTTCTCACTTGCAGTGTGCTCAAAGAGGCAAAAAGGTGAACCAACTACAAAGATTGCAGTGGCCTTTCAAACACAGAAGTGGCTCAATGCAGGATTCCAAATGCCAGACTTGTTTCACTATTATTCAAGTTCATGAACAGCAAACAAAAAAAAGGCAATTTTATTTCTGAGCTGCCAGGTAAAGCTGAGCAGCTGGAAGGCCAGGGAACTGAGGGGAGAACATGCAGATGCAGAAGGCAGAAGAAGGTAAATACAGTTGCTAGGATTCTTCTCCTTTGGATGTAGTAATTTATCCCCCTTTTTTTTTTTTTTTTAATACTCTTAGTGGCAACTAACTGTTGATGATGAAAAGAATGAATAGTTACTAATCTAACAACTGCCTTAGGAATATCTTGCTTTGCATACTCTCAGGACACCTGACTGGAAAGGGGCTAAAACATTCATCTACTTAAAGATATTTCCAAATTTGGACTTTGTTGAATCAGCAGCTTCCTCAAGGCAAATCTGATTTATTAAATAACTGTAAAGGAATCAGATTTTTCTTTTACTCTCTACTTCTATATACAAATTGATTTATGCCAGGAAACTTTCACCTTTGAAGAGTGATGCTTCTGTGTTTGTTCTTGGCACAGCTTAATTTCGTAACAACTGCAGAATCCTTTTGGTAGTGTAATGTTAGAAACTTCAGCTTACCAGTTGCAAGTCAAAACTTGCCAGGCCATTGGTCATTCTGTGGAGAAGCCTACGTTCAAAGTTGTCCAAGGTAACCAAAATTCAAATTGACCACTTACATGCAGTGGTACACATTTCTTATCAGTTTCAATGTGCTACGTGCCTTACATCTGCACCTATTAAATAAACTTCTAAAAGCCAGCAAAATATTTAAACTCAGGCTAATGAGTGTTAACAGTGTTATCATATCAAAGCTGATGTTAAGAGTATGTCTGATAAAAACAATGTGTGAAAGCAATGACCAAAACTGATCTTCTGGGACCCAGGCCTGATCCCCAAGAAGTGGACAAAGCCATTCTATACATGTTTTCTTTTGGGGTCATGAGCTTTCCTTAGTCCCTGTCTTCTCAGTGCTCACCTTCATGATAATGCCATGGGGCCCCCTGTCCATTGACCAAGGGACACTGAGCCTGAGAGGAATCCAGATGATATTTTCACCTGCTGAAGCTAGAAATAAAAAACAAGTATTCAGTGAGTTGTGTATTCCTGCTGAAATCACCCTTAGGTTTTCTTTTCCACTTCATTTGCTTCCTGCCCTCTTTTTACTTCATTATGCTTAGTTGGCTAGAATTGCAGGCATGGGGGTCCTGTGACCCTAAAGTAAAATCACTGCCTTAGCTCACTGCTGGTAAATTTTTCCAGATCTCTGGGAAGGTAAAATTCATGTACTTTGCTTTCTCTAGCAGCACAATTGCAAATGAAGTCAGCTTTGACAGCTGAGGAAGAAACACACTGCATTTCCCATTTCTGCTGTACTGTTCAGGTTTATCTTGAAGAAAACAGTGTCAAATTTGAATGGCAAGAGCAGCGATCAGTCAAACCAACTAATAATTTCTTTTTCCTCTCCTCTTCCTCCCCCACGTGATAGTTATTACCCTGAGTATCATAAAAGAACTTTGTTTTTTTTCATTATAGCTTCACTTTACCACAAAAGAGAAAAAGATAGAGGAGACTATTAAAATTAAAGCCTTACTTAATGATTTGTTTAGAAATTGCTTTAATCTTTCTCTTTAATAAAAGATTATCAGAGGTTTAATATTAGCCATTCACCATGGACAGTCGAGTCACTGCAAGTCAAAGACTATATTCACAATATCTAGCCTTGATTTAGTATTACAATAACTGGCTCTATTAACAGTGTTATCTCTGAAGACCAAATTATTCCACTGCTGTGAATAGAGCAGTACTTATCCATGTTATGCCTGAGTCTGGATAATGTTCTTTTTCCTCTGTATGAAGGCCTTAGAAGATTATATTAATGTTTTAGCACTCAGAACTAAATGTGAGGAGCGATAGACATTTCTAGATGTTAGCACCTTTCTGCAGCTTCAAGTGTTCCAAGAAAATAAGGAATAAGATTATTCATATTAATAGAGATTTAGTATTGGAGTTTGCTGCAATCTAGAGTATGAAAAGACAGGCTGCAAACTGGTACAAAGCTGAGTCCGTGCGTGTTTCTCAAAAGCCGATGAATGAATGTTTACACAATGTCTACAGCCGTGCCACTTCAGGCAGGGATTTCACCGGATCAGACATAATAAGCAGCTTTTGGAATTTGATCAGCAGTTCTCTGGGACCCATCCCAGAAAGTCTACTCTGCACCATGAACTGATGGTATTGAATCAACAGTCTTTTCCAAATGAATTGCTGGACTTGCTGTCTTTTCGAATGAATGCAGTAATTGGATACCTTGATGACAATACATTTAATGAAGTTGTCATTTCTTTTAAGGCTGTAAAGGTTTTACGTCATTCTGAAGGCTAGGGTTTTTTTAATCAAGACCAATTTTTAAATAAGTACAACCCTCCAATTCTCAAAAAAAAAAATTAGAAGTTACAAAGGCCTTATAAAGTGTATAGTAGCAGAGACATTTTTGTTACTAGGACAGCAGGAGATTTTTAAGTTTCTTTCAAGGGTTAATTCACAGGATTCTTCAACTAGTAGAAGGAAACAATGGGTAAATATTGGTGCTTGGCAACTGCATCTGATCAGTATTTGCATTACAGCCTTTTCATGTTTTTACTTTATCTATTAATAACAAATGTTTAATTAATGCTGCTTAGCACCTTACCTAAATCTCAAGGGTTTTCTCTGGGGGTTTTGTATGTGTGTGTAAGACTTAAATGTATTTATGATCTTTCTCTTTTTCTTCTCTCTGAAAATAAGTGGGAAAAACAGTATCAAGCTTCTGTTCTCCAAAATATATTTAAAGTGTGAAAAGGGTCTTAAGCTTTCCTTTTAAATTCTGCTCAACCAGATACTTGGCATGTTTTAGCCAGAGAAAATGTGCCTACAGAGTCAGAGAGGTTGTGTTTAATGTGTGTTGAATTCATGTCATCTGCCAGTGCCATAACAGCAAAGCACCTGCTCTGTGGAAAGTCTACAACTAAAATGATATGTGAACTGTAATACTGGACTGAGAAGAAGAAAGTAAGTGGTTTTCTGTAAGGAATAACCTAAATCTTAAAGGTACCTATGGGGATATTCATTAACACCTGAGAGGATGGTGTGGATTGTTCTGTTTCTCACCAAGGGTGAAATTTATTCCTTCTAACTTACTGTACAAGGAACATGTCAGAAATAAGCGTATGTGGCAGCTGTGGTTAAAGGGCAGGCACTGAACTCTTCGCTCAGGTGACCAACAATAGGACTTGAGGGAATGGTAGGAAGATGTGCCAGGGGAGGTTCAGGTTGGACACTAGGAAAGGTTCTTCACCCAGAGGGTGGTGGAGCACTGGAACAGGCTCCCCAGGGAGGTGTCACGGCCCCAAGCCTGACAGTGTTCAAGAAGAGACTGGACAACACCCTCAGACACATGGTGTGAATTTCGGGGTTGTAAGTTCACTTCCCTTGATCTTATTTCCACAAGTCTCATTTATTCTCACCTTCAGTGAGAAGGCGATGCCAAATAATTTCACACTGGAAATATGAGGTTTGAGTTGTGGGTTTATTAATCTTGGTCACGATTCAGTTTGATGTGGTGTATTCGATATCTCTTAGATAATGGCTATGCCTTGGAGACCTTTCTAGAAAATAAACTCTGGCTTAGCTGAAGCTGTGAATCTGTTGTAGGAAGTCTGTAACCTGTGCTATGTTAATCAGTGAAACACCATAGTTCTTTCTCATCTAAGATTTATTAATCATAAAAGTGATAGAAAGCAGTAAAGTTTTTTGACTTCGTCAATGAGTGATAATTTTGGCATGCCAAATCCTATTCAGCAGCTCATAAAAATATAGTGAAAAGATGCTGACCAACTCTTTTGAGTAATAAACATTTACAGACTAGCCAAGATTTTTGTCTTTAATTTAGTTAATTGCCACTGGGCTTGATGAGTGAGGAGTGGGGGCAAAAAAAGGCTGACTAGCACAGAAACCATGGAGGGTTTTATTAGCTTGGTGCAAACGTTATTGTGGGTTTGGACCATGAATTTTATATAACTAAGCTCAGACACATCTTTATTAATCAAAATAGGAACCATTACAATCATCACAGTTTTGCCAGTGAGAAATAAGTTTGTTTATTCCCGTAGCATGAAAATCCATTCTTTGGGATTAGACAAAGTCTCGGAAAGCATTTTCTGCATCCTGCTGTCTGTGGAAGCATTTTCCCTGTAAAATTCATCAAGATGCTTGAAGGAGTGGTAGTCGGTTGCCAAGAGGTCAGGTGAATATAGTAGATGAGGCAAAACTTCAGAGCCCAATTTGTTCAACTTTTGAAGTGTTGGTTGTGTGACGTGCAATCAGGTGTTGTCATGTAGAAGAATTTGTCCCTTTCTGTTGATGAACGCTGGCTGCAGGCATTGCGGTTTTTGGTGGATCTCATCAATTTGCTGAGCAGATTTCTCAGATGTAACTGTTTTGATGGGATTCAGAAAGCTGTATTGGATCAGACCTGCAGCAGACCACCAAACAGTGACCGTGACCTTTTTTGGTGCAAGTTTGGCTTGGGGAAGTGCTTTGGAGGTTCTTCTCAGTCCAGCCACTGAGCTGGACTGAGCCGCTTTTTGTTGCATGTCACGATCTGGTCAAGAAATGGTTTGTTGTTGTGTAGAAGAAGAGAAGATAGCACTTCAAAACAATGATTTTTTTTATTATTATTTTTTGACCAGCTCATGAGGCACCCACTTACTGAGCATTTTCACCTTTCCAATTTGCTTCAAATGCCGAATGATGGTAGAATGGTCAACACTGAGTTCTTTGGCAACTTCTTGTCTAGTTGTAGGAGGATCAGCTTCAATGATTGCTCTCCACGGTTGTTGTCCGTTCCAAATGACCGGCCACTCTTGTCTCCTATGTGAAACTTCTTGAACCACCACTGCACTGTATATTCATTAGCAGTTCCTGGGCCAAATACGTTCTTAATGCCATGAGTTGTCTCAGCTGCTTTACGACCCATTTTGAACTTGAATAATAAAATTGCTCAAATTTGCTTTTTGTTTAACATCATTTCCATAGTCTAAAATAGATAAAAAATAAACAGCAAGTAATAAGTCATTAGCAAATAATATAAAGTGAGAAAAGCACATTAAAATGATGTATAACATAGCCATGTTTCTGTAAGAATGTATTCCAGTATTAAACAGCAAATTTCAACAATGCAAAACCTGCAATTACTTTTGCACTACCCTAATGCGAAGAGTGAAATAATTCCTTTGCAATGTTTGCAATACATTTTGTGACTCAATAGTTCTGAGTATTTGCTAGTTTTAAGGCAAAAAGGTATAAAAAAAGGGGAACAAAAGTCTAAACCAAATACATGTTTTTCTGGGACATTTCTGTCAGGAGATAGCCAAGTCCAGTGAATCGTGGTATCTGTATCTGATGTTGGGCAGGATTCTTGCATAATTATAAGAAGTTAATATAAGCAAGTCTCAGGCTTCCTGTTCATGGGATATCTTTTTTTTTTTTCAATAGACAGTATTAGCTATTAGATGCCAAATACAGTGGCCAGACAAGTTTAGGGAGTATGTCAGGAACTGTAACAGGTGATGGGGCTGTTTTCTTGATCATGTAGGAACCCATGAGTTGGGGCTTGAGGGGGGAAGGAGACTTTGTGGAACTCCTCTTGGAAGACAAATCCTGATCTTTGAATTATATGTACTCTGACACATTATCTCTCAGCCTGTCCCTTGCCTGAAAAATGAGTGCTTGTACCAGCTCTCCTCACTCAGTGGAGGCTGCCAAGACTCAGGATTTTAATTTGTGCTGGCAATCAGGCAATCCCCTAGCTGCTCCAAACACAGAGAGAGGGAAGATGGATAAGAGCCAGTAATTGCAGAGAAAGAGCACTGCAGAGCTGAAGCCAGGGGAAATAACATAAATAAAGGTGTGGTATAAATGAGAGTACAGCCTGCATTTCATACATATCTGCATAGATGTGTATTTCAGTGACCACTACTGCGTAATGTTATCACCAGTTCATGACCATCTGAATGCTGACTAGGTCTGATTGTGGCTGCTACTGTATGTGTTTTATGAACTGTTTACCTACAGTTGCAACAGATTTATAGTAATAAAATTTAACCTCTGCCTTTTCTCCATTCTACTGCTGCATTGCCAGTTCCCTTGAACTAAGGGGCTCCTTAGCTGCTGAAATTACAACATACCTACATAATAAAAATCCTTCCAGAACAAAAATTAACAGACTAAAATGGCATATCTGAGGCACACACTAACTTGCTGTAGTTTAAAATGCTTGCTTTCAAAATGCCTTAATTTGAAAGCACTGTAATGAAAGACTGTTAATGATACACCAGAAATGAGCTAAGTCTGGTTTCAGAAGCACAGATGGCTAATTGGCTTCTGTTGGTAGGTTATGTTCATTTTAATTAAATTTTATTAGGAAGCATTTCAAAGCCATAACTGATGGTTTAAGATAAATATCGTTCTTCATAAATGACCTATTGCTAACTTCTATTTATTTCTCTCTCTTCTCTCAGTGTTAATAGAAGCTGCTGTGACTGAACTCTCCATGGCCATTTCTTGTCTCATCCATGTTTACAGCAGCAGCTTTGATGCAAATTTCCAACTTGCCAGCATACCTAAAAGCCCTTCATGCGCAGACATCAACCCAGATTCCCAGCTCAGCTTCACCGTTTATGCTGCCCATAACATCCCAGAAGCCTGGGTGAACAGGTAGGAGGAGATCTAGCAGGTGTTCACAAGATGGGGTGTTATCTCTTATGATCACATTTTTCATAGATGCTAGCTGACCTCTGTTGCTTTGGCGATACTCCTATACTAATGGTAGAGACTGAGTAAGTGGGTGTATATCTACTGTTTTTCTAGTATAAAATGCACTTCCTTTCTAGCATGAAGTGCACTTAAGCTTCACTGATTAGGAGACTTCCAGGCCTCATAGGAGGAGAATCAAGGAGGTGTGACCTAGATGGTTGCCCTTGATCAGTGTGGAAGGAGGGTAGTAGAAGCAAGGTCAGAGCACTGGCCTTGGGGGGTACACGTACAAATTCTTGTGTGACCAGCTTGCTCAGAGGGAGAGAGGAAGAGGTGAGTGCTGCGTGCCAGGAGTGTTTGGGCTGAGGCTTTGAGTGGCCTCTGCAGTACAAGTAACTGGAAAGACTGAAGGCCAGTTGACCGGGTTAGACAGAGAGGTGCTTGCTTAAACTCAGTCTGAATGAGGCTTTATCAGCAATTTTTGCTCTTGATCTATTCAAACCACATGACATGGGTAAGCATGTGCATTGACGATCCTCTTTATAGATAGTGATTAAAATAAGTATGGTTTATAGGTCCTAGTATACCTGGTACAGCAGCATAGCAGAGGAAATAAAATGGGAGGCATCATTAATAAAAAGCTGAAGTTCTCTTCTGAATTGTTTATTTAGTCAAATTAGTTTTCTCTTCAAATAGCTGCTTTTCCTACTCCGAGCAAAACTAGTGTTCTCTTAGCACTCCTGTCTGGCAGCAAAATACTGTTCTCTAAGTTTTTATTAATACTTTTCCCTTGCTCCCACTTTACCTTGAATTCCATATGACTGATTAAAAAACAGTGGGATCATTTGCATTAGACTGTGAGCAAGAGAGTGTACTATACAGCATTAGCTGTAATTAGCAGTTTAATAAAAATCCAAGAGAACTTACATTAGTTAAGATAAAAATACAGAACTATAATCACTATCCTGATTTTGCAGATGATTATACCATTCCCACTGCATTTTATGTTTTACCAGAAAAATGTGGAATTACATATGGCTTAAAGGCCACTGATGACTTGAATTCTATATTCGAGCATGTGAAAATGAGGATATCTCTTCCTCCTTCACCTCCCTTTCCAGTCCTTCCAATATTCATAGCCAGCATGAACTTCTTAACGTGGACTGCCACCCTGACACCTGCTGTCCTCAAATACTTTTATTAACGTCATTCACATGCATACTCTACGTTCTTATTACTGCAGTGCATGAATTGGTGCAGGCTGTCACAACTCTTTTTCCCTTTCCCAAAGGCCACATTTTATGATCTTGGTGCTGATCATAACATGTATCTTAATATATGTTCCTACATATACATATATATATATGTGATATATGTATATGTTATAAATGTTAGAATTTTTACAACCCTCAGTGTTTCACATTGGTGGTGGTTTTTTGTTTTGTTTTGTTTTTCCTGTCCATACTGGCATGTGATAAATGGCTTTTCTTTTGGTCATTTGGGATAAGGGAAAGTGAACTGTCTTGTGTTTTACAGAAACATGTTAGTGTCCTGTTAAATCCCTTTCAAGTTCACTTTTGTGGATAGTATTTTTGTCAATGTTTCTATTTATGCTCTTGATTTTTATTCCAGTGTTACTGTCCTTCTTAAAGAGATAGGTAGACACCTTACAAGTTGCAGAGTAATGTTGCAAAACTAATTGCTTTTCTTGACTGTATTTTCATTCCTTCTTGGTTAGTTTATTTCGTTGTTGTTTTTGGTTGTTTTTTTTCAATAAGTTTGTTATTTTACATAATTTAAGTCCCAAGCAGATTTGCCCTGTTTGATGCCGGTGACATGCCAGTTGTTAGCTTCATGTTTGGCTGCATTTGTTTCAGCATCTCACAAAAATCAGATTCCTAGCTACATCTGGATGATATGAGGTTATCTTTGGGGCAAGACTGTATAGAGTCATGCCTTTGAACTCACAGGGAAGGTAGTTAGACAAAATGCTCTGCAAAGACTTAAAATGTGTTGAAGTGCATGTGTGCACTCTGAACAATCTTTCTGACTTCAGTTAGACTGAAGCATTGTGGAAGCATTAATCTTTTTAGGATTAGGTCCTTACGGTGTATAAATCAGGGTTATATCTGTATATCATGTATCAGTACTTCTGTTTAACCAGCAATGCTTAATCGTTATTTTATTAAGACCTATTATTTCTTGCACTATCCTCCAACTGTGTGTAATGTTTAGAATTTAGAGGAAAGATGCCATGTCTAAGAACAGAATGATTTTCTAGTCTTGTGAGGTACTTTTTTCCTTTCTCTGCATCGATGCCTCATAGGTGCTACAGATTCCAGATCCCTTTCTTTTAATTAAAAAAAAAAAAGGTGAGGTGGGAGGCAGGTGGGAAGCAAAGGTATATCTGCTTCAATAATTGTAACAATTGTTATAATGTTCTGGAAGAGATCTATAATCATACTTGTAAATAAGGCAAAACCATGCACCTTCAGTCTGCAAATGCTTCACATTTTTTTTCTCAGATTTGACTGTTTCTCACGTTCATCATTCTTGTTCAGAATGTGGTATAACACTGAGAGTGGCAGGAAGATCTGGATGTTACAAGACCATTTGAGAAAATTAGTTGATTATAAACTACTCCACTGTTTCGACTGGAATTTTATGACTTCAGTCAGAAGAATATGAAACCAACAGATAACCCCAGATCCAAATGACACTATGACGCTAGTCAGTTAAATATCTGAAGAATGGCAACACAGAGGGCTTTAATGGTTCTGCTGTAATAAATGCATAGATTCACAGAATGTTAGGGATTGGAAGGGACCTCGAAAGATCATCTAGTCCAATCCCCCTGCCGGAGCAGGAACACCCAGATGAGGTTACACAGGAAGGCGTCCAGGTAGGTCTTGAATGCCTCCAGAGTAGGAGACTCCACAACCTCCCTGGGCAGCCTGTTCCAGTGCTCTGTCACCCTTACTGAGAAGAAGTTTCTTCTCAAATTTAAGTGGAACCTTTTGTGTTCCCGTTTGTACCCATTACCCCTTGTCCTATCATTGGTTGTCACCAAGAAGAGCCTGGCTCCATCCTCATGACACTCACCCTTTATATATCTGTAAACATTAATGAGGTCACCCCTCAGTCTCCTCTTCTCCAAGTTAAAGAGACCCAGCTCCCTCAGCCTTTCCTCATAAGGGAGATGCTCCACTCCCTTAATCAACTTTGTTGCCCTGTGCTGGACTCTCTCCAGCAGTTCCCTGTCCTTCTGGAACTGAGGGGCCAAGAACTGGACACGATATTCCAGATGTGGTCTCACCAGGGTGGAGTAGAGGGGAAGGAGAACCTCTCTCGATCTACTAACCACCCCCCTTCTAATACACCCCAGAATGCCATTGGCCTTCCTGGCCACAAGGGCACAGTGCTGGCTCACGGTCATCCTGCTGTCCACCAGGACCCCCAGGTCCCTTTCCCCTACACTGCTCTCTAACAGGTTTTTTCCCAACTTATACTGGAACCTGGGGTTGTTCCTGCCCAGGTGGAAGACTCTACACTCTACACTCTTCTCGGTGGCAAACAATGATAGGACAAGGGGTAATGGGATCAAGCTGGAACACAAGAGGTTCCGCTTAAATTTGAGAAGAAACTTCCTCTCAGTAAGGGCGACAGAGCACTGGAACAGGCTGCCCAGGGAGGTTGTGGAGTCTCCTTCTCTGGAGACATTCAAAACCTGCCTGAACATGTTCCTGTGCGACCTCACCTAGGCGTTCCTGCTCCAGCAGGGGGATTGGACTGGATGATCTTTTGAGGTCCCTTCCAATCCCAAACATACTGTGATACTTTCCCTTGTTATATTTCATGAAATTTTTCCTGCCCAACTCTCCAGCCTGTCCAGGTCTCGCTAATTACTAATCTTTTTTTTACTGACTGGGAAAAGTAAATATAAATAGGTTTACTGTTATCTGAAATTCTAACACTTCAAAACTTATGTCCAAACTTTCCTTGACTGTAATAATGAAAAAAATGTTAGCCTTAATGAAAAAAAAAGAAGCAGAATTCAGGTATCTTAAGTACTTTTCCTGAATTTGAAACTTAAAAAACCCAAACAAACAAACAAAAAACAACAACAAAAAACAAACCATAAACTTCTCCACCCCCAAAATTGATATGGGATTCATTATTTTAATTCTTTTTGCATGTAAGGATGGATCGTCCCAAGTTTCTGAATTGTAAGTCCCAAATTTACTGTGTTGCATTACAACTAATTTTGTTTTTTTCTTTTTTCTTCCCTTTGTAGCTACAGATCTTTCTCTTTTTCCTGTTTGCTAATTTACGCTGGGAAGACAATATGTCAAGTCAAGATCTGCAAAAATATACCAGCTAAAAGGTCCTTCTTCTTCCTGGCTGACTGGAATGAGAAGTAAGCTTTAGTCTGTGTTTGATAAATGTTTGTCTGACAGATTTTACACATTGAATGTACATTTAAAAAAAAAAAACCCCAAAACTCACATCTTTGTTATGGATCTTCTACTAAGCAAATTATACTCCACAGAATGCAGAGGAACTTAGGGAGATGGGAGTGAGAAATGAGTGGGACAGCCAGAGGAAGAGAAATAAGACTAAGTCTGGTCTGACAATAAGCTCCACTAAGCTGGTCTGGTCATTCACTGGGGACATCCTGGAGCAATACTGCAACTAAAAGGGGATACAACCAAGGCTGTATTTCTGTTCTCTTTTGAAAACTTCCACCATTTGGATCCACCTCTAATATATATGCTATCCAACTTGAGAACTTATTGTAATGTTCCTAAGGAGAGAAAGAAGCTGTTGTGGGATTATTTGTGGTTTTTGTTTGTTTGTGGGGTGTTTGTAGTGTTGGCGGTTTTTTCTTGGTTTTGTTTGGTTTTTAATAAGAAGGATCTGCAGTTCTAAAATGAGTAACTTAGTCTGAGACTGGAATTTCAGAGTAAAGGCTACCATCTGACTATCACCAGCCTGTCTGCTTTGAGGAAGATAACTCAATTGAAAAGCACGGCACACAAACAACTTTCACTGAAGGCAATAGGTGGGACAGAAGAAGTAGGCAAATTTTTATGATTTGTCAGTAGTATTGTGTTCTTCCATCTTCCTGGGCATGGCATGCTTATATTCTTTCAAATTGACAGTATTTTACATCACTGTTTACTGTGATCTAAATCTGAAAGCAACTTGATTATATTATAATTGAACAAAGGCTACAAGTAATGCGGAAGGGTTTTTTTAATTATCATTGAAAATGGAGTGTAATTAATGACTTCTGTTTGCCTTTATGTAAGACATACAACAGTTTTAAGGTGGTCAAATAGAAGAAGACCTTTTTATGTCAAACCTATTACACATCTATCTTAATGGAGGTTTTGTACGGCCTTCTTGCACAACACTCCTGAAAAGATGTAGGGAGCTTAGTATGTCTGCCCAGTGGTTAAGAAACAAAATGGCTGCATTTCTGCTAAGCATCCAAATTAGTTTTTTTAAGGCATAACATCTGCTTTGATACCTCAGTTGACTCCATAGAGATTGAATGTCCAATCTCAATCTTTTGTGTAATTGGAAAATAACTGTTATCCTTGTGTATAAAAAAAAAAAAAAAATGAACCATTACCATATGCTCTGTAGGAATTTTCACTTAATCCAAGCTTTGGTCAAGTACTATCTTATGGTACAAATGGGCAAATCTAATTGAAGTGTAGAGGAAGGATTACATTGTTTATAAGCGTTTTTGGCTTCTAAAAATGGCTGATGGCTTTCTGGAATGCATCTTACGCATCCTTTTTCTAAAACAAAATATAAGAATATAGAATAGAAATAAATTATTTAGCTATAACTGGAACAGAAACTCTGGTCTTCTTCCATTTCCATGAAAATGTAAAGAAATCAGAGTAAAGCTTCAAGATTTCTGTTTAAACCTTTGCCTCTTCAAAATCAGTATTATATGTCTGCAATTCTATCAGAAACCTTATAGGAAAAAGAAGCAGTTAAGTATGCAGGTCAAATTCTTTCAGAGGTCATAGATGCTTGTAAGAGGCTCTAAATGTCAGAAACAAGATCTGGAGATGTACAAAACTTAATAATATTAGTTTTCAAGAACACCTTTTTATTGTTGCTTAAGTTTCAAAAATAATTTTCAAAATCCAATTCAAATAAGTTGCAAAGTACAAACCCAAAAGTTTACATCTGTCTGGCAGACTTTTCAGTATTTCGCTCAACCATCAAAGATGTTCACATGTTTTCCATCTCAAGCCAATTGATCTATATTAATTCAAGTCTCAAAACATGAGGGCAGGTTTCTTCTACCTAATGACCAGAGGTCCAGAAGCAGAGACCAAGAAACTAGGTAGCTAGATGTGCCGTTATTTTTGTATGTTTTAGCTTGTATCCAAAACTGGATTTTGTGAATGGATGGTATTTTTGAGTCAAAATGCAAATGAGTATTTTAAATCAGCTATCAGTCTTATAGCTCAAGCTTTAACTCCTAATAATTTTTGAGAAGTAGTGGAGATTGGGGAATGTCTCAGAAGACTGGAAGAAGGCTAATGTCACCCCCATCTACAATAAAGGCTTAATAGAGAATCCAGGAAATGATAGGCCCATCAGTCTTACTTCAGTCCCTGGGAAAGTTATGGAATGAATCCTCCCGGGGGTTGTCACGAGTCAGTTTAAACATGTGATTGGGAAAAGCCAGCACAGATTCACCAAGGGCAAGTCGTGCTTGACAAACCTGATTGCCTTCTATGACAAAGTAACATTCTCGGTTGATGTGGAGTGAGCAGTGGGCATTGTCTACCTGGATTTCTCCAGGCTTTTCATACAGCTTCCCACAGCCTCCTCCTAGGGAATTTGACATGCTACGGCCCAGACAAGTGGTCTGTGTGGTGGGTGGGGAACTGATTGACAGGCCATATGCAGAGAGTGGTGGTAAATGGATCCTTTTCAAACTGGCAACCTGTCACGAGTGGGGACCTTCAGGGATTGATATTGGGCCCAACACTGTTTAACATCTTCATAAGTGATCTGGATGATAGGACCAAGTGTACCCTGATGAAGCTTGCTGATGACACCAAACTGAGTGGGGAAGTGAACACTTGGGAAGAGAAAGCCTGTAGGATGACCTGGATAGGCTGGAAGAGTGGGCTAACAAGAACCTTATGAAGTTCAACAAGGACAAGTGTAAGGCCTTGCTCCTGGGAAAACATAATCCAGGGGTGCAGCACAGGCTGGGATCTACCCAGCTGTGGAGCAACTCTGTGGAAATGGACCTGTGGTCCTGGTGGACAATAAGCTCAGTATGAATGAACAGTGTGCTGCTCCAGCAAAGAAAGACAACAGGATACTGGGCTGCATCAA
This sequence comes from Columba livia, assembly GCF_036013475.1. Classification (NCBI taxonomy): domain Eukaryota; kingdom Metazoa; phylum Chordata; class Aves; order Columbiformes; family Columbidae; genus Columba; species Columba livia. Next base: position 132,187,911 of record NC_088602.1, read on the forward strand.
TGAGGACATCACCAGAAGAGACAAAGAAGTCATTATCCCACTCTGCTCAGCACTTTTCAGGCCACATTTCAGATACTGGGTTCAGTTTTGGTCCCCGCTATACAAAAAAGATGGGGGTGGGCTGGAGAGGTTCCAGAGAAGGGCCACAGAGATGATCAAAGGACTGATAAGCTGCCATGTGAGGAAAGGCTGAGGGAATTGTACTTGTTCAGCCTGGAGAAAAGAACCCTTAGGGAGGCCATCATCACCATGTTGCAGTATTTAAAGGGTGGCCACAAAGAAGATGGAGACTCCATTTTTACAAGGAGTCACATGAAGAAGATGGGGGGTCATGGGTACAAGTTACTCCTGGGGAGATTGTAGTTGGACACACGAGGGGAGTTTATTACAATGGGAACAATCAGCCATTGGAATAATCTCCCCAGGGAAATGGCAGATTCCTCAACATTAGACAATTTTAAGATCCAGCTGGACAGGGTGCTGGGCCATCTTGTCTAGACTGTACTTTTGCCAAGAAAAGTTGGACCAATGATCCTTGTGGTCACTTCCAACTGGGTATTCTATGATTCTCCTCTCTGTGAGTCACTAAAATGTTCCTGGATTGGCAGGGCAGATTCTTCTCAGAAAAGAGATGCTTATAAAGCAGACTTTTACTGCAGGACTTGAAAATATTGAGATCATGACAATAGATTCTGGTCTTACTCCAAATCTAACACAGCACTTAACAAAATCAAACATTTCCATGTAAAGACAGGAACTGACTTCTTTACTGTGTTGTGCTTACCACAGTATGACTTTGGTGTGGTATCAGAAAATAAAGTAGGATGGTGATGCCAGAAGATCTTTCCTGTATGGAAGTATGTGTAGGGAAGGAAGTGTTTATGTTGTTTTAAATTTATTTTATATATGAAATACTGGTCACAGTTCTGTAATGAGAAAACTTGTTTTTTTGCTATTTGTGCTGCTAACTCTCTAAGAAAGAATAAACAAACAGCACCAAACTTGACAGAATAATCACAATAATTCTGAATATTTGAAATATACAGAGAGAATGAACAGCAGAGGTGGTGTGACATTATCACTGAAGGTGCTATGTGCCTAACTAGCATAATTTAAAACAGTCCAGAAAAGGCTGGATTCGCTTTCCTACAATAAATACATGTATATAACCACTAATCAATACTTTTTGCAAAAATTCAAGCTGGAATTGATTAAAAATTGGAGTATTTCAGTAAAGTGAGTATTACTGCTATTGTTTTTCCATGTCATCAAGTGGTACCATTTCCTATGGTAGGAAGTCTATGTCACTCAAATCTGTAATTGAACTATGTTCCCTCTTGGTTATCTTTTGGCTATACTATCACATTTCTGAGACAGAAGGGAATATGTTTGCATAAAAAGTTTACAGAGGAGACAATTTATTTTTTGTAAAGTTTCTTGCCTTGAATTACAAAGTACTACTTTCATTCTAACCCATAGGCTATTTCAGTTAATCACAACCATTGAAAATGCATGTGGTAAAAGGTCACCAGGAAGAGCTTCTATTACATTAGAAAGTTGATTATTAGGGATCAATCAGGCTGAAAAATAAACCTAGCTAATTCAAAATGAGTCCTGATCTTAGATTAGGATTGATTCGAACAAGGCAAAAAAATTGAGAGTAGTGTTTTGATAATTAGGAATCTAGGTAGAGAGTTTATATGGAAAACTTGCTTTATTTGCTGATTTTCATGTATTTAGTTTGTATTTTCAAGTGCTTTAGCAAGTTGGTGTCTGAACTTTAACTTGATAAGTTTTTGTGTTTAAACATGAACTTCTGTTGAAGTCATTTATCAATTCTTTACCAGAATGTTCTCAGAAAAGATGGTAATCACTTGATACCTAAGGACTTTGTCTCATTTATTGTTTCTTCTGTTTGTCCTTTTTCAAGAGTATACTTTAGAGTTTGTAAGTTATCTTTGAAAAGTGTAATTGTCACCTTGGTGCAGAGTTCGAACAGGCTGATAATATGTAGCACAAAATCAGTAGAGTCCAACAGTTGCCCCCTGTATATTCTCATCAGTTTCATTTTCCATTGACTGAGACCTCTTAATTATTTTCTTTCTTTTGCCTTAGCGGACCAGCTCCTCTTTTTCCATCCTCTGTAATTTACGTTAAACCTACAGACACGAAAAATGGAATCAACATTAAGCCTACCATTATTCATCTCAGATACTTTCTTGGCATTGGGTTTTCCTCTTCTCCATGTTTCGTTTGGCTTGTCTGTTTTGTTTATACTCTCTCAAGGCAAAGCCTGAGTTACCCAGAGCTCTTCTGTTTTGAGTGTTCTTGATTTTAGACCCTTGGCCTTTTAAACCAGCTGTATAACTTTATCTAACATCTGTGAATAGCACCTTCTCAGTGAGTAGCTTCTCTGTTGTTCTCAACTACTGTCAAAATTGTTCACCCACAGGGTGTCTTTCTTCTGGCCTCTGTTCCATTTCCTCTTCTTACTCATCCATTTCACTCAGCCTCCTGCAGTCAGAAAGGATAATACCAACTGGGTAAGCTCAGACATTAAATAATCAAAGTCTTTAAAAGCCATACAGATGTTCCCCTTCTCTGTGTATCAAATGTCACAGGAAGGGAAATTTTGCTCCTCTTTGGCCCATATTTAACTCTCAGGATGTCTAACTCTTGTCAAAGTTTCCAGGTTCTTTTCCTACTGGTGTGCATCTGGTAGTGCTGTATATTGCATCCTAGGGAATCTCTGACAAGCATATGCTTTCTACAGTGAGATGATGAGATTTTCCATTGCTCCAGCTTCACAGGAACTGTTAACAAATGTCTGTATTAGAAAATCCATGTCTCTTTTTCACTTTTGTCTCCTTCATAGCATTAATAATGCTTTAAAGTGTAACTCTCAGTTTTATGTAACATGGGCAGAGCTGTCGGTCTCTAAGTGAAAAAGATAGACAAACTACCTACATCATGTAAAACGGTTCAGTTTCCCAATAACTGTTTCTAACTAATTATGAGTGAGGTAGAGGATGTGAGACAGGGAAAGCAGAGTTGAAAGCTATAAATAGGGACACGTAGGAAGATAGTTAAGAATTGCTTCTCAATTCTATTCATGTTAATTAGAAAGAGTGGGAAATCGCTGACTTGCTTTGTTACTCAAAGAGAGAGGTATACAAATTTGAATAATTTCCAAATGTTTAGGACTGATCATCTGAAATTTTGACACTAATGCGAATTTGGAGTACTTCGGAATTTCAGCTGAAAACTATCTTTCAGTGGCTCATCAGTGCATTCAAGGAAACTTTCCTGAAGCCAATAGAATTTTGACAGATTTGGAACCAGTAGCAAAATCTTATGCTAATTTTACCTTATGCTTTTACCTTATTTCTGCTACCCATAATTCTAATGTTTTTCAGGCTACGTTTGCTACATCCTACATTTGCTTACTGTTTGACTATACCTTTTTTAAAAAGTTGAGAGTTGCATTGTTCTGACAGTCTAGTTTGTGAATACCTGATAAACAAATGTAATCTATATTATTTATCTTTTACTTTGTTTTCTTAATCTCAAGTTTATGCAGATCTTTTGTTTTCTAAATGCCTATGTTGTTAATGCAGAGTAATTCCTTTAGCTCACTATATTGATTTTGCTCATACAGAAATATGTAATAAATGTCACTTTTCACTTGAGGAATTTAAATTTATACTGAAAATACATTGAAAAGGCTAGAAATGCGCCGTCTACCACAAGTGTTCTCTTCAGGAAAAAGAAAACATAGACTTGCACATGTCTGCGTAGTTACAAGCATGATTTTTCTGTAGAGCATGAAAGTACCATATTTATTAGAATTGTTCTAAATTATGATTTTAAATCAATTTGTATAATCTATATAAGCAAATTGAATGACCAACCAAGTGTACTAATGGTCTATATGAATTTGAGATGAATATTGATAGATCTGAATTTTCTCACTAAAAATGTGAGTCTCTCATTGCTATTAAGACAAAATCTGTCATTAAATAGTGCTTGGAAAATAACACACCACCAAAGCACATCTGAACAAGAGAATTATTATCATACTCACAAGCAATTTCTAGTTTCTTAAGTAGTGTTTTCCTCTGAAGATACAAGACAGCAAATAACTAACTCCTGGTTTACAATTCACCCTTAGGGGATGCTTATTCTGAAATAGCCATTTATTGATAAGGTAATTCTAAAGCAAAGGTTTAACTAAGCTTTTTCTGCCTTTTTCAGCTCCAGTGATTACCACTGAAGTGAATGAGTTTTCTGCATGCCTCTTTTCAAGTACTGTGACCCAAGTTAATAACTGGCAGTACTCATCAATGCGTTGAAGGGATCTGTCAACTATATTTTCCTTTAGAGTGCAGTTCTTGTAATTTATAGCTTGATATATGTGTTAAGGCATCTAGAAAAATGGTACCAGTGCTATTTTTTTCAACTTTTATTTTTCTCCTTTCTGATTTTCTTTTAGAATCAACTTTCCATTACGAATAAAGGCTCTTCCGAGGGAAACTATGCTGACAGTAAAACTACTTGGAGTAAACAGTGCCTCTAAAAACACAGAAGTGCTTGCTTGGACATGCTCCCCATTGTATCCAAAAGAGTAAGTTCTGTTTTGTACAACAGCTTAAGAAAAGACTATTCTTGAATAATATTGCACTCAAGTTGGGAGAAATATAAAAAGACAAAAATACTCAGTTCAGGACCTTGCTGTAATAAGACTCAGACAGTCACTCACAGTAAACCACTCTTGATGTGCCAATAAGAACTGCATCCATAAGCTTTTCTTTCTTTCTTTCTTTCTTTCCAGTACATTGTTTTTGAACTCAGTTTATGCAACTGTTCGACACTTAAAATAAAGTTCCCTAGACCTGTTGAAAGGCCTTGCTATACCCTTTCCTGTAGCCTTCAAAATCCTTCTCAGCATTGCCTCTTGTTCACAATGGTTGGGTTTTTTTCAGTCTATGTTCTGTTCTCACACCCATTCATCCTGCTCGGAGTGCAGCAGTTAGTGATGACCACAATGAGCACCTTTCCCTCCACACACCACTTGAGCAGCTCTGTCCTCTTTTTTAACCTCTTCTTTTTACGCAGCACATAGTGTTAACAGTGTTTTAAAGATACCTGTAGCCTTGAATATCTCTGCAGTGATGCATAGGCAGAGATCTAGGGTAAGTTTTCTGCAGTGCCCTAAATTTATTTTAGTAGTACTGAGACATCTGAGTTTAGATCAAGCCTTTACAATGATACTTAACTTTTATTTAGATTCCATAGTCCTGCATGCCTTCTGGGCAATAGATGGTTATTTTCAAACACAACAAGTTTCTGCATTAGCATCCATCTCTAAGCTATAGGTCTTTCCTTATCTTGAGACTTCTTAATCTATTTCTGCACCACCATTTAAAACAAAACAAACCCTAAAAATCTGATTGCATGTATTAATTTGCTATGTTTGAAATACCTTAGGTTCCATTGAACTTTTAAGCTGAGAGGCTTAAAACACTAGAAAATAGGTTGGACTGGGCCAGAGGCTTTTTCCATCTTTTCAGAAGAAAATTCAGGATTACTTTGTTCAGAAAAAGAGAGCATTCTTCAGTGACTTAGTGATTAGAACACTTAGCTTGAAGGAAGGAAAGAAACATTAATCAAATCTCCGCTCCAAGGGTTACTCGAGCATTTTATTCAATTACTTTTTTTTTTCATTAAGTTAGTCTGAAGAAGAGCACACAACTCACTCTTTCATTGTGTGTGTCTTTAAAAAAACCAACATGCTCTATGTTTATTTTGAGAATTTCTGCCATCCTAGTGCTTAGGGTGAAATAGATAGAGGGAATATCTTGGTTGAGAATCTAATTTGAGCTGAAATATTAAGGTGTCCTCATCCCCAGGGTGCCACTATGTGCTGAGTACATGCAGAAGCAGAGCATTAGGCATGATAACTTAATTGGGAAACACTTGGGTATCTTTGGAGGTAAATGGATACATGAGAATCCTGTTCTTGAGGACCTGTGAGGTTTTCTTATTTTTCAGTATTTGAGTCTCAAAGGATCATTTTTTTTTGGAAGATCTGAAAGCCCTCAGCTCCCTGTGATCTAAATTTTTTAATGTATGCCATTGGAGCAAGCACGTTTATTTTCATTAGGTAGGTCTCCAAGTCACCCAACCACTTTCAAAAATTTTACTGAAAAATGTCTTGATTCTCTCATGGTACACACAATCAGCACAGTGAAGGGGATAGTTACTTTCCTTTCATCTCCTTCATAATTGTACAGACCATTGCTGAAATGACCCTTCACAGGAGAAATACAAGTTGAGTTGTTGAGGAGAAATTATTCAGAAACTGCATGTTCAACACTTCCTAATCTAATAGCTGTGCCGTTTACCATTATAGTAATTACACAAAGAAACTTAACTGCTTTTTGCTCTTTTAGCCAATCACAACTCCACAGAATTATTCATTCACCATTATTTCAGTTGTTAGACGGATTTAAAAATAAGGATAGCCCTGAAATTCCTTATAAAATAAGAAACTTGAAAATATCTGAACATTCACTGAGATTGCTTTTCCTTTTCTTTGGAAAATCATGAATATGTTTTGGTAAAGTAGCTCTCAGGTTTACCTGCGTAGAAAGTAGCAGGATTAAAACTGTCATGTGATTCTTAATAGGTAATGCTATAAGTTAGTTGAAGTAATTGAGAAGCGACAGTAGGGCTTTGAGAGACCATTTACTGCTCCACAGGAAAAAAAAAAAAAAAGTTCATAATTGTTTTTATTTGACTCATCAGTTTTGTAGGAAGCATTAATAAACTGAATAGTGAACCCAACTTCACTCCCATCGCTGCTGGAATGCAACTAAACTTCAAGACTTATTTCAATAGAGTACTTCTGAACTTGAAAGTATGTACCAAGGAAAGATGTGTACCTGCAGTATCATGCTAATGTGTCAAGAGTACCTTGTATCTTGTATTATCGCAAACATTATGGTACTAGGTACCAGGGTCTTTAAATGGACAAACTCTGTAGGTGTATATAAAGAGATTAAAGAATTGTGACCACAAAATCTTTGACAAACACTTTGGACTTGGAAAATACCAGTTTGTTAAAAGAAAATTTTTCTCACAGGTGAATTTGAGTTCTAAAAAAACTATTAACATTCTCATATCTAGGATTTAATTTATGAGGGGAAAGGACAAAAATAAACTCTTTGAAGAAGCCAGTAGCCTTGAGGCGTTTGCCTGGGTCATCAAACATCGTTGTTCAAAGCCTTGTCCCAGTTGGTCACTGAGCCGTTTTTCTCAGAGTCAGCAAAGATAAGGACAGAGTGGTCTCTTTTTGTCTGTTTGGGTTCTTGTTAAAAAAAAAATCCATACTTTGTGTTAAACACTGGAAAAGGAAAATAAATGTCAAACATTTAAAAAATACAGTTCCTCATTTCTGTCCCATTGTATCTTTTTCCAGTCAAAAGCACATTAATTCTCTTCAAGCTGCTCGTATCTTATGTTAAAAATAAAAGGACAAACAAATTGGTTTTGGGTTATTCCCAGATGTTACTTAGGAATCTTGATCTTTGAGTGACCTAGGGCAAATGAACACTTTATTTTAAAAGACTCCAAATTCACTCCTCTCTGTAAATTTGATATCTATTTTCTCTTCTAAGATGGTTATTGTCATTGTATGGTAGCTGCTCTCCTTCATAGTTTAATTCTTTATGTCCCTTGCCAGATGAGAGGGCTGTAGCTGTTTCCTGAGATTTTAACACTCCAGTTCGTGTCTAAAAATACTGACTAAGCAGAGTGTATGATAAATATATAGAAAAGCAGAAGCAAACCTCAACTGTTTAAATAAATCATGTAACTCTTTATTTAGCATTTCTTATTGCAATCTCTTCTCCATACATTGCCCATGTTGAAACCACACAATACCTAAAAATGTTCTCAATAATTTGGCCTGTTTCATTTTCTTTTTGTTGTTGTTGAAGACTTGTCAGTGAGCAGATGTTTAGTAAATTTAAAATTTGCTTAATTCATATTATTTTCTGAATTCCAGTAATATCTCTCACTGTTCTTTCAGTTGTCTTGCAGTGTGCTGGTTTATAATGTGAGTAGCTGATAAATATACAGGGCAGCCACTATACTCTTTATCAAATGCATGTTGGGATTATTGCTTATCAACTTTGCATGTTTCTGTACAGATGTAGTTGTTTACCTTAAAATTATTGCTTGTACACTTATTATTTAATTTTATGTTTTGGGGCAAAATTGGGAAACAATCAGGAACATAACTGCAAATTTGTTTTAAAAGTCTGAAATTATCTGATAATTTTTTATTTGCTGTATTCAGTATCTCCAGATTTCTGGAATCTGTTTAAACTGGAAACTGTGGGGATGGAATATGTGGTTGTTATAAATGTCTGTAGGACATTTAGCATTACTTTGCAGCTGAAAATCATATCTCTAATTTGAATTTTCTAGGATGCTGTAGTATTTGTAGCTATAATAAAGTAGTTATTTCACAGTATAATTGCAATGCAGAATTAAGAGTGCTTGAGCCATAAAATGTGGGGGTTTTATAGTTTAGCAGCTTTTGATTTCCTTTAAATTTAACCTTAACTCTGAACTTGTTATAATGTCAAGTTTGGGGATAATTACATTGTTTTTACACTGTATTTTGTCCTCATTTTTCTGGTATATCCAGTCTAAACAGTAACTCTAATGTTATATAGTATACCTTTGGGAATGAACAGAGTAATAATGATTGTTGCTGCCAGCCAACTGGTCCAGTAAGTGACCATCCACATCCCATTTCTCATCCTTATCAGATAGTTGACTTCAGATAGTGGCCCTAAATCAATGCCAATAAGGCCCTTGATGGTGCATCTGCATCAAGAAGACTTATTAGACACAAGAGGCAGTTCAAAAAGTGTTTGGAAGCCCGTATGCCAACTTTCCATTCCTTCACAACAGAAAAACATGTTTGTCTCTTGAGCTGAATAGTTTAGTGATGCAGAGCTAATTAACAATTCAGAAATCTGTCATTTGGGGCAATCTGGGACTTGTAATGTCCCCCACAGTGCCCATTGCTCTGATTTGACTCATTCTAATAGTGCATTTTATTTGAACTGGTGTTTTCAAATCAGAGCAAGCAACACAAATTTCCTCTTGCTGGGTTTGGTGAGGGAAGTCTCCCACGTGACTTCAGGACACAAGGTTGATTTTGTTAATTTAGGTTAACTTGAGTGGTCTTTGAGCAGCAGTGTCCTCTTACGCAGTGATAAGATGGGAAGTTTCTTTTGGCTCTGTTGATAAATGAGAGCTGGGAATCTGTAATTCCAGAGGTCTCAGTCTGCCCTGGTTTTGCATGAGCATCTAAACAAATAAATGGTAGCAGGCACAGAGCAGCACTTGCGTATTCACCTTCTGATGTGCTTGATACAGAGGTCGCTACATGGAAGCCATTGTCCATGGCTGTGATTATTGTACAGTCTTTGCAACAGTCAGTATCAGTATCCTCGCCTTACAGTTCAAAAAACTGGCAGCAGAACTGAGAGTGACCTGGCTGAGCTCTCCATTAGAATCAGGTAACAGAGGGAGGTCTCTGTCCATTCAGGAAAGGATGTGGTTATCATGCTCATGATACTTTCTCCTTCATTGTCTGAATGGATCCTGCACACTCTCCTGCTTCTTTTCCTTTTTTAAAAAAAAATCATGCAACTTTTTGCTGTTTTGTTCACCCACATGGCTCCTCTTGTTCCATTTGTGTGCCCATAAGCAGACTTGGTCCTGAAGAATGTTATCTGCGCGGTACATAGAGCAGCCCAAAGATTGCTGGGGAAAGCTGTGTCTCAGAAATATAAACCATATTTCGTAGTTGTCAATGCCTCTTCACATCTTTTTAGAAATGCCTCTTGTGTTTACAGACTAACCTTATTCCAAAGAGCGACTTACTGATAGAAGATGCATGTTACCTTCTTATTTGTATAAATTAGGCTACTCTATATACAAAGCATAAATGTGTCTGGTTTTTACAACTAAGGCTTTTTTTTTATTGTAGGAGGTATCATCTCTGTACTGTCAAAGTGGTTTAATGTCTTTGGTTTTACTCACAGTGCTGTCAGCTGCTTTAACATGTGAAATCTTTTCACTCCAACAAAGATACACTGCTTTCCTTGCTGCTTGCTTCTCCAGTTGAAGACTCTGAGAAGCCCACATTCTAATTCTTCCTCATCTTTCTGGATAGTCTTTAGCTATTTGTGCAGTGGGTGAAAATGGGTTGAAATAATCAACTCTGGAAATGTCTCAGTTAAACACATCTTCAGTGCCTCTGAGGTCTGTGCTACTTCTTTTATTTGCCTATACAGACTTCCAAATTTCCCAGGAAAAAAATCTACTGTGTGGATTTTTTTATAAAGCCTTCTGTCGTGTTAAAGAACAGTATGAAAGCAGTACTAAGAGCTCAAAAAGATAGTTCAGTCTTTATTTTCATTCAGTTCTCAGCTACTGCTCTCCCTTCTAACAAAAGTGCCAATTAGTTCAAATTATGATGTAAACAACTGTCCACAAACAAGCGGTCGAAGAGACATGACTCTTTTATTAAAGGTCATCTGAGTACACATCACGGGAAAAACAACTTTGAACCGCCATTAATCATGTCCACATTCACATCAGTGGCCTAAATGTGACAGACTTCATATCACACAACTGCTTTCCCCCAAGTGCTGTCTTGCACACAGCTCCATTTTCTGCCTCCATTCCCATGCAAATACACCTACAATTGTAAAAGAAACTTCAGACAGTGGTTTTGTCTTCAATCCTCCTGAGCTGTGTTCTCACAATAAAATAAAATGTTTGCACTAACAACATGAATAGCTTGAGAAGTGAAAAAGAAAAATTAGCTCTAAATTAGGTTTACACTGTGTGTTGACTATAAAAAAATACTTTCTGAAAGGTTCTCATTTCTTCTTTAGGTGACTTAGCAACAATTTATTCCAGTTTGCAGTTTTAAAGGTACTTTTTTACAGCAATGTTGCAAACTCATGCTTGGATCAAAATGTCCATCTGGATTCTCTCTCTTCATCTCAGGTAAAAGCTGTGTACTCAAAACTCATCTGCCTGGCTGGCTGTTTCTCTTGCAACGGGCAGAAGAGAATCTAGCACCTTCCCTCAGTTGTATTGACTGAGCAGTGGTTGGAATGTTCATAATAAAAATTATTTGTCAGTGAAAGAAGAGATGTTGAACATAATCAAATTTCTGACCTCATTAACCATTAAGATGTGGATAAATGAAAGGGTTAGTCCAGTGTACTGTATCTTGCTTTGTTCCAGTACTGTATTCTTAATTCGAGTGGATTTGTTACGATTAGAATTTGTGCCTGGACTTTCTGATTTTATTCGAGTTCTCTAGACTAATTGTGTTGACCTGCCAAATCATGCCAGTTTTCTTATCTGCAGAGCACATACATACCTGTTTCTGATAAGACTTTCTTGTACATGTACTCCTAAGACTGGTACTTCAGACCATAATCTTTCATCTGTCCAAAAACCACACATAGCACATGCAGTATAAACTATCCCACTCAGACTCCTTTCAGCTTTTTGGAGACTGTTATCATACTCGTGCCTCCCTGCCATCTACACCAAAAATCAGCAAGAATTGCAGTAGGTTGCCATAGTCTGCTTCTTTTTGTGGGATAGACGTGTGCTGCCTTCCACTTTACATAGTGTGTTGACACTTCATGACCTCTAATGTATTTGTCCTCAAAATTAAATCTCGTGATTTACATCTAGCTTAATAGCAACCTTTGTCACAAAATAAGAGCAGAGCCGACCTGGACTGTTTTGGCAGTCTGATTTGTGTCATGTTCCCTGCAATGGCACAGATACCCCTACAGCGATGAGGCCATCAGTGTACAACCTCTACTGATCTAGGCCAGGTTTGTACTAGCCACATAAAGATAAAAGGCTTGTTGTCCTTCTGCTTGTCTTTTAAGCTACCCAGTTCCATGTTCTTTGATGTAATTTCAATAAACCCTGTTGACCTCGTCTCCAGTACTGATGCAGTATTTCTGTCTGTGTGTATTGCAGGCGGCTCATTCACGGAACTGTGCTGCTTAGCATGACGCTGCACAGCACGCTTACAACAACAATGATCACTCCAGGTGTCTGCAGCACTGATACACCAACCTCAGTAACGTTGCAGGTAAGAAAGCAAGAAAGAAAAGGAAAGGGTTATTTTCTCACGAATTGCAAGAGAAAGAATTGTTCCCACAGCTCATCAAGACCCCACAAATTAAAAAACCTATTTCCATTCTAGCTGCTTGAAGAGAACATGTTAATCTTAATGGATGGAAATCTATAATTCTGCACAGTGGCAAATATGTATTATACTTTCCATATCAAATACTACGTTTGAGGGCTAGAGAAGGTTTTTGTAGGGTAATTTTTATTGTTATAATTTTGAGTCCAAAAATACCTTTTACACAAGTTAATGACTTGGTACCTGACTTACAGCTGCCTTTTCAAATCTGAACTTTTGTTCTGAGAACTATTGAACCGCATGCCATTGTAAATGTAACATACAGCTTGCAATTAGACTGAGTAGGCATAAAGGATTTGTGAAGGAAGCAGCTACAAGCAAATTGTCAATAGGCTTCAGTACAGCTCTCCCTCTATGACTGACTGCATGCTGAGCACCCACTCATTCTGTGCAGAATGGTGTTCCTGGTATTGAAAATGCATTAGGTCTGCATTGCAGTTTTGTCACCTTTCCAGGTTAAATTAGCAACTGGACACTTCAAGAGCAAAGTCAATTGTTTTCTGTATTAAAAAGCTGAATGACTATTAGTAAACGACATGTAAAAACAGATAATACAGAAAAATGAGGCTGACCTAAAAATGCCCTATTTTTAATAGGCAGGCAAATGGAGAATTTCTAGTCTGAGGAGTCCAGTCAAATTCAAAGGCTTAAAATAGCTCCTCCTATTAATAATAAAGGGAAGTTGAGGCAGTAAATGGCTACTAATTTATAATCTCTCTCTGCTGAAAGAGATGGAAGAGGAGAATGTCTCATTTCCCCCTCACCTCATTTTCAGTTATTCCCATGCATGTGACACTATCAAGATTTGTGCACATGCTGGAAATGTCATAAAGATAGCTTTTCTGACATGACTCGCAACACACATTTTGTAGGGAATATGTTTGTTAATCTTTAGAAGGGTGATGCATATCACATATATATATTAAATAAATAGATATAGATATAGATAAGAGAGTTTGGTGTGCATTAATAAACCAAATCAGGATGTGCAAATTGAGATGAATTTTGAAGAACAACCTAAATTATCAGCGAAGTCTGTACTCAGATTATCAAGCACCTCAAGTTTTGTAATTTTGGTTGAATGTTTTCTTTTTCTCTATCTTAAAAACATTATTCTGAGTTTCTGACACCCATACAGAAGTGTTAAGAATGAAAAATTGTTAGATGGTGTATCATAGATATGGATTTGAACATCCAGAAGTGAAATAAGGAATTTGATTTACATCTCTTACATTGGTAAACTACACATCAGAATTATCCCTATTTTTTTCAGAAAATAAATAAACAAACAAACAAACAAAATCTACATTAATGGAAGCTTTCCATTTAAGAACCACCTTATTAAAATCTAGGAAAGGAGGAAAATAGGAAAAAAATTATTTCAGCTTTGAGTTCATGCAGTTCTAATAAAACTGAAATACAGTGGATGAAATTTTCCCAGTAAAGGCAGTAACAAAGCTCCAACTGATTTTTGTGGGCTGAGTTTATTACCATCGTGTTTAAGTAGTGTATTACATACAGTGAACATCCTTTAAGAATTCTCCTCTCTTCTTTCTCCTCTACTCATTCATTCATTGACAGTTCTGAGACTACATATTGCTAAAAGGACTTCTGTCTTTTGTTTTTTTTAATAAAGATTGACTTTCCAGAAACTAATTTGGAGTTCATTAAACCTGAAGCTGAAGAAAGAAGAGATCATCTTGAAGAGCCAACTAAAGACTGCCTGAAGCACGTTACAAGACTTTCACAGACACATTCTCTCTTGCTGTAAGTTGTACCAAGCCTGGCTTGCTGTACTTATCCTGTCGATCACAAATTCTTTAATAACAAATTTTTCCTCTGAAGGAGCCTAGCTTGATTGATTTGAGAAGTAACACTACTAAAAGAGAGAATAAATCACAGCAATGCCTAAATAAGCACCTGGAGGTGGCAGTGTGTTTTACTAGTTTAGGAAAGAATTGTTTTCCCCTTTCTATTACTATACCTTTTCGTGTCTTTGAGGTGAGAAAATAATTTTTGATTCAAAACGTAAGATTTTTCAGGTGACTCAATAAGTCTACATCAGCATTAGTAAGAAAACCCCTGGGTTGTATTAAAATCAGCCTCCTTTCATAATAATACACTCAGACTTTATCTGTAGTAGTTAAATGGCATATAATCATTAAAAAAATCTGTGTCAAGTTATGAAGCAATGAAAAAAATATGGAAAGTTTACCTTTCACAGAAAGTAGATAAAGACAAAGTGAAACAGAACACACTGTATTGGGGAATGCACTGGGGAAGATTAGTATGCTCAGCTGTATTTATGTTACAATATCAATTAGGATTATGTACTATATAAAATAATTTTAAATATAGAGTGGAATTGGGAATGCAGGTTCTTACGGAGAGCTATTATACCAATCACAGTTAATTATGTGAATTAAGCCTCTATCAAAGGCCAAGAGGTTCACTAGTTGTACAGTAACTAAATAAGTTAGAGCCAGTTCAGCCCTCTCAGTGTGATGTGATGTATCTGTTAAGAGGACTTTTCTTTGATCTTTTTTTTTTTTTTTTAAACAATTTCTTTAAAAAAAAGACAAGGCAAAATTGCTGGTGTATTCAATGTTTCCTTCAACTTTTAAAAAGACAGTATGATATGTAAAATTATTTTTATTAACGATGGGATTTGTGATTTGGTTCATATTTTATTTTGAAGTATGAATGAGAGATCAGTGTTTTATTTTGAATAGCCAATGTGCCAGGGCACTGGCAAGTTGCCAGAAAAATTTCCACCTGCAAAAGCTGCTCCAGAAGTGATTTGGGAACTACAAGTCAATGCCTCTGCGGTAAAATGCATTCATGGTAAAATGGTGGGTTCTGTAAGAAGGCATAAGATCATTAAGCATTTAACTAAGTACAGAGTAATTTGTCAGGAAAGAGACAGTGTGGCTTCTTCGAATAGAAATGCTCCCTCACCAACCTGATGCTGTTGTAGGTTGTTAGTAGGTGCCTGGCTCTTGGGGCTTTGGTGGATGTTCAAAAAACTTTGCTGAGATTCCACATCAGATTGTTAAAGAAATGAAGTTGCCATGGGTTTAGAGGAAAAGTAGTTAAAGGCGAAGATTGGATGTTTAATGGTGGCTTTTCAGAATGGAAGAATCAGCAGTAGGGCCTTTCAGTGCCCAAAGTTGGGACCAGTTTTATAAAGTATCTTCATCGATGACATGGAGAAGAAAGTGGGTGAGGAAATCTCCAGGTTTGCAGGTGCCACTGAGGTCTGCCAGATTGTCAAACACTGTGCCATGGAGGGGAGATCCAGAAGGATCTTAGAAAACTGGGCATAAACATGACAGATGAGCTTCAGTGTGGATAATTTTAAGGGGATATGTTTAAGGAAAAATTATTTAAGCATCTTTGTATGACACTGATCTCAGAACTGGAAGTTACAACAGAGGAAACACATCTTGACATTATTGCTGATATTTCCTTGAGCTCATGAGTACAATGTGCAGCAACAGCCAAAAATGCCAACAAAATATTGGACATTGTCAGGAAGGATGTAGAGAAGCAGCCAGCATGTACTATTTCACTGCTATCTAAAACTTTGACATGCTGTATTTTGAGTATGCTGCATAGCTGGAAAATGGACAGAGAAGGGCAAATAACATGATTAAAGGCATTAAGCAGCTGCTTACCAAGAGAAGCTAAAAAGGCTGGGACTTCTTAGTTTGGAGAGCGGAACACTAGAGGATGTGTGTGTATGTATGATTATTTTTTATAAAATCATGGTGGTGGTGGACAAGGTGAACGCATCATCGAATACCACAATATTCAAACAAGGAACATTAAATGAAACAAGTAGATAAATTGTCAAGAAATGGATGAAAGTACTTCCAAAGATAGTCAGTGGTAAACTTTTAAAATCTGCTGTCACAAAGCTGTGGAGTTAGACAATATCATCAGATTCATGAAAGCTATACACAAATTCATAGAGAACAGGTTCATAAATAGATATGACAAAGAGCACGCAAGAGAAGGACTTATCACATCCAAATTCTACAATAATTTTGGATTCTGTGGGAATATGAACGAAAGAGACCACTGAAAGTCAGCAGGCTGGAGTCAAGGCTTTGATAAGTTCAATAACAGATTCTTGGAGGAAAGAGAATGGTAGACCTGTTTTTTTCCATAGCTGGTTGGTTTCAGTTATCCTATCTTGTGGTCCAAGCTGATCTACCAAATGAATCATCAAGGTTAAGGGTAGCATATTTGGTGTGTGAATGAAAGAATTTCATTTTTAAGTACTTGTTGACCGAAAGGAATCTGTCAGCCTGTAATATTTGTTGTATCTGTATCAGAGGCATTCTTTCTACCTTTCCTTGGTTGTGACAGAGCTTTATTAAAAAAAAATTTTAACAACATATTGGTATCCAAAAACATTATTACTGTGATATCTGAAGATCTCTCCCTTTTATTTGTATGTCAAGAAAAAGAGAGGAATCTAGGTAGCTTTTCAGTGACGATATATCTGTATGATGATGCTTCAGGCTTACAAGCCTCAAATATGATTTTGAAATAAATGATTGTCTGTGGTTAGAAGACAAAAGAAAACTTTCCAAGGCTGTCCGGGTCTTTCTGGTCATTCTGCTGAAAGCAGAGGAATATGTGAATGTACAGAAGATGTTCTTAACCCTGTGACAGAAAAAGAGGAAACAATGGTTAAAACCAGACAACTGCATGGTTGTCCTTGTTATAGGCTGTTGAATCCAGTAGAGAGGTGGACCACATATTCCTGATAGCAATATCAACAAATCAGTGCAGGCAGAAAGCAGTACCTTATCTGCACACACATACATGTAGCGCTGCCACAAAATGGACAGCACAGATAGCCTGATTCCGTTCCTCCTCTCTGCCTGATCATGATCAAAGCCCACTTGGTGGAATGCATATACATACATAAATATATATTTTATATATAGTATCAGAATATTAATTGCTCCAGTATTTGGGTTCATTCAATCCTGTATCTGGTCCCAGATCTCCCTGCTCTCCCCAGCTACTGACACCCAGACATGTGAACCCACAAAGTTTACAACCACGCTCCAGTTGCTGGTGCTTGGACCTCTTCCTGATACACGGATATGGGTTTCCCCAGTAGTTGGTCCAGACATAAGATCTTCCCAGCAGCTGACACTTGGACTCTCGTCTCTCTCGTAGCTGGCTCACATCACTGGTCCCCATGGCCAGCATCTCTTGGATGTTGATTAGTGAGGGGATCAATGGGACTGCAGGAAATTAACTTCACCATATGGCTTTCGTGCCCCTCACAGCCCTTTGTGATCTTCGGCATTACCACCAAACCAGGCAACAGAGGAGAACCAAGAGAATTCATTAGTTATTGCCAGCCACTTTGACTGACTTCTGAGAACATTTCAAATGTGAGCCTTTGATTCCTTTTAGGATTACTGTGTTTGAAATACAGACCCCAGAAAACTAGACAACTGAGAGAATAGCTGCTCTTCAAATATGATACAGCCTGCTCGTGCGCAGTGGCTCCAAGTGTAAGAATCAGAGGCTGGTTTGAAGCCAGGAAGATTACAGTCTCGTTTCTGCCATCTTTCTTTCCTTCACTCATCATTTTCCTTCTATCTTACTTTTTCCTCTCTTTGTGCTTCCCTTTTTCTTTTCCTTTTTTAGCCACAAGTAAGAATCTAGTTTGCCTACCAGTTGTCACGACAGTGCCATTGCTGCAAATTATAATTAGAAAGGCTATTTCCAGTTGGGTGAACAGTGGAACAGGTCTGAAAAAGTGCACTGATGTTGCACACTTTGCTAGTCTGTCCACAGGAGAGAAACTTTAAAGTAAGAATCAGTGCCAGGTGACAGAAATTTACATTTGCTAGATTTGCTGCTTTTTTCTGGTTTTGCCTTTTGTGTTGTACTTTAGGACCAGCTCAAAAGCACTTAAACTCATCTTTGCCATTTCCCTCACAAAAACAAACAAACAAACAAACAAACCAAAACAACAGCAACAACAACAAAATTAAGACCAGTTAACAAAGCTTTAACAGCTTCATTTAGCTAAAGGGATTAAGGTAAACTTCTAAACTGAGAACTACTGAATTATTTAGATTTTAAGATACTTTACTTTTTATTTGTGTTGAGTAGAAGGCTATGTATTTTGATGTAGCTGTTATAAGGAGGGAAATTTAGATTCAACACTATCTAAAAAAATGTAAACTGCATTTTTATCAATAAGTCAAAGGAATGTCCTTATTAGCAGAACAATCTTCTGAATGCTCTATGTATGCAAAATACTTTAACCGTCTATCTTAAATGTTCTTTTACACATATATGTAAACTTTTGTTACTACTAAGAACCTTGAAGTCAAAACCTAAAAAAAACCCACGAAACCCAACATTTAATTTCATCTACAATCTTTAAAACATGGAAAGAGAAAATGGCACTGCCTCTGGAGTAAAGTCAGAAGGAGAAATCTGTTACTTAGAAAACCTGATACAAAGAATGATTTCTTATCTCCCTTTGTAAGCTCAGTAGAGGCTTGAGCTGCTTTAATCTGAACAACAGATCGTCTAGTTTGGAGGATGCTGTTTGAAAGCTTAAATCTCTGTTTAGTCAACATATGAAAAAGGTCCTTTAGTGACACTGTTCTGCAGAATACCATCCGAATGCATAAGAAAACAAGACAGGCAATGAAGTCCTAGGACTAATTTTATCTCTTTTTCAGTGTGTGACTTCTTCACACAAACACAGAGACATTTATCTATTGTCACAAGAGACATGCTGTGAATTCTGAAGGTGGCTACCAAAATGATACTTTTCTTGAAATGATTACTGAAAGTCTTGACAGCATTTGTTTAAGAGATTAATTTTCTGCATACATTTATGAGCTATTCTCTTAAAGGAAAGAAATAAACATTCACTTCTGTTACAGTAAAAAAGCATGCCCATCTTTGTACCGCCACTCTCTGTTTCTAAATGCTTGGCAATTCAAAATCGCAAAAAAAGTTCTCCAATGCATACAGAGCCATAGGAACTCATTCCTATGAGTTGTGAAAGCCATAATCTTTACAGATAGAGCAGGGCTAAAATAGTTTTGTTTTTTTTTTTTGGCAAAAAATGTCCTAAAATATTGCAAATAGAAGGAAAAAGACCTTGGCAGGAATGTAAACACTTGATTTTGAGCCCTTCTTGGACATATGGATAAGGAAATGCTTGACTGGAAATGAGCTATTTATTTGCTGCCTTCTACAGGGTTTCTCAAACCTTGCTCTGAAATATGTAGGTCCATTTAAAGTCACAGCTACATTATGTTATTATGTAGACAGATCACTAATCTGGTCAAGTTCGACCAAGAAACCCGATGCTCCTCATGGTTTCAGTAGTGATTTGTGTGAAGTGGAGATCACTTTACACTCTCAAAGCTTGTTTTTGAAGGCTCTGATGTGAAACTAAGGAGATTGTCTGAGCTTCTCTCTCATGGGAAATTTCTATTTCTGTTTTCTGATGGCATCAGGATTTAATATGCATAAGGCAGACATCAGAATTATTGACAAATCAGAGGATATATAGCAAAAATTATTCTGAGGCATTCCTCACTGTGGTGAAATACGGTGCGATGACTGACCATTTTATCAATATATCAGTTGATATCTAATACCTAATATGAGGAATTCGGTATTGCAACGTCTTTTTTTTTGTCAGTACAGTGAAGCATAGCATTCTAGGCCTTGTGAACAGACATATATGTTGCTGGGACGTTTTCTTCCCTTTTCCAAACTCACACCAGTGCGGGGGATAATCACACTTTGTGTACGTGTGTGTGCGTGCACCTGCTTATGTTTTTGTGTATGTGTATGGATGTACCTAAACCCCGTTTTAAATGCAAATACACTAAAAATAGACACACCTGCATTAAACAGTCAAAACAAGGTCAAGAATGAAAGCTGTGTATAGCACTGTTGTGTGTCTAGTTGTTACAGTGGTGAGTTAGAGATGATGTGTAGCAGATGGATGTAACAATAATTTATCCAGTGATAACTGTACCTTCTTTGTCTCTGTCAGAGGAAAAAAAAAAAGCAGTAAAAACAACACCAACGACAGGGACAGTGGAGAAGAAAAATGAGAGTTCTTGAGAAGTGAAATAACCATATATGTGTGTCTTTTGACACCTCATTTTTATATGACCCAAGGCTGACAGATCCAGAGTATAAGTATCACTTTTCTTATAAAAGCTGGTCTGCTGAAAATGATATCCTACCCGCAGGAAAACACACACTTAGCCGAAAAGTGGTGTACAGTATGACTTGGCCCCTCTGTACAATAAAGTTTGTTGCTACACAAAGCTCCAGGTGGTTTTAATTTCAAACTGAATTTCTAATCTTTTTCAGGCTCTCAGAGCAACAGAGAAGGATCTTATGGTTTTATCGTTACTACTGCAATAATCAAAATTGTTCACTTCCTCTGGTACTGGGCAGTGCCCCCAGTTGGGATCGAACGACTGTATCAGAAATGTATGCCGTCTTGAAGACATGGAGATTTTCTAGCCCTCTGGAGGCACTTGGGCTTCTGACTTTCAGGTAAGGAAAAATTAACCAAGTAGGAAAATAACAACAAACAGAATGATCATGTACTGATTAATTCAGCACTTCAGTTTGCTCAGCACACTATCATGCTTTTGTTCACTGTGCTTTCAATTCTGTTCCTTGGTCAAAGTGAAGATCCACTTGCAACTCATGTGATGACCTTGAGCTGAACATGCCAACCCTACCTTAGTGCCTGGGAAGGTTTTCTGTTCCTCAGGATAATGAAAAGAGAATTTCATTCTCTGTAGTAGATCCAGTCAGTTTCTGGCAGCAGTTGATCAGTCAAATACTTAGCACATACATATCACTCCGTATCTTCAAACTGCTGTACAGGCATAGAGTGAATAACGGGAGATAAGGAAGACTGAAATATGTTTTCTGATTATGATACTGTGTAAACATGTACAGTCCCACCTGTAGCCTATCTTTCTGAAGTAGATAGGATGAAACTTTGAAGTCAGTTCCCCACAGCTTCAATAAATTCTGCTGGAATGCGTTATGTTCCACCCCCACTTCTTAGACGGCGAGCTAGTTGTTTGTTGGAAGGCTTTCTTGATGTTAGAGATAGCTTACCTATGATTTAATAGCAGATGTCAAGGGACAGAATCTGTGTCAGCAGTTACGCTTCCTCCAAAAGCTTGGGAGGTATTTTGCATTAAGTGATCGAACTGTAAAAACATCAAACGCGAGGATGAAATGGTTGAGCGCATGTGGTTTATCAAGCCCTTGCTTGTGTGGGTAAACACAAGCTACACCAGCTTTGCAATCTCAGTTCCATGTTGTGCCTTTAGAAAAAAATACTTCATCTAAAGCTTTGTTTGAGGAAAGACTGTATACACTTACCGCCATGTTAAAAACTGATTATTTAATAATATAAAACTGACTCTTGGCTTTTATTTCCTTCTGAATGTGATTTCGTAAGAATACCTGTGTCTCACATTTATATTTGAGTTATTAGCAGTTTCACATGTTTGCATATATGTTTTTTTTTACATTTCGTGGGAATTATGAAAGAAAAAATCCTGAAAGATCAGGTTCTGAAGCGTATTATCATTTCCTTAATTATAATTATTAACTTATTAGAATAATTTTCTAATTTATAAAATAACAATGTAGAAAGGAGTATATGGGCAGTGTGTGGTCTTCCATACCCCAGAGTAGCGAGAGAATTTGAGATGGCTTGTCAGAGGATGCCAGACTTTCAGATCAGACCTTTTGTCAAATTTTGTTTCTGTGTATGGGTGGCATTTCTGCAAATGAAGAGCTTGATTGTTCTTTGAAGATGCAGCTCTGCATCAGGGTGTGGTGCAGAATATCAGTCCTGGCAGGTGCTTCCCAGGATATTTAATATGACTCAGCCTGTCACAGAGCTTCTCAGTGTGTAGTGGATGCAGTGTACACACTGTTCATTCTGGCTACATCAAAGATTGCTGGCATGAGAAGAGGAGAAGATGTCATCACTTTATCTCTCTTGGTGCCACCGTTGGGAGTGGCTGGCACCTGCAGTGGTGCCAAAGAACAAGTACTTCTGATCAGGTTCTTAGCTGGTTTGTCCCTTTAGTTTATTTCTCACAAAAGATAATATCAATCTGGGTGGTTTATTGGGTTTTTTTTGGAGTTGGTTGGTTGGTTGGTTGGTTTGGTTTGTTGTTGTTTTGTTTGTGTGTTGTTTTTTTGTTTTTGTTTTTGCTTCATGCTAATACTACAGAAAGTAGTTCTGGATCACAGTATAAATCCTTTTTTTTAAAAAAAAACAAAAAACTGTCCATCACATATCTACAATATTTTGCAGGTGCAGGAACAACTGGGAAGCAAACCTTCAGAAACAGAGGGATTACATTTCCTTAATGATGTCTAGTTTCAGAGATGCCTAGGTTTAGATGTTTTAACTGTTGGGAGACATGTATATGCAAATTGAGAGAGGGGCTTGAAGGAGAGGAGTGCTTTCCATATAAATGGATCTCTCAGGTTTCTTCACTTGGTTTTCCTTTTCTTAGATCTCAGTCATTTTGAAGAGTAAAGTAACACTGGATAGGGTCCAACTTCTCTTCACCGTTACCTTCACTAACTTTGGATTGTAGACTGAACTGTTTTTGAAGGCTTGTTCAACCCTATCCTGTATTGTGTTTGGCGCTGACAATTCATCAACTCAGTTCCTCACTTCTGTCATCCACAAAACAGCTCTCTGATTTCTTGTGATTACTGAGACACAGCTGAAAGATCCATGCTCATTTAAAACGTGAGCAGAATATAAAACAAATGCTCTTTATATATTCATGTCTGTTTTAAGGACATCGCTATTATATCATAGGTAAGTAAAATAAATTAGGGCTGATCTTTATCTACACGTATTGTTAACATAGTGCAAGAATGTGGGAGCAGCTGCACTAACCTGGACCAAAAATCAGTCTAGTGCATCCTGTCTCCAGTGGTGACAAACAGTAGATACCTAGGGAAGACAATGAGAATGGGCCAAACGTGACACTGTGCTACTCTTTCAGCTTCCAGTAATCTGCAGCTCAGAGGCTTCTTGAGACAGATTTTTTTTTTTAGTTTGATAGCCCACTTTCATTTTTCTTCTATGATTTTTTCCAAACAAAAATTGATCTGACATAAGCATTCAGCTTTCAGAACATCCTGTAGCAAGGAGGTCCACAGTTCAGCTCTGTGTCGTATCATTTCTGTGGACCACGATTTACCACACTGTTAGCAATACTATAAAAGAGACCAAGAGTTTCCAATCACTCGGAATTTTGGAGCTTCCTTTGCTGGAACTTCAGTTTTCATTGTCTTAAAGAGAACCTCTTGCAGGCATGTGCTTACTCTTTATAGAGTTTAGAGAGGGGTTTCAAAATGACTAGTCACTTTTGCAGGGCTTAGGCTGAGAACTCTAAATTATCCTTCTTCTCAGAGCAAAAAAGCAGCATCTGTCCTGATGACTGAGCTCAAACTCACTTTTGCGAGTACAAAGAAATGAAAATCACTGGAGGCACTACCTCATTGCCTGGTTTAGAAGGCAATATCATAGAGTTTAGGAAGAGGTATCATGGCCCATGAGATCAAGCTCCATAATCATGCATCTGAGTTAGAATGCTCTTTGCAACTTTCTGAAACTTATAAACTGTTTTGTTCACTACATGGTTAAATATACAATTTAATAGTTGTTTCTTGTTCTTTGAGCATGTCTCTCCAGCTCTCTTCCACTTTGCAGGCACATCTCAGGGCAGCCAAATGATAATATACTCATTTATGCAGTGGAAAGGAAGAACTTTCATAAATTGGAAACATAATCATGCTACACTTCACATATAAATTTGGGAGCAAACTTGCATCCAGCCCTTGAAGCAAAAGCATTGATTCTTAAAGCCCCAGAAGCCAATACTTAAAAAAAAAATATTTTAAAAGTCAATGAATGTTTCTTTAATCAATAAAGATGGGATGGGAAGGATAGCTGGGGGAAGTGCAGAATAAGATTTTACACTCAGCTTTACCTCTAATTTCAGGGAAGGGTGATTATAAGCCTTTGCTAATTTTCCCTAAGGCAGAAGGCATAAAACTTGTTCCTCCCACTCAGCACTGCTTATTGGTGCCCTGTGCATTTTGCCATTGACTTCAGTTATTGAGTCTGGTAAAGCCAAGCGTTAGTGGAATTAGAGCTTTCTATAACTGTATCTCCTTTGCATGGCACACTAACCATGTTTTGTATATGTACAGAACGACTGACTTTAAAACTTTTTTTCATGTTATATTGCTATTCTAATTAATGAACATGAAAGCCAAAACATATTCATTAACCCCAATAGCAGAATATTTGCTCCAACCTTGTTTTTCTGGCACATCCAGAGTACAGTTGCAGACCTGTGAGGTATAATGGCTAGGAAATCGAGATAGAATCAGAGAACAGCCACCAAAGAAGGTGTGCCATTTTCCAGTATTGTGCATGGCTGCAAACATTCTGAAGAGAGAACTTTTATCAATAGAGAGGGGAGATAAAGACATAACCTCACTGGTAGGCTTAACAATTTTTCCTAGAAACGTTCTGTTAAATTCTGTCACTGTGAGAGCGAGTGCACAAAGAGACATTCCCTTAAAACCATGTTCCGATTCAGAGGATTTTGAGATCAGACATTAAGGTTTCAGAGGGATTTTATGCTACTTACTTAATCCCCTGTATGGAGCAGGAAAAGTAGGGGAAGTTATGACTCCTCCTACCTCTCCCTGATTAGAGAAGGTGTCCTTTTGGTTAGAGCATCCCTCAGCCTTTGATTCCCACATTATTATTGTTGATTTGCACGTTATGTAGCAGAGTAGCTACTGAATTTCAAAGGTTAGGATATATACCAATATATGAGAAACTCACTCTCTAACCAATATTTATAATAAAATGTGATAGCTGGAAGCCAGAGTTTGTTATTGCACCTTTGAATGCCAAATTAATTTTAGAAGTGTCGAATCAGATAGCCATTGGTTTAATAAAAGAAGAATGTGGAGTGTTCCATGAGAGTCTACAGTAGAATGCCCAACAGAATATTTATCAAGTAGATACAGCTAGAACATATCTTGCCTGTTTGTATCTTGCTTGGTTTAAAAAGCTGTAGTTGTATATCAGTGTGGAAAGCAAACATGGGCTTAAGCAAAGAAATAAGATAAGGGCAAAGCAAGTCTACAGTTAATTTGACACTTTGATGTGCAGAACATACTACTGTTAAAGGTTTAAAATTGCTTTGTAATAACATACATTAAATTTATTGGTAACTTATGTGGAGATATATGCAGTGTTAGTAATAGAAAACTCTTAATTTTAAGCTTCATAACATGATTAATTAATTCTTTTATTTTGTTTTTCCTCTGCTTTTAACCATCTTTAGCTTTCATGGTAATAAATATGAAGGTACTACAACAAACAACTAACAGTGGACAACTGTGTAGGATATGACATAATTTCTGTACATGTGTGTAATCTAATCAGGAGGCTAATCCTGTAAATAATCAACTTTCCCATGTTTTGTTCTTTTGTTTTAATGTAACAGACAACAAAGTTTGTCTCTGAGGGGAGAAGAACCTCCTAGATCATACAGGCTTCAAATGGAAAACTGCTTTTTGTTATTTCTTCCTATCATGTTCTTTCCTAGGATATGTTTTACCATAAGGTCTCCATGACATCTTAAACTTATTATTAATACTCGTCGTTTTAGTCAGAATTTCTTGTAGAAGAAATATGTAAGCATTACTTAAAGTGAATTTTCTGAGAGTAAGTTCTACAAATCCATCTGTTGATCGATCAGCCAGGTGTATCTGACCATGAGTTTTAAAGTGTGGGGGAATAGGGATGTTTCACATGTCTTATCACAATGAGGAGTGAATATGTTACTTTTTTTCAGCTGAAAATTTTGAAAATCCAGTGTCCGTTTCACTGATGGCATTTGTTATCTTTCTGTACTTTCTTTAGTCCTTGCCATTTTCACACACTCACACAGTATTTTCTTTAGAAGCCCTCAGAGGAATGAAGAAAATCACCAACAGAAAGCAAATAGCACTGCTAATTTTATCTGTGTGCTAAAACTAATGGAATTTCTTAATTATTATTCTTTAAGATTCTTCTCTCTTCTCATGTAATTACTTTGAAAATACTTAAACTGCCACCCAAATCTTACCTATCTTTTCTTTTAAATAATTCTTTTGTATCTCCTCTCCGGGCCCAGTTGCACCTGTCAGTGACATGATATCCTTTATTACTTGGAAGGATTTTTGTTTTCAGTTGGTATCTTCATTCCAGTAGGTTTGCTACCTCAGCCTTCCTTGTTTCTACCAGATGTAATAACATGCATTTCATGGGACCAGAGTCTTTTTTAAAAATGCAACAGAACTTAAAAATGTGAAGGGAATTATGGAAATATCTGATGTGTCATAAGCCTCTAACTTTAAAGATGGCTCATGAAAGGCCATTCTGTTCTCTCAAGAGATCCTCATGTGCCAGAAAATGTAGTCAGTTCTACAGTTACATTTACCTGAGAAATGTCTTCCAGCATAGCATTATTTGATACACTGCAATAAAATTAGGATAATAAAACTACTAGAAATGAAATACACATCTGTTTCTCATTTACAATCAAGTCACCACTGGTAGATGCTAAAATCTCATGAGAATTTCACAAATCCACAGGATGCCTCAGCAGCGCTTAGTTTTCTGTTTGAATCTGATTTAGCTGAAAGATGCAGATAGACAAATAGCTCCCTACTGGCTGTCTCTATGAAAAGAATCAAAGACTGTAAGTTGCTCTTTGAAAGCAATTTGTAATCTATGCTCATCCAGCTGAAAATTCAGTTTTTACAAAACCTGTCTGGAAGTCTCAAGGGAGTCCTAACAATCTACAGCTACTTAGACAGGAGTTATAAAATGGGTGTCTGTCAATCATTGGCATCATGCAGGGATGGAAGAACAGAAAAAGCAAAAGGGGTGTTGAGGTTACATATCAAAGGAAATCTGTTTCATAACTTAAGGAGAACCCAGGTTGTGAGACCAGCTGTGAAGGGGAAACTAGAAGTCCTGCATAGTGTGACCTATTGCCAAGGACTAGACTCAACAACCATCATTTACATATTGTTTATTTTTCAGTAGTGTCTCTGAGTGTGCAAACCTGTAACAAACTTATAAGAAGTCATACTCTCTGTTGTGGAGTCCTTAATACCTGAAGAGAGGACAAACAAAATTAACCAAAAGAAGAAAGCTATAATAGGTTGCAATGCAGTCAAGCAAATGAATGAGAAACACCATAGTTCTATTCACTTAATTATTTATTGACCAATTGGTTGTTTATTGAGGAAAAAAAGAATACAACTAGAAGTAATTGGAAACCTGGATGAAAATTACCAGTTTGAAACTATGAAAAGAAAAAGTCATGCAAGTATTGTTAAAGGCTTTTGGTTTAAGTTGCTTTTTTTTCCTAGCTAAATTCTCCGATACTTTGGTCACAGCTATAAAACAGATAGTGAAGAGAAGTGCCTGAATCTCCTGCCTTTCTGAAGCCATAATCACAGGCCACATGTCAGGAACCTGATAATGTGTGGTTCAAATCCTTTGCAAAATTGATCTGAGATAGATGGCCTCTGACACAGATGAGCTCCTCTTTCTTAGAAGAATACCCTTAAAGACTGGAGTATTCAATTCATTGTGATACAGTTGTCTCACTTTTCTGCTTCCAGAGTTTTCAGTATGTGTAAATAATTATATATTCATTGTAACAAGCCCGAGAAATCAACTGTCCCCTAATATAAAAACTATGGTGCTGTTTTTCTTAGGCCTAAAGTGATTTTTCTTGCATTGAGTCACAGAACCAAAAAATCAATTAATTGTGTCCTCTAATCAAGACTAATTTATGGATTACTGAAATCAGATTTGATGCAACACTCAAAAGTTTGCAAGATTATTCACTGGAAAAACCCCTCTAGCCCTAATTAGTTGGCAGGCTACAAGATGGCATAGTTTCCAGGTGTGTGAAGGGTAGGATTTATTATTCAAATCTGCTTCTAGACCTTACCCCATTATTGAGTTTTAGCAAATACACTGATGTATGTCAGCTTACGTAGCATAAGCACCATGCAATACTAGTTGAGGTCATTAATATTTGCTGTAGTTCGAGAGTTTTGAGGATTTTAAATGTTTGCTCAAGTGAAAATGCAAAGGGTAAACCAAATGTTTTTCGATTGTACCTGTGGTCCTGAGCAACACTGAAATTCAAGAGAGCAATGGATATTACATCTGGGGCTTAAGAAATTGCCAGGTAGTTAAGAGAAAATGTTAACTGCCCATTCTGTCTGAAAGATTCAACTCAGCCTCAAGCTGACCTCAAGATTTACAAACTGAAGGTAACACGTTAGTAAGCAGGACCAACAAGTTACTGAAATCTCATTCAAGGAGAGTGACAAGAGCCATGTGTCCTGAAACAAACTAACTTGTAGATTTTTCACCATAGTGCCTTTGCTCTTGAGCTCATAATTCTTCTAATCGCATATTCTATAGGTACTTTGGCTAACTTAGATATAGCCCCCATTTTGATTTACAGTGAGTTAATTCTAAACAAGTCACATGTTAGCTGTTAAATTTTCTGGAAAGGTTGGGATTAAAATAATTTTATCATTCGTTGTTTAGCTGGAAAAAATATGGGAGTTTATTCTCATCATAGCATTGCATATATTCAAATGTTGGCTGCTAGTAAGGACGAGCAGTATCTAAGTAATAACACTTTTCTACTTGACTTGGTGCCTGTATAAAGTATATTTCACTGTTCAGTAACCTGTTGAACTAGGTGGGAAGGGAAAGGGGAAGACTAATTTCCATAATATCTACACATGCTTGGCACACAGGACTTCGAAGCAATTGCATAATTAGAAGACAGGATGATATGAGAGGGATTGATGTTTTTAATATGCAGTCCTCCTTCAAATATGTTTTGTTCTATACAGCCACGTAAAATTAAAGTAACATTAAAGTAACAACTTCATATCCTTAATGGGTTGCCTAGAATAAATAAATAAATAAAGGCTCCTTGTGAAATAGGCTAAGTTGAGGCTATCATGATAATTTATTTATAGTGTATTCACTCTCTCATCAGCCCTTTCAGCATTATACAAACAACTGTAAACTGTGTTAAAAAGATAATCAAAGATGTACCATAACAAACAAACCAAATAATAAAATCAGGTCTGAGTTGCACTGTTAAAAGGGGTTTTGAAAGTGCTACAGGTGACAGGTGATTGCAGCACAGAAGCCAGGCCTTTCAAGTACATCTGACTGCTAGACTTTTTTTTTTGTTTAAATCCACATTTTTATTTGACGGCTTGTAGGTAATTCAGTGATCGAAGTGTACATATTGTTTTGCTTCAGCTTGTTTTATTGAAGCTCAAGTTTAGAGCTGCAGGTGCCATTGTGTTTCTGAGCTTTACAATTTCTTTTCTTTCTCTCTTGATAGCAATGAGCAGTCATTGCTGCAAATGTGGTACTATCTCCTGTGTTTCACTTCTGATTTATTTTTCAAGTGAGTTTGTCATTGACAAAAGGTGCTGGACGGGAAGCTGGGAAGAAAGCAGCCTGGTTTTGTGTCAAGCTCATAAAGCAGTAATACTGGTGGTTCTGTGACACATTCTGCTATACATGACAGTTCTGATTTCAAAGGATTTTCTCCAGGGCAAATTGACAGGATAATCTGTGTCCTTTACTCATCATTTTTATGTATGCCTAGACTGCCAAATCAGATTTTTCAAAGAGCCTAATAGCCATATCAGTTCAGAAAGGAGGGATTCATCACTTTGTGGGGCGGGTACTTGCTGTCAGAGAGCTCGGTCAAAGCCCAGCAGCTCTGTTATACAGCATCTCATTGATTGTGATGCTGGTTGAAGACATTTTTGCCCCTTTGGCAGAGATGACCACTCTTGTGGCTCTGGTGACTGAAAGGTCTGTATGAACATTTCCAGTTTGCTTCAGGAGAAGACAGGAAAGAGTCTGGGGACGGCAAAGGACAACCTTCAAATACTGACAGGTTTTTAAGGGTGACACCACATAGCCCACATACAGAGAATAGCACATCCGATCCTTTACTTGTGAAAGTGGGACAGCAGCAGAAGAGTCAACTGTGAACCAATCTAGGCAACTTCTGTGTACATGAAATATTCTGTCTATCATGATTAATGTCAGAAATGGAACATATGAAAAGGTGGAAATTATTTTCATACTTTATTTTTTCAAAAGAAATCCTTAAAGATTATTTTCAGCTTTCATATATTAAAAGAAACACTGTATACTTTTTGTCTTTTTCTCTGAAAAGAGAAAAAAATGTTCTGTTAGGCATCAGTTTTGATCAGTCAAGTTACATAAAAATTTAATTCTTTTTCTTTTTTAAAGAAAAATGTTTTGACCAGCTATATTATCGAGCATTCTTTCTGTTTTATCATTGGTGCTACACCATGTTTACCTCTTTCGTCAATTTTATGGTTAGTGTTCCATCACAAAATCTACATTAGGCTACAGCTACTCTAGTTTCAATCAGAATGTGTTGAGAATACAGCTTATGTTGAATACTCAAACATTTTCCTTTTAGAAGTGGCTCTTTGACTGACTTGGAGCCTTTCTGGGGAAAGGTGTTGATTTTTTTGCTAAATTTTCCTTTAGAAAAAGTAAAACATTTTCTATTTCAAAATTTTGTTGTGTTCTGATATGAAGCAGAAAACCTGACATTCAAATAAATTATCTGAAGTTAACTCTTTTTGTTGGGGAAATTTCAAGCTCTCGTGTTGTTGCGCAGAACAGAATAGTTCTTCAAGTGACTGTTAAAAGTTCTGTGGCACAGAATTTTCTATTTCAGGTAATTAAGAACAGCAAGAGAAGATACATAATTTGCTTCATATTTCAGGAAACTACAATACATGACAGCTGAAATTAAAGAAGGTATTTGAAGACCAGTTTTGTTTTGTTTTGTTTCTTCCCTGTATGACACTGTAACATTCAGTCCCATTAAGCTATCTGCTACGTGTTGCTTGACTCTTATCACAGTAAAGCAAATTATTTGATTTTTTTTTCCTGTTCCATTTTGAGAGAAAACCTGTTTTTCTGACATTTTAAATCAGTGAGAGCTCAGGAGAGTTGCAGTGGTTCAGTAGCTCTTAATGATACCGATTTGTTTTTCTCTAGTTTCCCAGATCAAGATATTCGCAAAACAGCAGTCCAACAAATAGAAAATCTGTCGAATGATGAATTGTTAGAATACCTCCCGCAGCTGGTTCAGGTAAGGAAGAAATTGATAGCCAAGGAAGTCTTGTCCAAATCAATAACTTCATTAAATACTTTTGATTATTTCAGTTTGATTGATACACTGTAAGAAGAATAAATAAGAAAGGCTGGTCAGCTGACGCAACGATTGAATTAACAACAGGGCTGAGGAACAGGCTGTTTTCCACTCAAGAAAATATAGTTTTTTTGGCATGCTGATTGAACTCTTATGTATAGTACAAGAAGGCATTTTCAGTTATCAAAGAAAAATAGAAAGTGCATCTGAACAAGAGAAATTATTCTATGACCACCAGATCAGGGGCTGGTGATGGCAGGGCTTTGTTACGGTCAAGGAAGCAAATGGTGTCACAACAAATCATGGTTTTCTTAATACATGTATTTTGGGAAAAATCATTGTCCGCACAGAGTACATGTTTATGTAATCCACTACTGTGTAGCATTGGAACCTGCACAGCTTTACAGCATTGACTTAGTGAGACACTTAAGTTACCTTTCACCTTCCACAACTTCTGTTTCACAAATAACGTTATTTTACAAACCAGGTAATCAGATAAAAATTTAAATACAGCATTGGAAGTTTTAAGCAGGTGAAGAAAACTGCATATTTACATATTTGTTAACACAGCCAGAGTCAGGGTGATATCTGCCTGTCTTACAGATGGTGATAGATAGACACTTGTATCCTGAAGTCTCTTTGCTCATTGCATTGCCAGGACATTCTCCATCTGTTGGATTGCTTCATTCAAAACAAGTCCTGGGTCCTTTCTTATTAATTTTGTTATAAAGGAAAGCCAGCAAATAAGTGATTCTTAATTTATCTGTTAAGGTGCTCAAGTTTGAGTGGAGTCTTGAAAGCCCTCTAGTGAAACTCCTATTGAATCGTTCTCTTCAGAGCATCCAAGTAGCCCATCAACTTTACTGGTAAGATCGTTTGCCTTTACTACAATAGTACTTTTCCATTACACTGAACTTTATCCATTATTCTATTGGTCACAGACTCTCTTTTTGTTTAAAATGAACAGAAAACATAGTTTTTTGCTCCTTCTTTATTCTCTTTTTGCTAGTGGGTATGGGTAAATTTATTAAATATCTGTCTACTTATTAATATGTCTGCGTTCAACCTGTCCCAAATGACAGGGGGGAGGAGGAAGTTCTTTTCACTTAAGTAAGATATCATTTGTATTTTTCTGCATTTTCTGGTTTGAACCAAAAATAGTCGTCTTCAAAATTTGCAAGCTCCAAACAGCATTGGCTTACTTAAAAAGGATCCTGCTTTGAGGGATTTCTCTGACCTCTCCTTAAGTTCTCAGACATTTCATGTGTGTCAAAGTTCATCTCTTACCACTCTTTCAAATCAGTCTGACTTATGATGGTAGAGTTTCCAATAGTTACTTTTTGTGATTATGGAGATGCACCAGTCCTGACAGTAACTCCTATTCACTATCTACCTCTACAACATAAGGACCTCTGAAACTGTATTGCTGCATGCAGTGGTTAATTGGTTTGCTATGTTGTTACTTCAAGAATCTCTGAATAAGTATGTGGCTTTCTACCATCTGAACAAATGGTGTATGATCAGAAAATCAAATTGTTGTGGGGTTTTCAGCTGTTTTTTTGGGGTTTTTTGTGTTTTGTTTGTTTGTTTGTTTGTTTGTTGTTTTTTTCTTTTTTTTTTTTTTTATGTTTAGTAATGATGGATAACTGAGATTTCATTTACAGTTAAATTGGTTCAGACTCCTTAAAGCAAAAGCTTTCCTCCCTGCAAAGGAAAGACAACAACTTGAAATATGATCATTTGATTGAGAAAGTGTGAGGTCAGAAAGAGCGTAAATCATACCTAATACCTGCGTGATCTCTGGAAATGTTAGTGGGCATAAAACAGAATTATGAATGTGTTCGTTTCACTGAAATGAGTAGGATAACAATAATATACCTAATGAGCGTATCTCTCAAATAAAGAGGAACCACATTTAGCAAGCCATTTTTCTGACAATGGCTGAAATATAACTGAAACAGTTTCTGTGATCTTATATTAAACCTAGTCATACTGGATATAAAATGTCTCATCTAGAATTCTGAAATATGCTCAGAGAGTTGTTGTTTTCCTCTACAATTAGAAATTATTTCTAGAGTTAAATAGGCAGTAGGAATAGAATTGTTTTACCTGTGCTTTGTTTAACTCCTCTCTTCTTCTCACAAGAAAAAAGACTAAGTATCTGCCCTCTTTTTCCTCTTTACTTCACAGTATAGGCCTGTTAGTAGTGTTTGCTAACCTCTAGTCAATCGGACTTCCCAGTTAGCCAGGGCTCCTGAAAAATAATTGAAAGTGTCTTGGTGATCACCTCTGCCAGCTCTTTCGGCACGCTTGAGTGAATCCCGTTAGACCACATAGACTTGAGAGTGTCCAAGTGGTATAGCAGGTCACCAACGCTTTCCCATTGGTTTACTGGAGCAGGTCCCTTTAAAAAACTGTTATCCAGTTATTGATGTTGCAGCCTTCAAAAGCCACCCAGAACGTAAGGCAGTAGCAAAGCAGGAAGGTGGGCATGGGAATGGAAAGTTTCCAAAAGGGGCCTCCTAGTCAAAGACAGGGACCAGGAGGTGTCACAGGAGGGCAGCCGCAGTCAGCCGTGTGTCAAGTAAGCTTGGACAAAAGCAATTTATTCTTTTCTTGTAATTTATTGTCCGGTTATGAAGGTGTGGAGGATGGGAGTGGGGAGCCGTCCGAGAGCTCCTGCGACGCTGGTTGCCGCCGTGTCACGCACGGGAGCCTGGATGGCTGGGGAACTGCCAGACGATGCCTGTGGCAGGTGGAGCCAGCGCCATGGATGGATGGTTATTGAGGTGGGTCCACCTCCATGGGCTCCTCGCTGTCCTGTGGTGGCTGAACAGCCAGTGGCCTCATGCCATAGTCTGGCGGATCCACCTCCATGGGCTCCACGTCGTCCTTTGGTGGGATGTCACACCGGGTCCTCAGCAGATGGACACGCCGCGGCCCCATGCTGTTCCCCTGCCTGCCCACAGCTGCACGCTGCATGGCGTCGTTGGCGTGAGCGCGGGCAATGGCTCTCATTGCACGAGGGGGAATGTTCCTCTTCCTCCTCTGCTCCTTTGCCTTCCTCAGGCTCCCCGGAGGTCCCAGTCGCACGATGCGTCTCTCGCGTGTCCTCCTCCAGGGTGGGCAGCCATCCACCTTGCTGCTCGGGATGCTGCCTGGCAGGCAGACACGCTTGGGCTGCACGCCGCCAGTCGCTGGTGGTCCCACAGCCATGTGCTGCATGCCGGAGATCAAAGACGTGATGTCCTTTGTGGTCGTGGCATGCGGGGTGATGTTGCTCTGCCTCCCCCTCGTCCTCCTCCTCCGCTGCCTCGGCTTCCTCCTCCGGGGACGTGTCTTGCTCCTCCGTGGTAGCGGGGAGCGGCTTTGTGGCTTCCCGCGCCAAGCTGGGCAGCCACTCGCCTGGCTGCTCCCGCTGCTGCCCGGCAGGCAGACACGTTTGGGCTCCACACCGTTCGCTGGTGGGCCCAGAGTCATGCTCTGCATGCCATTGATGAGAGAAGCAAGATCGATGGCGCTCGCGGCACCAGGTCCGACGTTGCTCCCGGTGGGAGGTGCCGTGCTCCCCTGTGGTGCCGGGAAGCGGCTCTGTGGCGTCCCACCCTGAGGTGGGCAGCCAGCCGCCTGGTTGCTCAGCGTCCTCTTCCTTCCAAGCATGCTTGGCGTCCGAGGGCCTCGCACTGTGGGCCAGCTGCCAGGGCCCCCGCTTTTATAGGGCCGCAACAATGGACAGTGAGGTGGCTGGTGACAGGCATGATGTCACAATGGTGGCGACTGTGACGTCAGAGGTGGCAGGTGTGGGCGCGGGGGCCTGTGTCCTGAAAGATGCCTGAATGTGGGAGAAGGAGGAGTGTGTTTGGGTCTGAGGGCCCCTCTCCTGGGGCTCGCTCCCGCCTGTCGTGGTTCTTGCCCAAGAGAAAGGCTGCCCCGTGGGCACAGGGACTGCCCGCCACCTCGCCTCCTGAGCCTTCTCCTGAGGCTCCAGGGCCTTCTCAACCCGTGCCTGGGATGGTCTTGATGAGACGGTGGCAAGAACGTTCCAGGAGGGTTGGGGTTCCTCAGGGACCCCCCGTTGACCTTACGCCCTGCAAGTGGCACGGCCCCCTGCGCTCACCAGTGGCTGAGAGGGAGCAAAGCATCCAGAGATCCCCCCGGTGGGAACGGGGGGCCCAGCTGCCTGCACACGGTCTCCCAGCGCTCCATAAAGGAATTGCTGACTGCCAAGTGTTGCGTGGACTCTTCTTCCCTGGGGATCCCTTGGCCCTGCCCCCAGGGCATGGCGACATGCCACCTCCTGTGCTCCGAGCCCGGGGGAAAGGGGAGCAGAGGGCCTGGTGTCCTTTGGGCTGTTGCGCCGGCCCAACACGAGGAGCCTGTGGGAGGCCACCAAGAGAGGTCATGGAATCGTAGAATCCTAGAATTGTTTTGGTTGGAAGAGCCCCTCAGGGTCATTGAGTGCAACCATACCCCAACTCTGGCACTATACCGTGTCCCTAAGAACCTCATCCAGATGCCTTCTAAACAGCCCCAGGGATGGTGAGTCCACCACCTCCCTGGGCAGCCTTTCCCAGTGCCTGAGAACCCTTTCCCGGTAGAATTTTTTTTCTGCTATCCCATGTAAACCTCCCCTGGCGCAACTTGAGTCCATTTCCTCTTGTCCTATCACTTGCTGCTTGGGAGAAGAGACCAACACCCTCCATGTTACAACCTCCTTTCAGGGAGTTGTAGACAGCAATGAGGTCTCCCCTCAGCCTCCTTTTCTCCAGGCCTAACAGCCCCAGTTCCCTCAGCTGCACCTCATCAGACTTGTGCTCCAGGCCCCTCATCAGCTTTGTTGCCCTTCTCTGAACTCTCTCCAGCACCTCGATGTCCTTCTTGTAGTGAGGGGCCCAAAACGGAACACAGGGTTCAAGGTGGGGCCTCATCAGCACCGAGTACAAGGGGACAATCACTTCCCTAGTCCTGCTGACCACACTGTTCCGGATACAAGGCAGGATGCTGTTGGTGCCTTTGACCACCGGGGCACAGGGCTGGCTCATGTTCAGCCGGCTGTCAATCAGCACCCCCAGCTCCCTTTCTACCAGGCAGCTTTCCAGCCCCTCTTCCCGGAGCCTGTAGCGCTGCCTGGGGTTATGCGCCAAGCGCAGGGCCCAGCACGTGGCCTTGTTAAACCACATACAACTGGCCTCAGCCCAACGATCCCCCCGGTCCAGATCCCTCTGTATGGCCTTCCTGCTCTCCAGCAGATCAACACTCCCAGCCAATTTGGTGTCGTCTGCCAGCTTACTAAGGGCGCCCTCAATCCCCTCATCCAGATCATTGATAAAGAGATTCAACAGAACTGGTCCCAACAGTGAGCTCTGGGGAGCGCCACTTGTGACCGGCCGCCAACTGGGTTTGGTTCCGTTCACCACAACTCGTTGGGCCCGGCCAGCCAGCCAGTTCTTTATCCATTGCCGAGTACACCCACCACGAGGCCGTGAGCTGCCAGCTTCTCCAGGAGAATGCTGTGGGATACAGTGTCAAAGGCCTTACTGAAGGCTTAAGTCCATCAGATCCACAGCTTTTCCCTCATCTACTAGGTGGGTCACCTTGTCAGAGGGGGAGATCAGGTGGGTCAAACAGGACCGGCCTTTCATAAAGCCATGTTGACTGGTCCTGGTCACTGGGTTTTCTCGTATGTGCCGTGTGATGTCACTCAGGACGATCTGCTCCGTGACCCTCCCCAGCACCGAGGTTTGACCGACAGGTCTGTAGTTCCCCGGATCCTCCTTCCAGCCCTTCTTGGGAGATGGGCGTGAAGTTTGCCGACTTCCAGTTCAACTGGGACCTCCCCAGTTAGCCAGGAGTGCTGATAGGTAACGGGAAATGGCCAAGTGACCCCTTCTGCCAGCTCCCTCAGCACTCTTGGCTCTATCCCATCTGGTCCCATAGACTAGCGGGTGTCCAAGTGGGGCTTCATTCTGCTCGCCACGCCTGCCTTCTGGCTCAGGGTACCTGGAACACAGCTGTTCTGACTATGAAAGACTGAGGCAAAGAAGGCATTTGGTAGCTCAGCCTTTTCCTCATCTTCTGGCACCATGTTTCCCCCCACATTCATCAGGGGATGGAGGTTCTCCTTAGCCCTCCTCTTCTTGCTAATATCTTTCTAGAAACAATTCTTGTTGCCTTTCACAGCGGTGGGCAGGCACAGCTCCAGTCGGTCTTTGGCCCTCCTAATTTTCTCCGTGCATAACCTCACAGGATTCTTGTGTTCCTCTTGAGTAGCCTGCCCCTCCTTCCAAACGTTATACATTCTCTTTTTATGCCGAAGCTCCAGCCGCAGCTCCCTGTGCAGCCACGCCGGCCTTCTTCCCCGCTGGCCCGCCTTCCGGCACACGGGGACAGCCTGCTCCTGCGCCTCTAAGATGACCTTCTTGAAGAGAGACCAGCCTTCCTGGACTCCTTTATCCCTCAGAACTGCCTCCCAAGGGATTCTGCCAACCAGCCTTCAAAACAGGTCAAAGGCTGCCCTTTGGAAGTCCAGAGCAGCACTTCTGCTGACCACCCTTCTAACTTCGCCAAGGACAGAAAACTCAATCATTTCGTGATCACTATACCCTAGGGGATTTCCGGTCGATGTGCTGCCCGCGCGCCCTTCTCCGTTTACAAGCAACAGATCCAATGTGGCTCCTTCCCTGGTAGGCTCACTAGCCAGCTGTGTCAGGAAGTTGTCTTCCACGCGCTGCAGGGGCCTCCTGGACTGCTTCCTTTCTGCTGTCTTGTATTTTCAGCAGACACCTGGTAGGTTGAATTCCCCCATAAGCACAAGGGCTAGTGGTCGGGAGACTTGTCCTAGCTACCCGCAAAATACTTCATCTGCCTCTTCATCCTGCTTGGGTGGTCTGTAACAGAGCCCCACCAGGATGTTCTGCCTTGTTGCTCCCAGGTCCTTGGGGCCTGCAGGTGGGAGTGGGTTCGGGCGGAGGTGCACCCTCGCTCTCCTGGCTAGTATGAAGGTAAAGGACAAAAGCTTCTCATGGCTAGTCCTCAAGCAGAGGAATTAAGTCATACTCCTGTCAAACCCGAGTACGTGGCACTTCTGCTCAAGTGGGTAGAGTTCCTCAGACTTCTCTGGCTGGGCATATCCACAAGTATCTGCTAGAACGGGCATCGGAGTTTTAGCAAAGTCAGGTCATAGTATGGGAGAGTGAAGGGGTGTCTACGTGTGTGCGTATGGGTAGGGGAAAGGCAGGTGGACAGTCCTTCTGAGCACGCTGGCTTTGGAAGGTATTTAAAAACGATGACCTGTGCACATTCCAACGTATTTGATCCTCACGCAGCGGTCAAACTCTGAGGCTCGGTATTCAGTCAGGCATTGACCAAAATGGTGTTCTAGAAAGGCGTGACCAGTAGAGATGGCAGGAACCACTCCAGCACTAGGAGAATGTAGATTTGGATTGCTGTTTTTCAGCTGGCCTCTGTCCAGTCAGGCAGCAAAAATCTTTGTGAAGAAAGCCTAAGGTGCCCGAGAAACTTCCAGGATGGTGCCCTGGCGTCCGTCGGGAAGCAGAGAGCCCTGAAATCGCGTGGGAGTCCAGCACCCTGATCATGCGGGCATGGTGTACTTAGTACTGTTAGCGACATGAGCACACCTCCCTGCAAAAGCATGAGTGGGACCATCTCACTACCTGGTTAGATCTCCAGGGTACGGTGATAGCTACTGGCCCTGAGGTAAGATCGCAAGTTTGGAATCCAGAAATTCCTAGGCTTCAATGCTGTTTCTAGGAGAATTTGACTCCCTTTAAAAAACTGTTATCCAGTTATTGATGTTGCAGCCTTCAAAAGCCACCCAGAATGTAAGGCAGCAGCAAAGCAGCAAGGTGGGCATGGGAATGGAAAGTTTCCAAAAGGGGCCTCCTAGTCAAAGACAGGGACCAGGAGGTGTCACAGGAGGGCAGCCGCAGTCAGCCGTGTGTCAAGTAAGCTTGGACAAAAGCAATTTATTCTTTTCTTGTAATTTATTGTCCGGTTATGAAGGTGTGGAGGATGGGAGTGGGGAGCCGTCCGAGAGCTCCTGCGACGCTGGTTGCCGCCGTGTCACGCACGGGAGCCTGGATGGCTGGGGAACTGCCAGACGATGCCTGTGGCAGGTGGAGCCAGCGCCATGGATGGATGGTTATTGAGGTGGGTCCACCTCCATGGGCTCCTCGCTGTCCTGTGGTGGCTGAACAGCCAGTGGCCTCATGCCATAGTCTGGCGGATCCACCTCCATGGGCTCCACGTCGTCCTTTGGTGGGATGTCACACCGGGTCCTCAGCAGATGGACACGCCGCGGCCCCATGCTGTTCCCCTGCCTGCCCACAGCTGCACGCTGCATGGCGTCGTTGGCGTGAGCGCGGGCAATGGCTCTCATTGCACGAGGGGGAATGTTCCTCTTCCTCCTCTGCTCCTTTGCCTTCCTCAGGCTCCCCGGAGGTCCCAGTCGCACAATGCGTCTCTCGCGTGTCCTCCTCCAGGGTGGGCAGCCATCCACCTTGCTGCTCGGGATGCTGCCTGGCAGGCAGACACGCTT
Source organism: Columba livia (assembly GCF_036013475.1). NCBI lineage: Eukaryota > Metazoa > Chordata > Aves > Columbiformes > Columbidae > Columba > Columba livia. The sequence goes on from NC_088602.1 coordinate 132,228,229, forward strand.
GGGCTGCACGCCGCCAGTCGCTGGTGGTCCCACAGCCATGTGCTGCATGCCGGAGATCAAAGACGTGATGTCCTTTGTGGTCGTGGCATGCGGGGTGATGTTGCTCTGCCTCCCCCTCGTCCTCCTCCTCTGCTGCCTCGGCTTCCTCCTCCGGGGACGTGTCTTGCTCCTCCACGGTAGCGGGGAGCGGCTTTGTGGCTTCCCGCGCCAAGCTGGGCAGCCACTCGCCTGGCTGCTCCCGCTGCTGCCCGGCAGGCAGACACGTTTGGGCTCCACACCGTTCGCTGGTGGGCCCAGAGTCATGCTCTGCATGCCATTGATGAGAGAAGCAAGATCGATGGCGCTCGCGGCACCAGGTCCGACGTTGCTCCCGGTGGGAGGTGCCGTGCTCCCCTGTGGTGCCGGGAAGCGGCTCTGTGGCGTCCCACCCTGAGGTGGGCAGCCAGCCGCCTGGTTGCTCAGCGTCCTCTTCCTTCCAAGCATGCTTGGCGTCCGAGGGCCTCGCACTGTGGGCCAGCTGCCAGGGCCCCCGCTTTTATAGGGCCGCAACAATGGGCAGTGAGGTGGCTGGTGACAGGCATGATGTCACAATGGTGGCGACTGTGACGTCAGAGGTGGCAGGTGTGGGCGCGGGGGCCTGTGTCCTGAAAGATGCCTGAATGTGGGAGAAGGAGGAGTGTGTTTGGGTCTGAGGGCCCCTCTCCTGGGGCTCGCTCCCGCCTGTCGTGGTTCTTGCCCAAGAGAAAGGCTGCCCCGTGGGCACAGGGACTGCCCGCCACCTCGCCTCCTGAGCCTTCTCCTGAGGCTCCAGGGCCTTCTCAACCCGTGCCTGGGATGGTCTTGATGAGACGGTGGCAAGAACGTTCCAGGAGGGTTGGGGTTCCTCAGGGACCCCCCGTTGACCTTACGCCCTGCAAGTGGCACGGCCCCCTGCGCTCACCAGTGGCTGAGAGGGAGCAAAGCATCCAGAGATCCCCCCGGTGGGAACGGGGGGCCCAGCCGCCTGCACACGGTCTCCCAGCGCTCCATAAAGGAATTGCTGACTGCCAAGTGTTGCGTGGACTCTTCTTCCCTGGGGATCCCTTGGCCCTGCCCCCAGGGCATGGCGACATGCCACCTCCTGTGCTCCGAGCCCGGGGGAAAGGGGAGCAGAGGGCCTGGTGTCCTTTGGGCTGTTGCGCCGGCCCAACACGAGGAGCCTGTGGGAGGCCACCAAGAGAGGTCATGGAATCGTAGAATCCTAGAATTGTTTTGGTTGGAAGAGCCCCTCAGGGTCATTGAGTGCAACCATACCCCAACTCTGGCACTATACCGTGTCCCTAAGAACCTCATCCAGATGCCTTCTAAACAGCCCCAGGGATTGTGAGTCCACCACCTCCCTGGGCAGCCTTTCCCAGTGCCTGAGAACCCTTTCCCTGTAGAATTTTTTTTCTGCTATCCCATGTAAACCTCCCCTGGCGCAACTTGAGTCCATTTCCTCTTGTCCTATCACTTGCTGCTTGGGAGAAGAGACCAACACCCTCCATGTTACAACCTCCTTTCAGGGAGTTGTAGACAGCAATGAGGTCTCCCCTCAGCCTCCTTTTCTCCAGGCTAAACAGCCCCAGTTCCCTCAGCCGCACCTCATCAGACTTGTGCTCCAGGCCCCTCATCAGCTTTGTTGCCCTTCTCTGAACTCTCTCCAGCACCTCGATGTCCTTCTTGTAGTGAGGGGCCCAAAACGGAACACAGGGTTCAAGGTGGGGCCTCACCAGCACCGAGTACAAGGGGACAATCGCTTCCCTAGTCCTGCTGACCACACTGTTCCGGATACAAGGCAGGATGCTGTTGGTGCCTTTGACCACCGGGGCACAGGGCTGGCTCATGTTCAGCCGGCTGTCAATCAGCACCCCCAGCTCCCTTTCTACCAGGCAGCTTTCCAGCTCCTCTTCCCGGAGCCTGTAGCGCTGCCTGGGGTTATGCGCCAAGCGCAGGGCCCAGCACGTGGCCTTGTTAAACCACATACAACTGGCCTCAGCCCAACGATCCCCCCGGTCCAGATCCCTCTGTATGGCCTTCCTGCTCTCCAGCAGATCAACACTCCCAGCCAATTTGGTGTCGTCTGCCAGCTTACTAAGGGCGCCCTCAATCCCCTCATCCAGATCATTGATAAAGAGATTCAACAGAACTGGTCCCAACAGTGAGCTCTGGGGAGCGCCACTTGTGACCGGCCGCCAACTGGGTTTGGTTCCGTTCACCACAACTCGTTGGGCCCGGCCAGCCAGCCAGTTCTTTATCCATTGCCGAGTACACCCACCACGAGGCCATGAGCTGCCAGCTTCTCCAGGAGAATGCTGTGGGATACAGTGTCAAAGGCCTTACTGAAGGCTTAAGTCCATCAGATCCACAGCTTTTCCCTCATCTACTAGGTGGGTCACCTTGTCAGAGGGGGAGATCAGGTGGGTCAAACAGGACCGGCCTTTCATAAAGCCATGTTGACTGGTCCTGGTCACTGGGTTTTCTCGTATGTGCCGTGTGATGTCACTCAGGACGATCTGCTCCGTGACCCTCCCCAGCACCGAGGTTTGACCGACAGGTCTGTAGTTCCCCGGATCCTCCTTCCAGCCCTTCTTGGGAGATGGGCGTGAAGTTTGCCGACTTCCAGTTCAACTGGGACCTCCCCAGTTAGCCAGGAGTGCTGATAGGTAACGGGAAATGGCCAAGTGACCCCTTCTGCCAGCTCCCTCAGCACTCTTGGCTGTAACCCATCTGGTCCCATAGACTAGCGGGTGTCCAAGTGGGGCTTCATTCTGCTCGCCACGCCTGCCTTCTGGCTCAGGGTACCTGGAACACAGCTGTTCTGACTATGAAAGACTGAGGCAAAGAAGGCATTTGGTAGCTCAGCCTTTTCCTCATCTTCTGGCACCATGTTTCCCCCCACATTCATCAGGGGATGGAGGTTCTCCTTAGCCCTCCTCTTCTTGCTAATATCTTTCTAGAAACAATTCTTGTTGCCTTTCACAGCGGTGGGCAGGCACAGCTCCAGTCGGTCTTTGGCCCTCCTAATTTTCTCCATGCATAACCTCACAGGATTCTTGTGTTCCTCTTGAGTAGCCTGCCCCTCCTTCCAAACGTTATACATTCTCTTTTTATGCCGAAGCTCCAGCCGCAGCTCCCTGTGCAGCCACGCCGGCCTTCTTCCCCGCTGGCCCGCCTTCCGGCACACGGGGACAGCCTGCTCCTGCGCCTCTAAGATGACCTTCTTGAAGAGAGACCAGCCTTCCTGGACTCCTTTATCCCTCAGAACTGCCTCCCAAGGGATTCTGCCAACCAGCCTTCAAAACAGGTCAAAGGCTGCCCTTTGGAAGTCCAGAGCAGCACTTCTGCTGACCACCCTTCTAACTTCGCCAAGGACAGAAAACTCAATCATTTCGTGATCACTATACCCTAGGGGATTTCCGGTCGACGTGCTGCCCGCGCGCCCTTCTCCGTTTACAAGCAACAGATCCAACGTGGCTCCTTCCCTGGTAGGCTCACTAGCCAGCTGTGTCAGGAAGTTGTCTTCCACGCGCTGCAGGGGCCTCCTGGACTGCTTCCTTTCTGCTGTCTTGTATTTTCAGCAGACACCTGGTAGGTTGAATTCCCCCATAAGCACAAGGGCTAGTGGTCGGGAGACTTGTCCTAGCTACCCGCAAAATACTTCATCTGCCTCTTCATCCTGCTTGGGTGGTCTGTAACAGAGCCCCACCAGGATGTTCTGCCTTGTTGCTCCCAGGTCCTTGGGGCCTGCAGGTGGGAGTGGGTTCGGGCGGAGGTGCACCCTCGCTCTCCTGGCTAGTATGAAGGTAAAGGACAAAAGCTTCTCATGGCTAGTCCTCAAGCAGAGGAATTAAGTCATACTCCTGTCAAACCCGAGTACGTGGCACTTCTGCTCAAGTGGGTAGAGTTCCTCAGACTTCTCTGGCTGGGCATATCCACAAGTATCTGCTAGAACGGGCATCGGAGTTTTAGCAAAGTCAGGTCATAGTATGGGAGAGTGAAGGGGTGTCTACGTGTGTGCGTATGGGTAGGGGAAAGGCAGGTGGACAGTCCTTCTGAGCACGCTGGCTTTGGAAGGTATTTAAAAACGATGACCTGTGCACATTCCAACGTATTTGATCCTCACGCAGCGGTCAAACTCTGAGGCTCGGTATTCAGTCAGGCATTGACCAAAATGGTGTTCTAGAAAGGCGTGACCAGTAGAGATGGCAGGAACCACTCCAGCACTAGGAGAATGTAGATTTGGATTGCTGTTTTTCAGCTGGCCTCTGTCCAGTCAGGCAGCAAAAATCTTTGTGAAGAAAGCCTAAGGTGCCCGAGAAACTTCCAGGATGGTGCCCTGGCGTCCGTCGGGAAGCAGAGAGCCCTGAAATCGCGTGGGAGTCCAGCACCCTGATCATGCGGGCATGGTGTACTTAGTACTGTTAGCGACATGAGCACACCTCCCTGCAAAAGCATGAGTGGGACCATCTCACTACCTGGTTAGATCTCCAGGGTACGGTGATAGCTACTGGCCCTGAGGTAAGATCGCAAGTTTGGAATCCAGAAATTCCTAGGCTTCAATGCTGTTTCTAGGAGAATTTGACTCCCTTTAAAAAACTGTTATCCAGTTATTGATGTTGCAGCCTTCAAAAGCCACCCAGAATGTAAGGCAGCAGCAAAGCAGCAAGGTGGGCATGGGAATGGAAAGTTTCCAAAAGGGGCCTCCTAGTCAAAGACAGGGACCAGGAGGTGTCACAGGAGGGCAGCCGCAGTCAGCCGTGTGTCAAGCAAGCTTGGACAAAAGCAATTTATTCTTTTCTTGTAATTTATTGTCCGGTTATGAAGGTGTGGAGGATGGGAGTGGGGAGCCGTCCGGGAGCTCCTGCGACGCTGGTTGCCGCCGTGTCACGCACGGGAGCCTGGATGGCTGGGGAACTGCCAGACGATGCCTGTGGCAGGTGGAGCCAGCGCCATGGATGGATGGTTATTGAGGTGGGTCCACCTCCATGGGCTCCTCGCTGTCCTGTGGTGGCTGAACAGCCAGTGGCCTCATGCCATAGTCTGGCGGATCCACCTCCATGGGCTCCACGTCGTCCTTTGGTGGGATGTCACACCGGGTCCTCAGCAGATGGACACGCCGCGGCCCCATGCTGTTCCCCTGCCTGCCCACAGCTGCACGCTGCATGGCGTCGTTGGCGTGAGCGCGGGCAATGGCTCTCATTGCACGAGGGGGAATGTTCCTCTTCCTCCTCTGCTCCTTTGCCTTCCTCAGGCTCCCCGGAGGTCCCAGTCGCACAATGCGTCTCTCGCGTGTCCTCCTCCAGGGTGGGCAGCCATCCACCTTGCTGCTCGGGATGCTGCCTGGCAGGCAGACACGCTTGGGCTGCACGCCGCCAGTCGCTGGTGGTCCCACAGCCATGTGCTGCATGCCGGAGATCAAAGACGTGATGTCCTTTGTGGTCGTGGCATGCGGGGTGATGTTGCTCTGCCTCCCCCTCGTCCTCCTCCTCTGCTGCCTCGGCTTCCTCCTCCGGGGACGTGTCTTGCTCCTCCGTGGTAGCGGGGAGCGGCTTTGTGGCTTCCCGCGCCAAGCTGGGCAGCCACTCGCCTGGCTGCTCCCGCTGCTGCCCGGCAGGCAGACACGTTTGGGCTCCACACCGTTCGCTGGTGGGCCCAGAGTCATGCTCTGCATGCCATTGATGAGAGAAGCGAGATCGATGGCGCTCGCGGCACCAGGTCCGACGTTGCTCCCGGTGGGAGGTGCCGTGCTCCCCTGTGGTGCCGGGAAGCGGCTCTGTGGCGTCCCACCCTGAGGTGGGCAGCCAGCCGCCTGGTTGCTCAGCGTCCTCTTCCTTCCAAGCATGCTTGGCGTCCGAGGGCCTCGCACTGTGGGCCAGCTGCCAGGGCCCCCGCTTTTATAGGGCCGCAACAATGGGCAGTGAGGTGGCTGGTGACAGGCATGATGTCACAATGGTGGCGACTGTGACGTCAGAGGTGGCAGGTGTGGGCGCGGGGGCCTGTGTCCTGAAAGATGCCTGAATGTGGGAGAAGGAGGAGTGTGTTTGGGTCTGAGGGCCCCTCTCCTGGGGCTCGCTCCCGCCTGTCGTGGTTCTTGCCCAAGAGAAAGGCTGCCCCGTGGGCACAGGGACTGCCCGCCACCTCGCCTCCTGAGCCTTCTCCTGAGGCTCCAGGGCCTTCTCAACCCGTGCCTGGGATGGTCTTGATGAGACGGTGGCAAGAACGTTCCAGGAGGGTTGGGGTTCCTCAGGGACCCCCCGTTGACCTTACGCCCTGCAAGTGGCACGGCCCCCTGCGCTCACCAGTGGCTGAGAGGGAGCAAAGCATCCAGAGATCCCCCCGGTGGGAACGGGGGGCCCAGCCGCCTGCACACGGTCTCCCAGCGCTCCATAAAGGAATTGCTGACTGCCAAGTGTTGCGTGGACTCTTCTTCCCTGGGGATCCCTTGGCCCTGCCCCCAGGGCATGGCGACATGCCACCTCCTGTGCTCCGAGCCCGGGGGAAAGGGGAGCAGAGGGCCTGGTGTCCTTTGGGCTGTTGCGCCGGCCCAACACGAGGAGCCTGTGGGAGGCCACCAAGAGAGGTCATGGAATCGTAGAATCCTAGAATTGTTTTGGTTGGAAGAGCCCCTCAGGGTCATTGAGTGCAACCATACCCCAACTCTGGCACTATACCGTGTCCCTAAGAACCTCATCCAGATGCCTTCTAAACAGCCCCAGGGATGGTGAGTCCACCACCTCCCTGGGCAGCCTTTCCCAGTGCCTGAGAACCCTTTTCCTGTAGAATTTTTTTTCTGCTGTCCCCTGTAAACCTCCCCTGGCGCAACTTGAGTCCATTTCCTCTTGTCCTATCACTTGCTGCTTGGGAGAAGAGACCAACACCCTCCATGTTACAACCTCCTTTCAGGGAGTTGTAGACAGCAATGAGGTCTCCCCTCAGCCTCCTTTTCTCCAGGCCTAACAGCCCCAGTTCCCTCAGCCGCACCTCATCAGACTTGTGCTCCAGGCCCCTCATCAGCTTTGTTGCCCTTCTCTGAACTCTCTCCAGCACCTCGATGTCCTTCTTGTAGTGAGGGGCCCAAAACGGAACACAGGGTTCAAGGTGGGGCCTCACCAGCACCGAGTACAAGGGGACAATCGCTTCCCTAGTCCTGCTGACCACACTGTTCCGGATACAAGGCAGGATGCTGTTGGTGCCTTTGACCACCGGGGCACAGGGCTGGCTCATGTTCAGCCGGCTGTCAATCAGCACCCCCAGCTCCCTTTCTACCAGGCAGCTTTCCAGCCCCTCTTCCCGGAGCCTGTAGCGCTGCCTGGGGTTATGCGCCAAGCGCAGGGCCCAGCACGTGGCCTTGTTAAACCACATACAACTGGCCTCAGCCCAACGATCCCCCCGGTCCAGATCCCTCTGTATGGCCTTCCTGCTCTCCAGCAGATCAACACTCCCAGCCAATTTGGTGTCGTCTGCCAGCTTACTAAGGGCGCCCTCAATCCCCTCATCCAGATCATTGATAAAGAGATTCAACAGAACTGGTCCCAACAGTGAGCTCTGGGGAGCGCCACTTGTGACCGGCCGCCAACTGGGTTTGGTTCCGTTCACCACAACTCGTTGGGCCCGGCCAGCCAGCCAGTTCTTTATCCATTGCCGAGTACACCCACCACGAGGCCATGAGCTGCCAGCTTCTCCAGGAGAATGCTGTGGGATACAGTGTCAAAGGCCTTACTGAAGGCTTAAGTCCATCAGATCCACAGCTTTTCCCTCATCTACTAGGTGGGTCACCTTGTCAGAGGGGGAGATCAGGTGGGTCAAACAGGACCGGCCTTTCATAAAGCCATGTTGACTGGTCCTGGTCACTGGGTTTTCTCGTATGTGCCGTGTGATGTCACTCAGGACGATCTGCTCCGTGACCCTCCCCAGCACCGAGGTTTGACCGACAGGTCTGTAGTTCCCCGGATCCTCCTTCCAGCCCTTCTTGGGAGATGGGCGTGAAGTTTGCCGACTTCCAGTTCAACTGGGACCTCCCCAGTTAGCCAGGAGTGCTGATAGGTAACGGGAAATGGCCAAGTGACCCCTTCTGCCAGCTCCCTCAGCACTCTTGGCTGTAACCCATCTGGTCCCATAGACTAGCGGGTGTCCAAGTGGGGCTTCATTCTGCTCGCCACGCCTGCCTTCTGGCTCAGGGTACCTGGAACACAGCTGTTCTGACTATGAAAGACTGAGGCAAAGAAGACATTTGGTAGCTCAGCCTTTTCCTCATCTTCTGGCACCATGTTTCCCCCCACATTCATCAGGGGATGGAGGTTCTCCTTAGCCCTCCTCTTCTTGCTAATATCTTTCTAGAAACAATTCTTGTTGCCTTTCACAGCGGTGGGCAGGCACAGCTCCATTCGGTCTTTGGCCCTCCTAATTTTCTCCATGCATAACCTCACAGGATTCTTGTGTTCCTCTTGAGTAGCCTGCCCCTCCTTCCAAACGTTATACATTCTCTTTATGCCGAAGCTCCAGCCGCAGCTCCCTGTGCAGCCACGCCGGCCTTCTTCCCCGCTGGCCCGCCTTCCGGCACACGGGGACAGCCTGCTCCTGCGCCTCTGAGATGACCTTCTTGAAGAGAGACCAGCCTTCCTGGACTCCTTTATCCCTCAGAACTGCCTCCCAAGGGATTCTGCCAACCAGCCTTCAAAACAGGTCAAAGGCTGCCCTTTGGAAGTCCAGAGCAGCACTTCTGCTGACCACCCTTCTAACTTCGCCAAGGACAGAAAACTCAATCATTTCGTGATCACTATACCCTAGGGGATTTCCGGTCGACGTGCTGCCCGCGCGCCCTTCTCCGTTTACAAGCAACAGATCCAACGTGGCTCCTTCCCTGGTAGGCTCACTAGCCAGCTGTGTCAGGAAGTTGTCTTCCACGCGCTGCAGGGGCCTCCTGGACTGCTTCCTTTCTGCTGTCTTGTATTTTCAGCAGACACCTGGTAGGTTGAATTCCCCCATAAGCACAAGGGCTAGTGGTCGGGAGACTTGTCCTAGCTACCCGCAAAATACTTCATCTGCCTCTTCATCCTGCTTGGGTGGTCTGTAACAGAGCCCCACCAGGATGTTCTGCCTTGTTGCTCCCAGGTCCTTGGGGCCTGCAGGTGGGAGTGGGTTCGGGCGGAGGTGCACCCTCGCTCTCCTGGCTAGTATGAAGGTAAAGGACAAAAGCTTCTCATGGCTAGTCCTCAAGCAGAGGAATTAAGTCATACTCCTGTCAAACCCGAGTACGTGGCACTTCTGCTCAAGTGGGTAGAGTTCCTCAGACTTCTCTGGCTGGGCATATCCACAAGTATCTGCTAGAACGGGCATCGGAGTTTTAGCAAAGTCAGGTCATAGTATGGGAGAGTGAAGGGGTGTCTACGTGTGTGCGTATGGGTAGGGGAAAGGCAGGTGGACAGTCCTTCTGAGCACGCTGGCTTTGGAAGGTATTTAAAAACGATGACCTGTGCACATTCCAACGTATTTGATCCTCACGCAGCGGTCAAACTCTGAGGCTCGGTATTCAGTCAGGCATTGACCAAAATGGTGTTCTAGAAAGGCGTGACCAGTAGAGATGGCAGGAACCACTCCAGCACTAGGAGAATGTAGATTTGGATTGCTGTTTTTCAGCTGGCCTCTGTCCAGTCAGGCAGCAAAAATCTTTGTGAAGAAAGCCTAAGGTGCCCGAGAAACTTCCAGGATGGTGCCCTGGCGTCCGTCGGGAAGCAGAGAGCCCTGAAATCGCGTGGGAGTCCAGCACCCTGATCATGCGGGCATGGTGTACTTAGTACTGTTAGCGACATGAGCACACCTCCCTGCAAAAGCATGAGTGGGACCATCTCACTACCTGGTTAGATCTCCAGGGTACGGTGATAGCTACTGGCCCTGAGGTAAGATCGCAAGTTTGGAATCCAGAAATTCCTAGGCTTCAATGCTGTTTCTAGGAGAATTTGACTCCCTTTAAAAAACTGTTATCCAGTTATTGATGTTGCAGCCTTCAAAAGCCACCCAGAATGTAAGGCAGCAGCAAAGCAGCAAGGTGGGCATGGGAATGGAAAGTTTCCAAAAGGGGCTTCCTAGTCAAAGACAGGGACCAGGAGGTGTCACAGGAGGGCAGCCGCAGTCAGCCGTGTGTCAAGTAAGCTTGGACAAAAGCAATTTATTCTTTTCTTGTAATTTATTGTCCGGTTATGAAGGTGTGGAGGATGGGAGTGGGGAGCCGTCCGGGAGCTCCTGCGACGCTGGTTGCCGCCGTGTCACGCACGGGAGCCTGGATGGCTGGGGAACTGCCAGACGATGCCTGTGGCAGGTGGAGCCAGCGCCATGGATGGATGGTTATTGAGGTGGGTCCACCTCCATGGGCTCCTCGCTGTCCTGTGGTGGCTGAACAGCCAGTGGCCTCATGCCATAGTCTGGCGGATCCACCTCCATGGGCTCCACGTCGTCCTTTGGTGGGATGTCACACCGGGTCCTCAGCAGATGGACACGCCGCGGCCCCATGCTGTTCCCCTGCCTGCCCACAGCTGCACGCTGCATGGCGTCGTTGGCGTGAGCGCGGGCAATGGCTCTCATTGCACGAGGGGGAATGTTCCTCTTCCTCCTCTGCTCCTTTGCCTTCCTCAGGCTCCCCGGAGGTCCCAGTCGCACAATGCGTCTCTCGCGTGTCCTCCTCCAGGGTGGGCAGCCATCCACCTTGCTGCTCGGGATGCTGCCTGGCAGGCAGACACGCTTGGGCTGCACGCCGCCAGTCGCTGGTGGTCCCACAGCCATGTGCTGCATGCCGGAGATCAAAGACGTGATGTCCTTTGTGGTCGTGGCATGCGGGGTGATGTTGCTCTGCCTCCCCCTCGTCCTCCTCCTCTGCTGCCTCGGCTTCCTCCTCCGGGGACGTGTCTTGCTCCTCCATGGTAGCGGGGAGCGGCTTTGTGGCTTCCCGCGCCAAGCTGGGCAGCCACTCGCCTGGCTGCTCCCGCTGCTGCCCAGCAGGCAGACACGTTTGGGCTCCACACCGTTCGCTGGTGGGCCCAGAGTCATGCTCTGCATGCCATTGATGAGAGAAGCAAGATCGATGGCGCTCGCGGCACCAGGTCCGACGTTGCTCCCGGTGGGAGGTGCCGTGCTCCCCTGTGGTGCCGGGAAGCGGCTCTGTGGCGTCCCACCCTGAGGTGGGCAGCCAGCCGCCTGGTTGCTCAGCGTCCTCTTCCTTCCAAGCATGCTTGGCGTCCGAGGGCCTCGCACTGTGGGCCAGCTGCCAGGGCCCCCGCTTTTATAGGGCCGCAACAATGGGCAGTGAGGTGGCTGGTGACAGGCATGATGTCACAATGGTGGCGACTGTGACGTCAGAGGTGGCAGGTGTGGGCGCGGGGGCCTGTGTCCTGAAAGATGCCTGAATGTGGGAGAAGGAGGAGTGTGTTTGGGTCTGAGGGCCCCTCTCCTGGGGCTCGCTCCCGCCTGTCGTGGTTCTTGCCCAAGAGAAAGGCTGCCCCGTGGGCACAGGGACTGCCCGCCACCTCGCCTCCTGAGCCTTCTCCTGAGGCTCCAGGGCCTTCTCAACCCGTGCCTGGGATGGTCTTGATGAGACGGTGGCAAGAACGTTCCAGGAGGGTTGGGGTTCCTCAGGGACCCCCCGTTGACCTTACGCCCTGCAAGTGGCACGGCCCCCTGCGCTCACCAGTGGCTGAGAGGGAGCAAAGCATCCAGAGATCCCCCCGGTGGGAACGGGGGGCCCAGCCGCCTGCACACGGTCTCCCAGCGCTCCATAAAGGAATTGCTGACTGCCAAGTGTTGCGTGGACTCTTCTTCCCTGGGGATCCCTTGGCCCTGCCCCCAGGGCATGGCGACATGCCACCTCCTGTGCTCCGAGCCCGGGGGAAAGGGGAGCAGAGGGCCTGGTGTCCTTTGGGCTGTTGCGCCGGCCCAACACGAGGAGCCTGTGGGAGGCCACCAAGAGAGGTCATGGAATCGTAGAATCCTAGAATTGTTTTGGTTGGAAGAGCCCCTCAGGGTCATTGAGTGCAACCATACCCCAACTCTGGCACTATACCGTGTCCCTAAGAACCTCATCCAGATGCCTTCTAAACAGCCCCAGGGATGGTGAGTCCACCACCTCCCTGGGCAGCCTTTCCCAGTGCCTGAGAACCCTTTCCCTGTAGAATTTTTTTTCTGCTATCCCATGTAAACCTCCCCTGGCGCAACTTGAGTCCATTTCCTCTTGTCCTATCACTTGCTGATTGGGAGAAGAGACCAACACCCTCCATGTTACAACCTCCTTTCAGGGAGTTGTAGACAGCAATGAGGTCTCCCCTCAGCCTCCTTTTCTCCAGGCTAAACAGCCCCAGTTCCCTCAGCCGCACCTCATCAGACTTGTGCTCCAGGCCCCTCATCAGCTTTGTTGCCCTTCTCTGAACTCTCTCCAGCACCTCGATGTCCTTCTTGTAGTGAGGGGCCCAAAACGGAACACAGGGTTCAAGGTGGGGCCTCACCAGCACCGAGTACAAGGGGACAATCGCTTCCCTAGTCCTGCTGACCACACTGTTCCGGATACAAGGCAGGATGCTGCTGGTGCCTTTGACCACCGGGGCACAGGGCTGGCTCATGTTCAGCCGGCTGTCAATCAGCACCCCCAGCTCCCTTTCTACCAGGCAGCTTTCCAGCCCCTCTTCCCGGAGCCTGTAGCGCTGCCTGGGGTTATGCGCCAAGCGCAGGGCCAGCACGTGGCCTTGTTAAACCACATACAACTGGCCTCAGCCCAACGATCCCCCCGGTCCAGATCCCTCTGTATGGCCTTCCTGCTCTCCAGCAGATCAACACTCCCAGCCAATTTGGTGTCGTCTGCCAGCTTACTAAGGGCGCCCTCAATCCCCTCATCCAGATCATTGATAAAGAGATTCAACAGAACTGGTCCCAACAGTGAGCTCTGGGGAGCGCCACTTGTGACCGGCCGCCAACTGGGTTTGGTTCCGTTCACCACAACTCGTTGGGCCCGGCCAGCCAGCCAGTTCTTTATCCATTGCCGAGTACACCCACCACGAGGCCATGAGCTGCCAGCTTCTCCAGGAGAATGCTGTGGGATACAGTGTCAAAGGCCTTACTGAAGGCTTAAGTCCATCAGATCCACAGCTTTTCCCTCATCTACTAGGTGGGTCACCTTGTCAGAGGGGGAGATCAGGTGGGTCAAACAGGACCGGCCTTTCATAAAGCCATGTTGACTGGTCCTGGTCACTGGGTTTTCTCGTATGTGCCGTGTGATGTCACTCAGGACGATCTGCTCCGTGACCCTCCCCAGCACCGAGGTTTGACCGACAGGTCTGTAGTTCCCCGGATCCTCCTTCCAGCCCTTCTTGGGAGATGGGCGTGAAGTTTGCCGACTTCCAGTTCAACTGGGACCTCCCCAGTTAGCCAGGAGTGCTGATAGGTAACGGGAAATGGCCAAGTGACCCCTTCTGCCAGCTCCCTCAGCACTCTTGGCTCTATCCCATCTGGTCCCATAGACTAGCGGGTGTCCAAGTGGGGCTTCATTCTGCTCGCCACGCCTGCCTTCTGGCTCAGGGTACCTGGAACACAGCTGTTCTGACTATGAAAGACTGAGGCAAAGAAGGCATTTGGTAGCTCAGCCTTTTCCTCATCTTCTGGCACCATGTTTCCCCCCACATTCATCAGGGGATGGAGGTTCTCCTTAGCCCTCCTCTTCTTGCTAATATCTTTCTAGAAACAATTCTTGTTGCCTTTCACAGCGGTGGGCAGGCACAGCTCCAGTCGGTCTTTGGCCCTCCTAATTTTCTCCATGCATAACCTCACAGGATTCTTGTGTTCCTCTTGAGTAGCCTGCCCCTCCTTCCAAACGTTATACATTCTCTTTTTATGCCGAAGCTCCAGCCGCAGCTCCCTGTGCAGCCACGCCGGCCTTCTTCCCCGCTGGCCCGCCTTCCGGCACACGGGGACAGCCTGCTCCTGCGCCTCTAAGATGACCTTCTTGAAGAGAGACCAGCCTTCCTGGACTCCTTTATCCCTCAGAACTGCCTCCCAAGGGATTCTGCCAACCAGCCTTCAAAACAGGTCAAAGGCTGCCCTTTGGAAGTCCAGAGCAGCACTTCTGCTGACCACCCTTCTAACTTCGCCAAGGACAGAAAACTCAATCATTTCGTGATCACTATACCCTAGGGGATTTCCGGTCGACGTGCTGCCCGCGCGCCCTTCTCCGTTTACAAGCAACAGATCCAACGTGGCTCCTTCCCTGGTAGGCTCACTAGCCAGCTGTGTCAGGAAGTTGTCTTCCACGCGCTGCAGGGGCCTCCTGGACTGCTTCCTTTCTGCTGTCTTGTATTTTCAGCAGACACCTGGTAGGTTGAATTCCCCCATAAGCACAAGGGCTAGTGGTCGGGAGACTTGTCCTAGCTACCCGCAAAATACTTCATCTGCCTCTTCATCCTGCTTGGGTGGTCTGTAACAGAGCCCCACCAGGATGTTCTGCCTTGTTGCTCCCAGGTCCTTGGGGCCTGCAGGTGGGAGTGGGTTCGGGTGGAGGTGCACCCTCGCTCTCCTGGCTAGTATGAAGGTAAAGGACAAAAGCTTCTCATGGCTAGTCCTCAAGCAGAGGAATTAAGTCATACTCCTGTCAAACCCGAGTACGTGGCACTTCTGCTCAAGTGGGTAGAGTTCCTCAGACTTCTCTGGCTGGGCATATCCACAAGTATCTGCTAGAACGGGCATCGGAGTTTTAGCAAAGTCAGGTCATAGTATGGGAGAGTGAAGGGGTGTCTACGTGTGTGCGTATGGGTAGGGGAAAGGCAGGTGGACAGTCCTTCTGAGCACGCTGGCTTTGGAAGGTATTTAAAAACGATGACCTGTGCACATTCCAACGTATTTGATCCTCACGCAGCGGTCAAACTCTGAGGCTCGGTATTCAGTCAGGCATTGACCAAAATGGTGTTCTAGAAAGGCGTGACCAGTAGAGATGGCAGGAACCACTCCAGCACTAGGAGAATGTAGATTTGGATTGCTGTTTTTCAGCTGGCCTCTGTCCAGTCAGGCAGCAAAAATCTTTGTGAAGAAAGCCTAAGGTGCCCGAGAAACTTCCAGGATGGTGCCCTGGCGTCCGTCGGGAAGCAGAGAGCCCTGAAATCGCGTGGGAGTCCAGCACCCTGATCATGCGGGCATGGTGTACTTAGTACTGTTAGCGACATGAGCACACCTCCCTGCAAAAGCATGAGTGGGACCATCTCACTACCTGGTTAGATCTCCAGGGTACGGTGATAGCTACTGGCCCTGAGGTAAGATCGCAAGTTTGGAATCCAGAAATTCCTAGGCTTCAATGCTGTTTCTAGGAGAATTTGACTCCCTTTAAAAAACTGTTATCCAGTTATTGATGTTGCAGCCTTCAAAAGCCACCCAGAATGTAAGGCAGCAGCAAAGCAGCAAGGTGGGCATGGGAATGGAAAGTTTCCAAAAGGGGCTTCCTAGTCAAAGACAGGGACCAGGAGGTGTCACAGGAGGGCAGCCGCAGTCAGCCGTGTGTCAAGTAAGCTTGGACAAAAGCAATTTATTCTTTTCTTGTAATTTATTGTCCGGTTATGAAGGTGTGGAGGATGGGAGTGGGGAGCCGTCCGGGAGCTCCTGCGACGCTGGTTGCCGCCGTGTCACGCACGGGAGCCTGGATGGCTGGGGAACTGCCAGACGATGCCTGTGGCAGGTGGAGCCAGCGCCATGGATGGATGGTTATTGAGGTGGGTCCACCTCCATGGGCTCCTCGCTGTCCTGTGGTGGCTGAACAGCCAGTGGCCTCATGCCATAGTCTGGCGGATCCACCTCCATGGGCTCCACGTCGTCCTTTGGTGGGATGTCACACCGGGTCCTCAGCAGATGGACACGCCGCGGCCCCATGCTGTTCCCCTGCCTGCCCACAGCTGCACGCTGCATGGCGTCGTTGGCGTGAGCGCGGGCAATGGCTCTCATTGCACGAGGGGGAATGTTCCTCTTCCTCCTCTGCTCCTTTGCCTTCCTCAGGCTCCCCGGAGGTCCCAGTCGCACAATGCGTCTCTCGCGTGTCCTCCTCCAGGGTGGGCAGCCATCCACCTTGCTGCTCGGGATGCTGCCTGGCAGGCAGACACGCTTGGGCTGCACGCCGCCAGTCGCTGGTGGTCCCACAGCCATGTGCTGCATGCCGGAGATCAAAGACGTGATGTCCTTTGTGGTCGTGGCATGCGGGGTGATGTTGCTCTGCCTCCCCCTCGTCCTCCTCCTCTGCTGCCTCGGCTTCCTCCTCCGGGGACGTGTCTTGCTCCTCCATGGTAGCGGGGAGCGGCTTTGTGGCTTCCCGCGCCAAGCTGGGCAGCCACTCGCCTGGCTGCTCCCGCTGCTGCCCAGCAGGCAGACACGTTTGGGCTCCACACCGTTCGCTGGTGGGCCCAGAGTCATGCTCTGCATGCCATTGATGAGAGAAGCAAGATCGATGGCGCTCGCGGCACCAGGTCCGACGTTGCTCCCGGTGGGAGGTGCCGTGCTCCCCTGTGGTGCCGGGAAGCGGCTCTGTGGCGTCCCACCCTGAGGTGGGCAGCCAGCCGCCTGGTTGCTCAGCGTCCTCTTCCTTCCAAGCATGCTTGGCGTCCGAGGGCCTCGCACTGTGGGCCAGCTGCCAGGGCCCCCGCTTTTATAGGGCCGCAACAATGGGCAGTGAGGTGGCTGGTGACAGGCATGATGTCACAATGGTGGCGACTGTGACGTCAGAGGTGGCAGGTGTGGGCGCGGGGGCCTGTGTCCTGAAAGATGCCTGAATGTGGGAGAAGGAGGAGTGTGTTTGGGTCTGAGGGCCCCTCTCCTGGGGCTCGCTCCCGCCTGTCGTGGTTCTTGCCCAAGAGAAAGGCTGCCCCGTGGGCACAGGGACTGCCCGCCACCTCGCCTCCTGAGCCTTCTCCTGAGGCTCCAGGGCCTTCTCAACCCGTGCCTGGGATGGTCTTGATGAGACGGTGGCAAGAACGTTCCAGGAGGGTTGGGGTTCCTCAGGGACCCCCCGTTGACCTTACGCCCTGCAAGTGGCACGGCCCCCTGCGCTCACCAGTGGCTGAGAGGGAGCAAAGCATCCAGAGATCCCCCCGGTGGGAACGGGGGGCCCAGCCGCCTGCACACGGTCTCCCAGCGCTCCATAAAGGAATTGCTGACTGCCAAGTGTTGCGTGGACTCTTCTTCCCTGGGGATCCCTTGGCCCTGCCCCCAGGGCATGGCGACATGCCACCTCCTGTGCTCCGAGCCCGGGGGAAAGGGGAGCAGAGGGCCTGGTGTCCTTTGGGCTGTTGCGCCGGCCCAACACGAGGAGCCTGTGGGAGGCCACCAAGAGAGGTCATGGAATCGTAGAATCCTAGAATTGTTTTGGTTGGAAGAGCCCCTCAGGGTCATTGAGTGCAACCATACCCCAACTCTGGCACTATACCGTGTCCCTAAGAACCTCATCCAGATGCCTTCTAAACAGCCCCAGGGATGGTGAGTCCACCACCTCCCTGGGCAGCCTTTCCCAGTGCCTGAGAACCCTTTCCCTGTAGAATTTTTTTTCTGCTATCCCATGTAAACCTCCCCTGGCGCAACTTGAGTCCATTTCCTCTTGTCCTATCACTTGCTGATTGGGAGAAGAGACCAACACCCTCCATGTTACAACCTCCTTTCAGGGAGTTGTAGACAGCAATGAGGTCTCCCCTCAGCCTCCTTTTCTCCAGGCTAAACAGCCCCAGTTCCCTCAGCCGCACCTCATCAGACTTGTGCTCCAGGCCCCTCATCAGCTTTGTTGCCCTTCTCTGAACTCTCTCCAGCACCTCGATGTCCTTCTTGTAGTGAGGGGCCCAAAACGGAACACAGGGTTCAAGGTGGGGCCTCACCAGCACCGAGTACAAGGGGACAATCGCTTCCCTAGTCCTGCTGACCACACTGTTCCGGATACAAGGCAGGATGCTGCTGGTGCCTTTGACCACCGGGGCACAGGGCTGGCTCATGTTCAGCCGGCTGTCAATCAGCACCCCCAGCTCCCTTTCTACCAGGCAGCTTTCCAGCCCCTCTTCCCGGAGCCTGTAGCGCTGCCTGGGGTTATGCGCCAAGCGCAGGGCCAGCACGTGGCCTTGTTAAACCACATACAACTGGCCTCAGCCCAACGATCCCCCCGGTCCAGATCCCTCTGTATGGCCTTCCTGCTCTCCAGCAGATCAACACTCCCAGCCAATTTGGTGTCGTCTGCCAGCTTACTAAGGGCGCCCTCAATCCCCTCATCCAGATCATTGATAAAGAGATTCAACAGAACTGGTCCCAACAGTGAGCTCTGGGGAGCGCCACTTGTGACCGGCCGCCAACTGGGTTTGGTTCCGTTCACCACAACTCGTTGGGCCCGGCCAGCCAGCCAGTTCTTTATCCATTGCCGAGTACACCCACCACGAGGCCATGAGCTGCCAGCTTCTCCAGGAGAATGCTGTGGGATACAGTGTCAAAGGCCTTACTGAAGGCTTAAGTCCATCAGATCCACAGCTTTTCCCTCATCTACTAGGTGGGTCACCTTGTCAGAGGGGGAGATCAGGTGGGTCAAACAGGACCGGCCTTTCATAAAGCCATGTTGACTGGTCCTGGTCACTGGGTTTTCTCGTATGTGCCGTGTGATGTCACTCAGGACGATCTGCTCCGTGACCCTCCCCAGCACCGAGGTTTGACCGACAGGTCTGTAGTTCCCCGGATCCTCCTTCCAGCCCTTCTTGGGAGATGGGCGTGAAGTTTGCCGACTTCCAGTTCAACTGGGACCTCCCCAGTTAGCCAGGAGTGCTGATAGGTAACGGGAAATGGCCAAGTGACCCCTTCTGCCAGCTCCCTCAGCACTCTTGGCTCTATCCCATCTGGTCCCATAGACTAGCGGGTGTCCAAGTGGGGCTTCATTCTGCTCGCCACGCCTGCCTTCTGGCTCAGGGTACCTGGAACACAGCTGTTCTGACTATGAAAGACTGAGGCAAAGAAGGCATTTGGTAGCTCAGCCTTTTCCTCATCTTCTGGCACCATGTTTCCCCCCACATTCATCAGGGGATGGAGGTTCTCCTTAGCCCTCCTCTTCTTGCTAATATCTTTCTAGAAACAATTCTTGTTGCCTTTCACAGCGGTGGGCAGGCACAGCTCCAGTCGGTCTTTGGCCCTCCTAATTTTCTCCATGCATAACCTCACAGGATTCTTGTGTTCCTCTTGAGTAGCCTGCCCCTCCTTCCAAACGTTATACATTCTCTTTTTATGCCGAAGCTCCAGCCGCAGCTCCCTGTGCAGCCACGCCGGCCTTCTTCCCCGCTGGCCCGCCTTCCGGCACACGGGGACAGCCTGCTCCTGCGCCTCTAAGATGACCTTCTTGAAGAGAGACCAGCCTTCCTGGACTCCTTTATCCCTCAGAACTGCCTCCCAAGGGATTCTGCCAACCAGCCTTCAAAACAGGTCAAAGGCTGCCCTTTGGAAGTCCAGAGCAGCACTTCTGCTGACCACCCTTCTAACTTCGCCAAGGACAGAAAACTCAATCATTTCGTGATCACTATACCCTAGGGGATTTCCGGTCGACGTGCTGCCCGCGCGCCCTTCTCCGTTTACAAGCAACAGATCCAACGTGGCTCCTTCCCTGGTAGGCTCACTAGCCAGCTGTGTCAGGAAGTTGTCTTCCACGCGCTGCAGGGGCCTCCTGGACTGCTTCCTTTCTGCTGTCTTGTATTTTCAGCAGACACCTGGTAGGTTGAATTCCCCCATAAGCACAAGGGCTAGTGGTCGGGAGACTTGTCCTAGCTACCCGCAAAATACTTCATCTGCCTCTTCATCCTGCTTGGGTGGTCTGTAACAGAGCCCCACCAGGATGTTCTGCCTTGTTGCTCCCAGGTCCTTGGGGCCTGCAGGTGGGAGTGGGTTCGGGTGGAGGTGCACCCTCGCTCTCCTGGCTAGTATGAAGGTAAAGGACAAAAGCTTCTCATGGCTAGTCCTCAAGCAGAGGAATTAAGTCATACTCCTGTCAAACCCGAGTACGTGGCACTTCTGCTCAAGTGGGTAGAGTTCCTCAGACTTCTCTGGCTGGGCATATCCACAAGTATCTGCTAGAACGGGCATCGGAGTTTTAGCAAAGTCAGGTCATAGTATGGGAGAGTGAAGGGGTGTCTACGTGTGTGCGTATGGGTAGGGGAAAGGCAGGTGGACAGTCCTTCTGAGCACGCTGGCTTTGGAAGGTATTTAAAAACGATGACCTGTGCACATTCCAACGTATTTGATCCTCACGCAGCGGTCAAACTCTGAGGCTCGGTATTCAGTCAGGCATTGACCAAAATGGTGTTCTAGAAAGGCGTGACCAGTAGAGATGGCAGGAACCACTCCAGCACTAGGAGAATGTAGATTTGGATTGCTGTTTTTCAGCTGGCCTCTGTCCAGTCAGGCAGCAAAAATCTTTGTGAAGAAAGCCTAAGGTGCCCGAGAAACTTCCAGGATGGTGCCCTGGCGTCCGTCGGGAAGCAGAGAGCCCTGAAATCGCGTGGGAGTCCAGCACCCTGATCATGCGGGCATGGTGTACTTAGTACTGTTAGCGACATGAGCACACCTCCCTGCAAAAGCATGAGTGGGACCATCTCACTACCTGGTTAGATCTCCAGGGTACGGTGATAGCTACTGGCCCTGAGGTAAGATCGCAAGTTTGGAATCCAGAAATTCCTAGGCTTCAATGCTGTTTCTAGGAGAATTTGACTCCCTTTAAAAAACTGTTATCCAGTTATTGATGTTGCAGCCTTCAAAAGCCACCCAGAATGTAAGGCAGCAGCAAAGCAGCAAGGTGGGCATGGGAATGGAAAGTTTCCAAAAGGGGCCTCCTAGTCAAAGACAGGGACCAGGAGGTGTCACAGGAGGGCAGCCGCAGTCAGCCGTGTGTCAAGTAAGCTTGGACAAAAGCAATTTATTCTTTTCTTGTAATTTATTGTCCGGTTATGAAGGTGTGGAGGATGGGAGTGGGGAGCCGTCCGGGAGCTCCTGCGACGCTGGTTGCCGCCGTGTCACGCACGGGAGCCTGGATGGCTGGGGAACTGCCAGACGATGCCTGTGGCAGGTGGAGCCAGCGCCATGGATGGATGGTTATTGAGGTGGGTCCACCTCCATGGGCTCCTCGCTGTCCTGTGGTGGCTGAACAGCCAGTGGCCTCATGCCATAGTCTGGCGGATCCACCTCCATGGGCTCCACGTCGTCCTTTGGTGGGATGTCACACCGGGTCCTCAGCAGATGGACACGCCGCGGCCCCATGCTGTTCCCCTGCCTGCCCACAGCTGCACGCTGCATGGCGTCGTTGGCGTGAGCGCGGGCAATGGCTCTCATTGCACGAGGGGGAATGTTCCTCTTCCTCCTCTGCTCCTTTGCCTTCCTCAGGCTCCCCGGAGGTCCCAGTCGCACAATGCGTCTCTCGCGTGTCCTCCTCCAGGGTGGGCAGCCATCCACCTTGCTGCTCGGGATGCTGCCTGGCAGGCAGACACGCTTGGGCTGCACGCCGCCAGTCGCTGGTGGTCCCACAGCCATGTGCTGCATGCCGGAGATCAAAGACGTGATGTCCTTTGTGGTCGTGGCATGCGGGGTGATGTTGCTCTGCCTCCCCCTCGTCCTCCTCCTCTGCTGCCTCGGCTTCCTCCTCCGGGGACGTGTCTTGCTCCTCCATGGTAGCGGGGAGCGGCTTTGTGGCTTCCCGCGCCAAGCTGGGCAGCCACTCGCCTGGCTGCTCCCGCTGCTGCCCAGCAGGCAGACACGTTTGGGCTCCACACCGTTCGCTGGTGGGCCCAGAGTCATGCTCTGCATGCCATTGATGAGAGAAGCAAGATCGATGGCGCTCGCGGCACCAGGTCCGACGTTGCTCCCGGTGGGAGGTGCCGTGCTCCCCTGTGGTGCCGGGAAGCGGCTCTGTGGCGTCCCACCCTGAGGTGGGCAGCCAGCCGCCTGGTTGCTCAGCGTCCTCTTCCTTCCAAGCATGCTTGGCGTCCGAGGGCCTCGCACTGTGGGCCAGCTGCCAGGGCCCCCGCTTTTATAGGGCCGCAACAATGGGCAGTGAGGTGGCTGGTGACAGGCATGATGTCACAATGGTGGCGACTGTGACGTCAGAGGTGGCAGGTGTGGGCGCGGGGGCCTGTGTCCTGAAAGATGCCTGAATGTGGGAGAAGGAGGAGTGTGTTTGGGTCTGAGGGCCCCTCTCCTGGGGCTCGCTCCCGCCTGTCGTGGTTCTTGCCCAAGAGAAAGGCTGCCCCGTGGGCACAGGGACTGCCCGCCACCTCGCCTCCTGAGCCTTCTCCTGAGGCTCCAGGGCCTTCTCAACCCGTGCCTGGGATGGTCTTGATGAGACGGTGGCAAGAACGTTCCAGGAGGGTTGGGGTTCCTCAGGGACCCCCCGTTGACCTTACGCCCTGCAAGTGGCACGGCCCCCTGCGCTCACCAGTGGCTGAGAGGGAGCAAAGCATCCAGAGATCCCCCCGGTGGGAACGGGGGGCCCAGCCGCCTGCACACGGTCTCCCAGCGCTCCATAAAGGAATTGCTGACTGCCAAGTGTTGCGTGGACTCTTCTTCCCTGGGGATCCCTTGGCCCTGCCCCCAGGGCATGGCGACATGCCACCTCCTGTGCTCCGAGCCCGGGGGAAAGGGGAGCAGAGGGCCTGGTGTCCTTTGGGCTGTTGCGCCGGCCCAACACGAGGAGCCTGTGGGAGGCCACCAAGAGAGGTCATGGAATCGTAGAATCCTAGAATTGTTTTGGTTGGAAGAGCCCCTCAGGGTCATTGAGTGCAACCATACCCCAACTCTGGCACTATACCGTGTCCCTAAGAACCTCATCCAGATGCCTTCTAAACAGCCCCAGGGATGGTGAGTCCACCACCTCCCTGGGCAGCCTTTCCCAGTGCCTGAGAACCCTTTCCCTGTAGAATTTTTTTTCTGCTATCCCATGTAAACCTCCCCTGGCGCAACTTGAGTCCATTTCCTCTTGTCCTATCACTTGCTGATTGGGAGAAGAGACCAACACCCTCCATGTTACAACCTCCTTTCAGGGAGTTGTAGACAGCAATGAGGTCTCCCCTCAGCCTCCTTTTCTCCAGGCTAAACAGCCCCAGTTCCCTCAGCCGCACCTCATCAGACTTGTGCTCCAGGCCCCTCATCAGCTTTGTTGCCCTTCTCTGAACTCTCTCCAGCACCTCGATGTCCTTCTTGTAGTGAGGGGCCCAAAACGGAACACAGGGTTCAAGGTGGGGCCTCACCAGCACCGAGTACAAGGGGACAATCGCTTCCCTAGTCCTGCTGACCACACTGTTCCGGATACAAGGCAGGATGCTGCTGGTGCCTTTGACCACCGGGGCACAGGGCTGGCTCATGTTCAGCCGGCTGTCAATCAGCACCCCCAGCTCCCTTTCTACCAGGCAGCTTTCCAGCCCCTCTTCCCGGAGCCTGTAGCGCTGCCTGGGGTTATGCGCCAAGCGCAGGGCCAGCACGTGGCCTTGTTAAACCACATACAACTGGCCTCAGCCCAACGATCCCCCCGGTCCAGATCCCTCTGTATGGCCTTCCTGCTCTCCAGCAGATCAACACTCCCAGCCAATTTGGTGTCGTCTGCCAGCTTACTAAGGGCGCCCTCAATCCCCTCATCCAGATCATTGATAAAGAGATTCAACAGAACTGGTCCCAACAGTGAGCTCTGGGGAGCGCCACTTGTGACCGGCCGCCAACTGGGTTTGGTTCCGTTCACCACAACTCGTTGGGCCCGGCCAGCCAGCCAGTTCTTTATCCATTGCCGAGTACACCCACCACGAGGCCATGAGCTGCCAGCTTCTCCAGGAGAATGCTGTGGGATACAGTGTCAAAGGCCTTACTGAAGGCTTAAGTCCATCAGATCCACAGCTTTTCCCTCATCTACTAGGTGGGTCACCTTGTCAGAGGGGGAGATCAGGTGGGTCAAACAGGACCGGCCTTTCATAAAGCCATGTTGACTGGTCCTGGTCACTGGGTTTTCTCGTATGTGCCGTGTGATGTCACTCAGGACGATCTGCTCCGTGACCCTCCCCAGCACCGAGGTTTGACCGACAGGTCTGTAGTTCCCCGGATCCTCCTTCCAGCCCTTCTTGGGAGATGGGCGTGAAGTTTGCCGACTTCCAGTTCAACTGGGACCTCCCCAGTTAGCCAGGAGTGCTGATAGGTAACGGGAAATGGCCAAGTGACCCCTTCTGCCAGCTCCCTCAGCACTCTTGGCTCTATCCCATCTGGTCCCATAGACTAGCGGGTGTCCAAGTGGGGCTTCATTCTGCTCGCCACGCCTGCCTTCTGGCTCAGGGTACCTGGAACACAGCTGTTCTGACTATGAAAGACTGAGGCAAAGAAGGCATTTGGTAGCTCAGCCTTTTCCTCATCTTCTGGCACCATGTTTCCCCCCACATTCATCAGGGGATGGAGGTTCTCCTTAGCCCTCCTCTTCTTGCTAATATCTTTCTAGAAACAATTCTTGTTGCCTTTCACAGCGGTGGGCAGGCACAGCTCCAGTCGGTCTTTGGCCCTCCTAATTTTCTCCATGCATAACCTCACAGGATTCTTGTGTTCCTCTTGAGTAGCCTGCCCCTCCTTCCAAACGTTATACATTCTCTTTTTATGCCGAAGCTCCAGCCGCAGCTCCCTGTGCAGCCACGCCGGCCTTCTTCCCCGCTGGCCCGCCTTCCGGCACACGGGGACAGCCTGCTCCTGCGCCTCTAAGATGACCTTCTTGAAGAGAGACCAGCCTTCCTGGACTCCTTTATCCCTCAGAACTGCCTCCCAAGGGATTCTGCCAACCAGCCTTCAAAACAGGTCAAAGGCTGCCCTTTGGAAGTCCAGAGCAGCACTTCTGCTGACCACCCTTCTAACTTCGCCAAGGACAGAAAACTCAATCATTTCGTGATCACTATACCCTAGGGGATTTCCGGTCGACGTGCTGCCCGCGCGCCCTTCTCCGTTTACAAGCAACAGATCCAACGTGGCTCCTTCCCTGGTAGGCTCACTAGCCAGCTGTGTCAGGAAGTTGTCTTCCACGCGCTGCAGGGGCCTCCTGGACTGCTTCCTTTCTGCTGTCTTGTATTTTCAGCAGACACCTGGTAGGTTGAATTCCCCCATAAGCACAAGGGCTAGTGGTCGGGAGACTTGTCCTAGCTACCCGCAAAATACTTCATCTGCCTCTTCATCCTGCTTGGGTGGTCTGTAACAGAGCCCCACCAGGATGTTCTGCCTTGTTGCTCCCAGGTCCTTGGGGCCTGCAGGTGGGAGTGGGTTCGGGTGGAGGTGCACCCTCGCTCTCCTGGCTAGTATGAAGGTAAAGGACAAAAGCTTCTCATGGCTAGTCCTCAAGCAGAGGAATTAAGTCATACTCCTGTCAAACCCGAGTACGTGGCACTTCTGCTCAAGTGGGTAGAGTTCCTCAGACTTCTCTGGCTGGGCATATCCACAAGTATCTGCTAGAACGGGCATCGGAGTTTTAGCAAAGTCAGGTCATAGTATGGGAGAGTGAAGGGGTGTCTACGTGTGTGCGTATGGGTAGGGGAAAGGCAGGTGGACAGTCCTTCTGAGCACGCTGGCTTTGGAAGGTATTTAAAAACGATGACCTGTGCACATTCCAACGTATTTGATCCTCACGCAGCGGTCAAACTCTGAGGCTCGGTATTCAGTCAGGCATTGACCAAAATGGTGTTCTAGAAAGGCGTGACCAGTAGAGATGGCAGGAACCACTCCAGCACTAGGAGAATGTAGATTTGGATTGCTGTTTTTCAGCTGGCCTCTGTCCAGTCAGGCAGCAAAAATCTTTGTGAAGAAAGCCTAAGGTGCCCGAGAAACTTCCAGGATGGTGCCCTGGCGTCCGTCGGGAAGCAGAGAGCCCTGAAATCGCGTGGGAGTCCAGCACCCTGATCATGCGGGCATGGTGTACTTAGTACTGTTAGCGACATGAGCACACCTCCCTGCAAAAGCATGAGTGGGACCATCTCACTACCTGGTTAGATCTCCAGGGTACGGTGATAGCTACTGGCCCTGAGGTAAGATCGCAAGTTTGGAATCCAGAAATTCCTAGGCTTCAATGCTGTTTCTAGGAGAATTTGACTCCCTTTAAAAAACTGTTATCCAGTTATTGATGTTGCAGCCTTCAAAAGCCACCCAGAATGTAAGGCAGCAGCAAAGCAGCAAGGTGGGCATGGGAATGGAAAGTTTCCAAAAGGGGCCTCCTAGTCAAAGACAGGGACCAGGAGGTGTCACAGGAGGGCAGCCGCAGTCAGCCGTGTGTCAAGTAAGCTTGGACAAAAGCAATTTATTCTTTTCTTGTAATTTATTGTCCGGTTATGAAGGTGTGGAGGATGGGAGTGGGGAGCCGTCCGGGAGCTCCTGCGACGCTGGTTGCCGCCGTGTCACGCACGGGAGCCTGGATGGCTGGGGAACTGCCAGACGATGCCTGTGGCAGGTGGAGCCAGCGCCATGGATGGATGGTTATTGAGGTGGGTCCACCTCCATGGGCTCCTCGCTGTCCTGTGGTGGCTGAACAGCCAGTGGCCTCATGCCATAGTCTGGCGGATCCACCTCCATGGGCTCCACGTCGTCCTTTGGTGGGATGTCACACCGGGTCCTCAGCAGATGGACACGCCGCGGCCCCATGCTGTTCCCCTGCCTGCCCACAGCTGCACGCTGCATGGCGTCGTTGGCGTGAGCGCGGGCAATGGCTCTCATTGCACGAGGGGGAATGTTCCTCTTCCTCCTCTGCTCCTTTGCCTTCCTCAGGCTCCCCGGAGGTCCCAGTCGCACAATGCGTCTCTCACGTGTCCTCCTCCAGGGTGGGCAGCCATCCACCTTGCTGCTCGGGATGCTGCCTGGCAGGCAGACACGCTTGGGCTGCACGCCGCCAGTCGCTGGTGGTCCCACAGCCATGTGCTGCATGCCGGAGATCAAAGACGTGATGTCCTTTGTGGTCGTGGCATGCGGGGTGATGTTGCTCTGCCTCCCCCTCGTCCTCCTCCTCTGCTGCCTCGGCTTCCTCCTCCGGGGACGTGTCTTGCTCCTCCATGGTAGCGGGGAGCGGCTTTGTGGCTTCCCGCGCCAAGCTGGGCAGCCACTCGCCTGGCTGCTCCCGCTGCTGCCCGGCAGGCAGACACGTTTGGGCTCCACACCGTTCGCTGGTGGGCCCAGAGTCATGCTCTGCATGCCATTGATGAGAGAAGCAAGATCGATGGCGCTCGCGGCACCAGGTCCGACGTTGCTCCCGGTGGGAGGTGCCGTGCTCCCCTGTGGTGCCGGGAAGCGGCTCTGTGGCGTCCCACCCTGAGGTGGGCAGCCAGCCGCCTGGTTGCTCAGCGTCCTCTTCCTTCCAAGCATGCTTGGCGTCCGAGGGCCTCGCACTGTGGGCCAGCTGCCAGGGCCCCCGCTTTTATAGGGCCGCAACAATGGGCAGTGAGGTGGCTGGTGACAGGCATGATGTCACAATGGTGGCGACTGTGACGTCAGAGGTGGCAGGTGTGGGCGCGGGGGCCTGTGTCCTGAAAGATGCCTGAATGTGGGAGAAGGAGGAGTGTGTTTGGGTCTGAGGGCCCCTCTCCTGGGGCTCGCTCCCGCCTGTCGTGGTTCTTGCCCAAGAGAAAGGCTGCCCCGTGGGCACAGGGACTGCCCGCCACCTCGCCTCCTGAGCCTTCTCCTGAGGCTCCAGGGCCTTCTCAACCCGTGCCTGGGATGGTCTTGATGAGACGGTGGCAAGAACGTTCCAGGAGGGTTGGGGTTCCTCAGGGACCCCCCATTGACCTTACACCCTGCAAGTGGCACGGCCCCCTGCGCTCACCAGTGGCTGAGAGGGAGCAAAGCATCCAGAGATCCCCCCGGTGGGAACGGGGGGCCCAGCCGCCTGCACACGGTCTCCCAGCGCTCCATAAAGGAATTGCTGACTGCCAAGTGTTGCGTGGACTCTTCTTCCCTGGGGATCCCTTGGCCCTGCCCCCAGGGCATGGCGACATGCCACCTCCTGTGCTCCGAGCCCGGGGGAAAGGGGAGCAGAGGGCCTGGTGTCCTTTGGGCTGTTGCGCCGGCCCAACACGAGGAGCCTGTGGGAGGCCACCAAGAGAGGTCATGGAATCGTAGAATCCTAGAATTGTTTTGGTTGGAAGAGCCCCTCAGGGTCATTGAGTGCAACCATACCCCAACTCTGGCACTATACCGTGTCCCTAAGAACCTCATCCAGATGCCTTCTAAACAGCCCCAGGGATGGTGAGTCCACCACCTCCCTGGGCAGCCTTTCCCAGTGCCTGAGAACCCTTTCCCTGTAGAATTTTTTTTCTGCTATCCCATGTAAACCTCCCCTGGCGCAACTTGAGTCCATTTCCTCTTGTCCTATCACTTGCTGATTGGGAGAAGAGACCAACACCCTCCATGTTACAACCTCCTTTCAGGGAGTTGTAGACAGCAATGAGGTCTCCCCTCAGCCTCCTTTTCTCCAGGCTAAACAGCCCCAGTTCCCTCAGCCGCACCTCATCAGACTTGTGCTCCAGGCCCCTCATCAGCTTTGTTGCCCTTCTCTGAACTCTCTCCAGCACCTCGATGTCCTTCTTGTAGTGAGGGGCCCAAAACGGAACACAGGGTTCAAGGTGGGGCCTCACCAGCACCGAGTACAAGGGGACAATCGCTTCCCTAGTCCTGCTGACCACACTGTTCCGGATACAAGGCAGGATGCTGTTGGTGCCTTTGACCACCGGGGCACAGGGCTGGCTCATGTTCAGCCGGCTGTCAATCAGCACCCCCAGCTCCCTTTCTACCAGGCAGCTTTCCAGCCCCTCTTCCCGGAGCCTGTAGCGCTGCCTGGGGTTATGCGCCAAGCGCAGGGCCCAGCACGTGGCCTTGTTAAACCACATACAACTGGCCTCAGCCCAACGATCCCCCCGGTCCAGATCCCTCTGTATGGCCTTCCTGCTCTCCAGCAGATCAACACTCCCAGCCAATTTGGTGTCGTCTGCCAGCTTACTAAGGGCGCCCTCAATCCCCTCATCCAGATCATTGATAAAGAGATTCAACAGAACTGGTCCCAACAGTGAGCTCTGGGGAGCGCCACTTGTGACCGGCCGCCAACTGGGTTTGGTTCCGTTCACCACAACTCGTTGGGCCCGGCCAGCCAGCCAGTTCTTTATCCATTGCCGAGTACACCCACCACGAGGCCATGAGCTGCCAGCTTCTCCAGGAGAATGCTGTGGGATACAGTGTCAAAGGCCTTACTGAAGGCTTAAGTCCATCAGATCCACAGCTTTTCCCTCATCTACTAGGTGGGTCACCTTGTCAGAGGGGGAGATCAGGTGGGTCAAACAGGACCGGCCTTTCATAAAGCCATGTTGACTGGTCCTGGTCACTGGGTTTTCTCGTATGTGCCGTGTGATGTCACTCAGGACGATCTGCTCCGTGACCCTCCCCAGCACCGAGGTTTGACCGACAGGTCTGTAGTTCCCCGGATCCTCCTTCCAGCCCTTCTTGGGAGATGGGCGTGAAGTTTGCCGACTTCCAGTTCAACTGGGACCTCCCCAGTTAGCCAGGAGTGCTGATAGGTAACGGGAAATGGCCAAGTGACCCCTTCTGCCAGCTCCCTCAGCACTCTTGGCTCTATCCCATCTGGTCCCATAGACTAGCGGGTGTCCAAGTGGGGCTTCATTCTGCTCGCCACGCCTGCCTTCTGGCTCAGGGTACCTGGAACACAGCTGTTCTGACTATGAAAGACTGAGGCAAAGAAGGCATTTGGTAGCTCAGCCTTTTCCTCATCTTCTGGCACCATGTTTCCCCCCACATTCATCAGGGGATGGAGGTTCTCCTTAGCCCTCCTCTTCTTGCTAATATCTTTCTAGAAACAATTCTTGTTGCCTTTCACAGCGGTGGGCAGGCACAGCTCCAGTCGGTCTTTGGCCCTCCTAATTTTCTCCATGCATAACCTCACAGGATTCTTGTGTTCCTCTTGAGTAGCCTGCCCCTCCTTCCAAACGTTATACATTCTCTTTTTATGCCGAAGCTCCAGCCGCAGCTCCCTGTGCAGCCACGCCGGCCTTCTTCCCCGCTGGCCCGCCTTCCGGCACACGGGGACAGCCTGCTCCTGCGCCTCTAAGATGACCTTCTTGAAGAGAGACCAGCCTTCCTGGACTTCTTTATCCCTCAGAACTGCCTCCCAAGGGATTCTGCCAACCAGCCTTCAAAACAGGTCAAAGGCTGCCCTTTGGAAGTCCAGAGCAGCACTTCTGCTGACCACCCTTCTAACTTCGCCAAGGACAGAAAACTCAATCATTTCGTGATCACTATACCCTAGGGGATTTCCGGTCGACGTGCTGCCCGCGCGCCCTTCTCCGTTTACAAGCAACAGATCCAACGTGGCTCCTTCCCTGGTAGGCTCACTAGCCAGCTGTGTCAGGAAGTTGTCTTCCACGCGCTGCAGGGGCCTCCTGGACTGCTTCCTTTCTGCTGTCTTGTATTTTCAGCAGACACCTGGTAGGTTGAATTCCCCCATAAGCACAAGGGCTAGTGGTCGGGAGACTTGTCCTAGCTACCCGCAAAATACTTCATCTGCCTCTTCATCCTGCTTGGGTGGTCTGTAACAGAGCCCCACCAGGATGTTCTGCCTTGTTGCACCCAGGTCCTTGGGGCCTGCAGGTGGGAGTGGGTTCGGGCGGAGGTGCACCCTCGCTCTCCTGGCTAGTATGAAGGTAAAGGACAAAAGCTTCTCATGGCTAGTCCTCAAGCAGAGGAATTAAGTCATACTCCTGTCAAACCCGAGTACGTGGCACTTCTGCTCAAGTGGGTAGAGTTCCTCAGACTTCTCTGGCTGGGCATATCCACAAGTATCTGCTAGAACGGGCATCGGAGTTTTAGCAAAGTCAGGTCATAGTATGGGAGAGTGAAGGGGTGTCTACGTGTGTGCGTATGGGTAGGGGAGAGGCAGGTGGACAGTCCTTCTGAGCACGCTGGCTTTGGAAGGTATTTAAAAACGATGACCTGTGCACATTCCAACGTATTTGATCCTCACGCAGTGGTCAAACTCTGAGGCTTGGTATTCAGTCAGGCATTGACCAAAATGGTGTTCTAGAAAGGCGTGACCAGTAGAGATGGCAGGAACCACTCCAGCACTAGGAGAATGTAGATTTGGATTGCTGTTTTTCAGCTGGCCTCTGTCCAGTCAGGCAGCAAAAATCTTTGTGAAGAAAGCCTAAGGTGCCCGAGAAACTTCCAGGATGGTGCCCTGGCGTCCGTCGGGAAGCAGAGAGCCCTGAAATCGCGTGGGAGTCCAGCACCCTGATCATGCGGGCATGGTGTACTTAGTACTGTTAGCGACATGAGCACACCTCCCTGCAAAAGCATGAGTGGGACCATCTCACTACCTGGTTAGATCTCCAGGGTACGGTGATAGCTACTGGCCCTGAGGTAAGATCGCAAGTTTGGAATCCAGAAATTCCTAGGCTTCAATGCTGTTTCTAGGAGAATTTGACTCCCTTTAAAAAACTGTTATCCAGTTATTGATGTTGCAGCCTTCAAAAGCCACCCAGAATGTAAGGCAGCAGCAAAGCAGCAAGGTGGGCATGGGAATGGAAAGTTTCCAAAAGGGGCCTCCTAGTCAAAGACAGGGACCAGGAGGTGTCACAGGAGGGCAGCCGCAGTCAGCCGTGTGTCAAGTAAGCTTGGACAAAAGCAATTTATTCTTTTCTTGTAATTTATTGTCCGGTTATGAAGGTGTGGAGGATGGGAGTGGGGAGCCGTCCGGGAGCTCCTGCGACGCTGGTTGCCGCCGTGTCACGCACGGGAGCCTGGATGGCTGGGGAACTGCCAGACGATGCCTGTGGCAGGTGGAGCCAGCGCCATGGATGGATGGTTATTGAGGTGGGTCCACCTCCATGGGCTCCTCGCTGTCCTGTGGTGGCTGAACAGCCAGTGGCCTCATGCCATAGTCTGGCGGATCCACCTCCATGGGCTCCACGTCGTCCTTTGGTGGGATGTCACACCGGGTCCTCAGCAGATGGACACGCCGCGGCCCCATGCTGTTCCCCTGCCTGCCCACAGCTGCACGCTGCATGGCGTCGTTGGCGTGAGCGCGGGCAATGGCTCTCATTGCACGAGGGGGAATGTTCCTCTTCCTCCTCTGCTCCTTTGCCTTCCTCAGGCTCCCCGGAGGTCCCAGTCGCACAATGCGTCTCTCGCGTGTCCTCCTCCAGGGTGGGCAGCCATCCACCTTGCTGCTCGGGATGCTGCCTGGCAGGCAGACACGCTTGGGCTGCACGCCGCCAGTCGCTGGTGGTCCCACAGCCATGTGCTGCATGCCGGAGATCAAAGACGTGATGTCCTTTGTGGTCGTGGCATGCGGGGTGATGTTGCTCTGCCTCCCCCTCGTCCTCCTCCTCTGCTGCCTCGGCTTCCTCCTCCGGGGACGTGTCTTACTCCTCCATGGTAGCGGGGAGCGGCTTTGTGGCTTCCCGCGCCAAGCTGGGCAGCCACTCGCCTGGCTGCTCCCGCTGCTGCCCGGCAGGCAGACACGTTTGGGCTCCACACCGTTCGCTGGTGGGCCCAGAGTCATGCTCTGCATGCCATTGATGAGAGAAGCAAGATCGATGGCGCTCGCGGCACCAGGTCCGACGTTGCTCCCGGTGGGAGGTGCCGTGCTCCCCTGTGGTGCCGGGAAGCGGCTCTGTGGCGTCCCACCCTGAGGTGGGCAGCCAGCCGCCTGGTTGCTCAGCGTCCTCTTCCTTCCAAGCATGCTTGGCGTCCGAGGGCCTCGCACTGTGGGCCAGCTGCCAGGGCCCCCGCTTTTATAGGGCCGCAACAATGGGCAGTGAGGTGGCTGGTGACAGGCATGATGTCACAATGGTGGCGACTGTGACGTCAGAGGTGGCAGGTGTGGGCGCGGGGGCCTGTGTCCTGAAAGATGCCTGAATGTGGGAGAAGGAGGAGTGTGTTTGGGTCTGAGGGCCCCTCTCCTGGGGCTCGCTCCCGCCTGTCGTGGTTCTTGCCCAAGAGAAAGGCTGCCCCGTGGGCACAGGGACTGCCCGCCACCTCGCCTCCTGAGCCTTCTCCTGAGGCTCCAGGGCCTTCTCAACCCGTGCCTGGGATGGTCTTGATGAGACGGTGGCAAGAACGTTCCAGGAGGGTTGGGGTTCCTCAGGGACCCCCCGTTGACCTTACGCCCTGCAAGTGGCACGGCCCCCTGCGCTCACCAGTGGCTGAGAGGGAGCAAAGCATCCAGAGATCCCCCCGGTGGGAACGGGGGGCCCAGCCGCCTGCACACGGTCTCCCAGCGCTCCATAAAGGAATTGCTGACTGCCAAGTGTTGCGTGGACTCTTCTTCCCTGGGGATCCCTTGGCCCTGCCCCCAGGGCATGGCGACATGCCACCTCCTGTGCTCCGAGCCCGGGGGAAAGGGGAGCAGAGGGCCTGGTGTCCTTTGGGCTGTTGCGCCGGCCCAACACGAGGAGCCTGTGGGAGGCCACCAAGAGAGGTCATGGAATCGTAGAATCCTAGAATTGTTTTGGTTGGAAGAGCCCCTCAGGGTCATTGAGTGCAACCATACCCCAACTC